>NC_042619.1:124778558-125080872 GCF_901001135.1 Rhinatrema bivittatum | reverse complement strand
AGGCATCATAGTGGATAATACATTGAAATTTTCGGTTCAGTGTGCTATGGCGGTCAAAAAAGCAAACAGAATGTTAGAAATTATTAAGAAGGGAATGGCAAATAAAACGGTGGATGTCATAATGCCTCTGTAGCCCTCAGTGGTGAGACTGCACCTTGAATACTGTGTGCAGTTCTGGTCGCCACATCTCAAGAAAGATATAGTTGCACTGGAGAAAGTGCAGAGAAGGGTAACTAAAGTGATGGCTGTTCAGTTTGGAGAAGAGACGACTGAGGGGGGATATGATAGAGGTCTACAAAATCATGAAAGGACTTGAACAGGTTAATGTAAAGCAGTTATTTACTCTCTCAGGTAATAGAAGGACTAGGGGACACTCCATGAAATTAGCAAGTAGCCCATTTAAAACAAATCGAAGAAAATTCTTTTTCACTCAGCTCTGGAATTCATTGCCAGAGGATGTGGATATGGCTGTTAGTGTAACTGAGTTTAAAAAAGGTTTGGATAAGTTCCTAAAGGAAAAATCCATAAACTGCTATTAGTTAATAAGCAATAAGTAGCTTGAGATCTATTTAATGTTTGGGTATTTTCCAGGTATTTGTGACTTAGATTGGCCACTGTTGGAAACAGGATGCTGGGCTTGATGGACCCTTGGTCTGAGCCAGTATGGCATGTCTTATGTTCTTATGTTCTCTTAGCTAGTGCAGTGTAGGTTAGATAAGTGGGGAGGCACCATTCATATGCAGCCTCTCTCTTTGAGGGTGCTGGAATGGCTGTCCCCCTGAACAGGTTTTATAAGCAACTCTGTACTGAGAGACTGTGGGCAGTGTTTTTTAGAGATGTACATTGTTAACACCTATCAGTTCAGGCTTCGTTTTCGGGCCCCCGCGGGAAATTTAGTTGTTTTTTTTCGTGGGTCCAATTTTCGTGTTAGTGCGAGCTAACCATTTTGAAGTTAGTGGCACGCTAACTATGGTTAACGCGCACTAACACGAACTACGAAGTTTTCTGAGATTAACAAAAAATTCCGTTCGATTCAAAGACCTCTGTATTGCTACCATTAGCAATACAGAGGTCTTTGAATTTGGCATGGTACAGGATTGGTAGCTAGTGTAGATTCTGAAGGATTTGGGTGATGCAGTCTCTGTAGCTGCAATCAGATAACAATTGTGAATAAAATTATAAAATTCATGGTTAGGGTCATTTTAGTGAACTCTGTCACGGTCAGGCAGGCTGGAATCAGGGAGTGTCCCTGCAGAAGCGACAGAGGACCTCAGGGCAGGGCTGGTCTTCTGCATAACCAACCCCCTTCCTCGCAGGTTGAGCCCTTGGGTTCTGGGGCCAGTAGGGCTTTCCTTCTGGCGAACATCAAGGCTGAAGCTGGATTCAGGCACAGGCTGGGAACTGGATACAGGTATTGGCTGCAAACTGGATACAGGTACTGGCTAGGAGCTGGGTCCAGGAAGTAGCTGGGAGCTTTGCCCAGGCACTGGCTGGGAGCTGGATACAGAGCACAGACTGGGGACTGGATACAGAGCATAGACTGGGGACTGGGCAGGACAAAGACCGGACAAGGACAGGACTGGTCAAGGACTAGACAAGACCTAACAGGACAAGGACAAGATATAATGGAAAACACAGAAGGCCCGGAGGCCGCTTGGCTAGGCAGAAGGCTAGAAGGCCACAAGGCTAGGCAAGGCAGAAGGCCCGGAGGTTACAAAGTTGGCAGATCAGAGAGCCAAGATGACTCAATGAAAGGGCACTGAGGGACTGGACAGACTGGGTTAAGTAGGGCTGAGAATTAGCGAGGAGGTAACTTGTAATACAGTGAGCAAGGCTGTACCCCTAGTAGTGGGAAGACTGCACAGTAGGCTGAACCTTGGCACGGAGAGACTGCACAGCTGGTGAAAGCATGACAAATTCTTTGCTAGAACAGATGCAGCTTTGGTTGTGATATCTAATGAAGAGTTTTTTGTTTATCTGTGAGAATGATAGATTTTGTTAATTTTATTTTGTTTCAGCCAGAATTGTACAGTTTTCTTGCAGTGCCTGGCAGTGAACACCATGTTTATCTTAGCGTGGTCTCAATTCGATTTAGTTTGTAGTTGATCTGAATTGTTCCGTTTCCTTTAGATGTCGCCAGAAGCAAGTCAAAAAGAGGTCACCATTCGGATTTAACCAGACAAATGGTGGGATTTGAAAATCCTGCCATGCTGACCAGCGCCGAGTTAGCCGGATAACTTTGTATCTGGCTAACTTGGGAGCAGGGTGGGGACATTCCAAGGCAAAGACAGCTATCTGGCTTAGTTAGCCGTATAAACACAGCACTATCCAATTAACTTAACTAGATAACTTCAAGACAGCTGAAAAGCTGTCCTAAAATAGCCATGGATATACAGCAGCATGCCTTCGCCACTGAATATCCATGCAAAGTTAGCCGCATAAGTTTATTTGGTAAACTTTGCAAGCTGGACAGAGACTGAAAACGAGCCCCGAATTTCTAGAAACCACGCGATCTGGAGCTCCTAATATATATATTAAAAAAATGTATCCCTAATTATGAAGTTAGATTTATAGATTTATATTCTGCTTTTGCACTTTTTTCAGCACTTCAAAGTGCAATCAGGGAACTGTAGTATTGGAATACACAATATATTTGTGCAGTGTGCATGCTTTAATTGTACTTTTGTGTAGGATATTTTTTTTCTGAAGGAATCTAAAGCACTCGTGGATAGAATGTTTTGGAGATCTTTGTCCTGCCTTTCAGATATTTATCAGTTGAAAATGCTTTTCTATAAATTGGTGCATGCAGAGTCACACTGAATTCTTGAGGATATGAGCCAGTATCCTATGAAGGGAAACTGTTGATACTATTGATAGATATGTGTGAGGGACTCAGATATGTGTGAGTGACTCCACTAAGTGGACTCGGGATATATTTATTTTAATTTTTCATTTCTTAAAAAAAAAGCTTGCTTATTACTCCAAAGATAAGCTACTGTGTAGCGTTCTCAGGGCTGAATAAATATTTTTAGGTTTATCAGATTTACCTTGAGCCTTGCAATTGTGTTAGGTCGTTATATTTCTTCCTAGTTCACAGTTGTGTTTAAACGTTCTGAGTGATATCTCCCTGGCTAAGTTCATTGAAGTGATAACATTACTATCAAAGCCACTGTATCTACTGGTTTCTATTAAGTAACTAAATTTGCTTTACTGCATCTGGGAAAACGCCTGTGTAAACAAAACATTGATGACTTTCCCATGCTGTTTTCGGAAGGTGAAGCGTAGAATAACTGAATGCTAAACCCAGTAACTGCAGTGTGGACCATAATAACCTCATCTCGCAGAGGACCTCACCATTCTGTACACTCATAGGGGATCCTAATAACAACCCCAACTGAAATTTTGAAGGGAGATTCATGTTTACGTTCTTGCAGTTTTCTCTGGCCGCTATCAAAAGAAGAACATGTTCATAGAGTACACGATTAACCAGTTTTAATGTTTTCTAGAATATAACTTGGAAGCCAGTATTGTTCTGAACTATTGATAGATCTTCCCAGATATGCAGAGATGAGGAGATGTCGCCTTAGGGCAGGAGCGGTCAATGCTTCATGCATCAAGAGCCACAAAACCAGAATTCACGGTAGCATATAGCCGCCCTACTTCTAAGAAAAGGCCAGCTCTCTCAACCATCCCTTCCTGCTTCTCATTCCCACCGATCTTATTCTCTCTCTCTCTCTCTCTCTCTTTCAAGTCACCTTCTCTTTCTCCGCTCCCCACCCTCATCTCCCTCATTCTTATCCATTCCCCTTCTCCTTTCTCCCCCATCCTCTCAGCCAGCCAGTCAGTCACACCCCATTAATGGACTGCCCACCACTTCCCAGCCAAACCACCAGCCGACCTCCCTCAGAAACCAGGCAAAGCTACCTCCAGCCTCTCGCTTCCCAGTCGACTTCAGTCATCCTCCCTTTCCCCTCGTCTTGCCATTTGCCATTTTGGTCCTTATATAATCAAGGGTTAAAAAGTATATTTTTTTTAAATGCTCACATTGGTGGACTGTCTTTTAGGGGCCTGGTGTCAGCAGCAGCCTTCCATTGTTTTATTATATTCTGTTTGGGTTTTTTTTTAGGAGGAGGGTGTCTGGAGCTCAGGGGATTTATTGTCTACTCTTGCTCTGCCAGCACTAAGGGCTACGTGGGAAGTCCTTGGTGCTGGAAACCAGAAATTCACAGTGGCAATGGTGGCATTGAACTATGGGAAAGGGGGGGGGGGGTGCCTGTGGCAGAGACAGGAGTTAGGGCTGTGGCGGTGATGCAAGAAGCCGGTGGCAGCGATGGGAGCTGCTGGGGGATTGGGATCGCTGCCGTCCTAGAAGGGGCAGTGGCAGCATGACACTGGGAAAAGGCAGGGCTCTCGCCAGGCTGCAGGCTTTCCCTGTGGCTGCATTGGCCGCTTACACCCCTCCCTCTCATCCTACTGGCCCATGTGGCTGTCGATGCCACCTCTCCTCCCCTTGGAATGGTGCAGTCTTACGCTATTGCTGCTACGGCTGTTGCTGCTGGTGACATTGAAAGAAACGCATTTTCAGGGTCAGGGAGCCCACTGGTTGTGGGGGTTAAGGGCGCAGGTCTTGGCGTCTTGCTGTACGATCTGCCACTGTCACTCCAGTCCATATAACCTTCGGAAAACCACTGTTCTGTTAGAGGTTACAGTTTATCTAACTGTAACTGGGAATCATACCGTCAGCCATAATAACAGTGTTTGGGAAAACTCCTGGATGCTGTTTAGAACTTGAATCGCTTCTTGTTTTATCTGTCCAGTGTAAAATGTATTTGAAAACTGATTGGATGCAGGAGAAGAGGTCAGTATTCAAAAGGTTTTGTCCAGCCATAACCAGGGAGGCTGAGCCAGCAAGAGGGAAGAGTGAATCCTCCTTCCAGCTTCCCTTAAGAGGGGTTTCAGGAAGTGGGGATTAGCAAGGGGCTTCAGTGAGTCTGAGACGGGGGGAGGGGAGGGTGGAAGTATCCTGCAGAGGAAGGGGGAATGGGTGACACTGTCACTCCTTCAGGAAATATTTCAACATGGCCCGGAGGCATGGGAGATCCCATGGGGAGTTGTCATCCTCTGCAAAACATTTGAACATGAGCGGGAGGCAGGGGATCACAGGGGCTTTGATTTTCAGAACTAACCGGCTAAATTTTGTAAAGAGAGCTAGTCAAATTTTTTGAATGACTAGCACGATATTCAGTGGCGGTTTTAACTGAATAAATGCTGCTGAATACCTGTATTTAGATAATTGGGTAATGGTACCCCGTTATCTTAGGCCACACTATGACCTCTGAATACCAATCTCCATGAACCTAAATTGGCACCTTTGAAAACTGACCAGGGCCAAGTTCCTTAAGTTTCACTCAGCCCCTAAATTTCGCACCCTAAAAAGTGAGTGGCTACGGGGGCAGAGTAAGGCAAGAGCAAACTATAGGATATTGTCACTGCTTTTCAGCATTAGGCAACTAAATCTAGGTAAACATATTGCCAGACTAAATTTAGGTTCCTGAGTTTTAGGTCCCCTAATTTTCAATGAGTTTTAAGCTGATAAGGTGGAAGTAGATTTTAAAAGGGTTTGTTTGGGTAACTTTTAGAGCTACCCAGCAAACCCGAGATTTGAATTTCCAGCCACTCTCATCATCAAAATGTTAGCCAGATAACAAGAGGCAGGGCAAGGGGCATTCTGGGAGCAAGGCTAAAATGTGTCCGGTTAGTGCCAGTATTCAGCACTGGCCAGATAAAGGTAGCCAGGTAAATCTGGTTGGAAAATCACTACCTAAGGTTACCTGGGTAGCTTTATTTGGCCATCTTCAGCCAGGTATATGGAGTGAGACACTTATCTGGGTATATTCTGCTGAATATTCAGGTAAAGTTACTCGGTTAAGCTTATTCAGGTAACTTTTCCGTACCCCAACTTATTCAACATGGATCTTATAGACCACAATATTAAAAAAAACTCTGAGCCCCTCAATTTAGCAACCTGAGGCCTAGATTCGTCATTTTGCTATAAATATAGCAAAATTAGCTCCCACGATAAAAAAAAAGGGGGGGGGGGGGCATGGTTAGGATAATTTTCTGGGTACCAGAGAGAGAGAGAGAGAGTGAGAGAGAGAGAGAGAGAGAGATCCTCTATGGAGGCTTACTTGTATCTGAACTTTTTATATAACTGTAAGAGGAGGCATTATGAACTCGGGGTGAAGTTTGAGGGGTGAATCGGGTTTTGGGGACAGTTTTACATGCTCAGTCATACGTACGAACAGCACAGTTAACATCAGTGAAGATTTAATGTGATTTAATGTGATTCACTGATCTCTCCTGGCTAACTAAACGTTATTCGGGTATATTCAGTGGCACGGCCTGACTGCTGAATATCCCAGCTAAGCTAGCCAGGTATGTTTATTTGACTAACTTTCCTAGCTGAATATCTTCTAAATATTGGACCTCAGTGAATACTGGGGGCTGTGGGAAGCGGGAGTGATGAAAGCGAGCAGTGAGGGCAGGGGGATTGTGAGAATGAGCAGTGGGGATTGGAGGGGTGTGTGAGAATGGGTAATGGGGACTAATGTGTGTATGTGAATGTGTATAAGATTGAGCAATGGGGCCTGAGGAATGAATGAGTGGTGGGATGGGGGTGGGGTGAAAAGGTTTTTCTTTTTTTGTCTACTGGATCACAAGAAGAAAATTTTTTTTTCCGCCGAATCCCATGTGAAAACTGTGAAAACCACTGGCCTAATCTGTACAGCAGATTGTATTTGATGTGACAGTGACGGTGACAATGCTTGGTTTGAATGACTGCAGGATTTTGCTGAATCCTTTTCAGGACTGGCATCCACAGACACTAGCAGAAGCTTGTATAGTGACTGGGTTTTCACTAGAAGTTTGGCAAATAAGTGGGCAAATTTTGTCTTTTGTCTGGTGTAACTGAATGTGCAAACTACCTCTGCCAACTTGCAGTTAAGCACTGACTTTGACAGGCAAATCATCGCATCATAAAGCCTTACGTTTCTGGAAAACGAAATAATTCTCCTTGCCGCTGGCCTTTAAAGCTATTGAAAAAAGAGACCCCAAAAAAACCCCTATTTAGTGGCAGATTTGGGAGGAGTGGGCAAAGGGGTAATCACATACAGGTTTGCCTGGTACAGGGTGACCCTTATGTTGACTCCCAGATCTGGAAGTTCATGACAGAAGAAGGACACTGCAAAGGGCTGGATTCTTGTGGACGTGGATGCTAACGAATGTGGTTTGTGCAATACCTTATCTTTGCACATTTTTGTCATTATTGAGGCTTTTGTGTATCCGCAGGGCCTCTGCCAGTTAAGGGATGTCATTTAGAAATGGAGTGTGTGCCAAAGTTGTAATACAAGGTGGTTATTGTGGACCCTGCCTTACTGGACAAAAATATATGGCTTATCTTTCAGTGTAATATTATTTAAAGTTAGGGGCTAACTAACGTGAAAATACTACTTTGAAGCAAGTTAATTTACACATAAGTGTTCAAGTGTTACACATACTTGGTACAGGTCAATTTCTTTTTCTCGCTTGCTCTTTGGTTTTTTTTTTTTCCAAAAAGGACTTTTTCCCATTGTGTCAAATGAGATCTTATGAGGTCAATATATTCATTGGCCAGCAAGCGGGAAAGTTACCTGAGTAACTTTACTTGGATATTGAGTGGAACTTAGCCCAAGTGTTCTGCTGAATATATAGATCCCCTCTAAAAATACCCGGGTAACTTTGGGACAGCTGTGGTTCTTTTCCGCTGATGATCTTGTAGACCTCTATCTTGTTCCCCTTCAGTCTTTTTTTTTTTCAGCCTGAAAGACCCTCTTATCATTCCGGTTGCCCTTCTCTGTGCTTTCTCAAGCTCTGCAATGTCTTTTTTTGAGATGGGGGCCCATCAGAACTTCGCGCAGGGTAAATTGGCCTATCTGAAAATTACTTTGTTAATTTTCCGAAGACGAGAAGGGCACCCCGATAAGGTATTGGGGTGCCTGGAGTAATGTGGGTGCCAGGCACGATTCGTGTTGGCACCTTGGAAGGGGGGAGGGCAGGCCGCCGGGCACAAAAGGGGGCTTTTGTACACGGCGTGCCAGCCCATTGGCTGGCTTGGAGCTGGTGAGGTTTGAATTTCAAACCTGGGGGGGGGGAGCAGGGAATCTATTGGTTCCCTAAGGCCTTGGGTCTTCAGGCAGGGGAGGAGCTAGGCTGGGGTTAGCAGTAGGGCAATGGCCAGCAATACTTGACTGCCGTTGCTCTTGGAAGCCGCTTCCTTCCCACCCACCCTCATATGCATTTGTATGTTGATTGTTGAGTTCTTTTGGGGGGGGGGCTGTGTTGTCGCAGCTGAGGGGTGGGTTGCTCGAGCCAATCGAGATTCAGCGTGTTGTTGAATGGTGTGATGACCCGACAGGTCTGAACTACGGGCAGGACAATTGGGTGCAGTTGTTCTGCGTGAGGTTCCTTGCTGAGTGGAGGCCGGGGCTTATTTTCACGACTCCTTGCAGGGTGGTGGCGGGGGTTGTGGGTGCGAATCTTGCAAATATTAATGGCACAAGGTTGGCTGGCCTGGATCTGTGCATCTTGCTGGTGGGTGGCTGGTTCATAGTGCGGCCTATGTAACTTACTTGAGCTCGGGCACCTGATTGTTGTGCAGTAAAGCTGCGGCCTGTTTGATCCCCAATTTCTGTATGTGTTTTCATTGATATTGATTGTGAGAGGGTGGGTGCTGGGAGAAGAGTTGGTCCTCTTAAGGTGGTCCATATTAAGGTGGGTCCATATTAAGGTGGTCCATATTAAGGTGGGTCAGCAGACCTGGTGCCCAAAAGGGTGAAACTGTAGAGACACAGTTCAGCCAAGTTTCCCTATAGAAGCAAATTCAGCATCAATATAAATCTGATTATTTAGCTAAGTGAATTCCCTATATACATTTTTAAGTGGAATGTCGGCCAAGAATTTTAATGCTGATTTTGTAAACTGTTGTGATCTTCTTTTGGAACGACGGTATATAAAATGCCTAAATAAATAAACAGCAATTGTCTTTGCTCTTGCTGCCTGGAAACCACACCTCACAACCAATAGATTTATGTTGCAATGACAACTGCATTATTACATTAATCAATTTGTAGAAAAATCCCATCTGCTCTGGAATAGATTTGAAATTAATGGACACTGGATCTATAGTACATAAATTAAGCTTACTTGAGTGCTTTATAGCTAATGTATATTTAATATCATATCCCTTAATAGCAGGTGTGTAGATTGTAGAGCAGCAGCTGAACATAATACAACAAATGCTTGACTATGTTGGAGGGAATCTTAAGCCATACCATCCTGTCTAATATATGCAAGCTGGAAGAGTCTACATCAGCCAATCTGATGGGTTTCTAAGTAGGACTAGAGAGCACTTTATTAAAATCTCAGCAAGCCCTTCCGATGAACCTTGTGATATCTTATAAAATCCGGGGTCGGCGCACGCAAGGGGGTGCACATTTGTGCAACTTGCGCGCGCCGAGCCCTGCGCGCGCTGCCCGTTCCCTCCAAGGCCGCTCCGAAATTGGAGCGGCCTCGGAGGGAGCTTTCCTTCCATCCCCCCGCACCTTCCCCTCCCTTCCCCTACCTAACCCACCCCCCCCCCCGGCCCTATCTAGACCCCCCCCCCCTACCTTTATCTGAAAAGTTACTACTGTCTCCGGGCAGTAGTAACTTACGCGCGCCGGCGCAGCAGGCCCCGACACAGGCCACAGTGTCGAGGCACTGGGCCACGCCCCCGAACATGCCCCCGACCCGAAACCACGCCCCCTGGCCACGCCCCCGACCGTCCCTTTTTGCAAGCCCCGGGACTTACGCACGTCCCGGGGCTTGCATGCACCGTCGAGCCTACGCAAAATAGGCTCGGCGCGCACAGGGGGGTTTTAAAAGGGTTACGCGCGTACCTTATGTGCGTAACTCTTTTAAAATCCGTCCCTTAGTGTATACTTTTTCCAGTAAAATTCTACTTGTGAATAAAGCAGGCACCAGTATCCTACCCGCGGCACGTTCCAAAGTGAGAGTGCTCATGTACTTTTCACTTTGAATCTTAGGGCAAACTCTGTGGGTACCAATGTTCCTGTGGACTCAGTACAGTTTGAAAGTTGCTTCTCTTTAGTTACCCCGCAGCCATCATTCTGAGGGTGCTCCTGTGCTGAACCTTGTTGGAGCCCGATACTGTGCTGTCATCTTGATAAATGTAAAACATGCAAACAGCCGACAAGTGCTGAAAAGGCCAGCAGCCCGGAAGCTTGCGATGTGGCAATAAATACTTGTAAGCATGTTGACAGGAATTTTTTATGTCATTGAGATGGAACAAACTGCTACATGCCTGAATACCTCAAAAGTAGGTTTTTTTTTAATGCATTAGTTTTCAAGCAGTACTCCAACAAGTTGATACCATCAATATTGCATGGATTTTTCTGGATTTTAGTGACTGGGTCTGGAGGTACAGTTCTTCTATTCTTTACAAAATGATCTCACAACCATGCGGAAGGATAACTTGCAGTCAGACATTTAATGGGAAGTAAATGATGCAGTGTTCTCCTATCATTACAGTTAGTAACATATCCTCTTTAGATTCCTGTCCGTGCGGTGCCTGGTGTAGAGGAATAACGGCTCGTGGCTTGGTGATCCTGGCTAAGAGTTCAGAGATGTCTGCGGCAGAGATGCACTAGAACCAGAGAGAAATGTTCATCCAGATCCATTTAAGGTTTGGGTACTTGCCAGGTGCTTGTGATTTGGATAGGCCATTGTTGGAAACAGGATGCTGAGCTTGGTGGACCCTTGGTCTGACCCAGTATGGCATGTTCTTATGTTCAGTATTATATCCCCTGAGCCTCAGGTTGTGGATCACAGATAGAAAAAAGTAATACCTTAGACTCTCTTTCTTCTACATGGTTTTAGCTTGTGAACTCTTTGTTTTTTGAAAAGCTGGGGAGGGAGGTACATTGGAAGGATGCTTTTAAAACCAGTGAACAAATGAGCAGGCCTGCAGTTCTTGGTGTTTCATTGTGCTTTTGTTCCTGTGTTTATCTTCATCTAAATGCTTGTACATTTAGATGAAGTTCCTTGTTAATGTAGTTGTTCATTTCTCAAGCAATTACTGCTGATGCTCAGGTTAATCATTACAGTGGCATGATTTTGAAAGTTAGAAAGCGCTGTATCGCTCTTAAAGATTTTTGTAGAAAACATGTTTACTCCAGAATCACATAGCTCATCGTGCTAATCAGATGTGAGTCTGGGTATGAATGCGTGGCACATGCTTACCATGAAGATGGGATCTTCTTGATTCTTGGGAGGAAGACAGACCTACTACTACTACTACCACTATTTATCATTTTTGAAGCACTACTAGACATACGCAGCACTATGCAGACACACTTAAGAGACAGTCCCTGCTCCATAGAGCTTACAATCTAGGCAAGACAAATACACATGGCGAGCAAGAGACTCTGGGAGGTGATCTTATTGCATAGAAATGGTCAGGATTTAAAAGCAGCCCCTCAGAAAGGTCAGTTATGAGACCGGATATTATGCATATGGTCGGAGAAGGAGCATGATGCACTCAGAAGGTATATATTCCAGGCATGTGACGTAGCAAGGGGGAAGGCTCGAGTCGAGAGATTATAGAGAGCCGAGCAGTGTAAGTCTGGAAGTGGGCAGGATTCACAGGTCTGGGTGGGAGATTTGAGACATTCTTACCCTCCACTAGTCTTAGGGTCACATCTTGGGTCAATGGGAACACCCCCTAAACCTCCTTATTAAGGTTATGACCCCCTGGACTCCTCCCCTTGCTTTTTTGCTATTCTCCACTCGGTTAGGCGCACTCTTTTTTTTTGGAACTTTTGTTCAGATTTAGTTAATGCTGTGTTTTTGTTGTTGTTGTTGATCCATCAGTTTTCTCCTGCTTCTTTGGACTTCCAGCACAATCGGAACCAGGGCTTGGGATCTGGTGCCATGGGCCTTCATTTGCAACTACCTGGGGATTTTCCCCCTCTATTTTCTATCCTCTCCCAACTTTATTTTAGTCCAGTCATTGCAGCGACAGCACTCATTCAAGGGACCATGCTCCTTCTGGAACCCCTGCAATTATGGGCCCTAAATCGGACCACTAGGTGTCACTGTTGCACAGTGTCTATGACCCCCTTATTTCCCCTCACCATCCAGGTGCTCTGAATGTTGCCCTCTGCAACATCCTCAGCTCTAGTGGACTCAGGGAGCAGAAGACCTGAGCAAGAATCAAACCCAGGTCCCTCTACGTGGCAGCTGCCACTGAGCCACCAGGCCACCCTTAAGATTAGTTTCTGTGTGCCCCCCCCTTAGGCTGAGAAGGACCACAACTGTTTTAGTGTGGCAAAGCCCTCCCACCACATATTTCCAGCATTAAATAGAGCAAATGTGAATCTTATAGTTGAAATCCCATTAACTCTGCATGATTTTGGAGAGAAACTCTGGGCCTTACTAAGAAGAATTCTTTTCTATAGACACAGAATGGGGAAGAAAGCTTTCTGAATCATTCTCTTTATTTGTATGTGCTCATCAGTGATTTAATAATGCCACTATTGTTTTTCCTCCCTGTTTTCCATTTTGGCATCTGTCATATTTGTTACAAACTGTAAAAAGCAACACAAGCCATTCCAGTCCCAAGAAGACTGCCGCCTGTGTATTTGCTGAGGGCTGTAATTGTAAGGTGTTATTAAAAATAGATGTTACATGTGGTTATTATACATATGTCCCTCTAAGAATTCTTTCAGGCTTTGTGTACTACAGCTTGTTCTGTTTCTGGTTGGTCAATAAAAATATTTTTCATTTCTATAAGATCTGTTAATTGTTTGATTTCTAATGGCTCCAGAGAGCTATAAAATCATGAATGGAATAGAACAGATAGATGTAAATCAGTTCCATACTTTTTCAAACTAAGACTAGGGGACACGCCATGAAGTTAGGAAGTAGCACATTTAAAACAAATTGGAGAAAATTCTTTTTCACACAATGCATAATTAAGCTCTGGAATTCATTGCTGAAGAAAGTGGTTAAAGCAGATAGTGTAGCTGGATTTGAAAAAGATTTGGACGAGTTCCGGAGGAGAAGTCCTTAAAATGTTAGTAACCAAATAGACTTGGGGGTAGACTTTTCAAAGGGTTACGCGCGTAACCCCGAAAACCTGCCCCTGCGTGCGCCGAGCCTATTTTGCATAGGCTCAGCGGCGCGCGCAAGCCCCGGGACGCGCGTATGTGCGCACAAATGTACCCCGCGCGCGCTTCTCTTAAAATCTACCCCTTGGGGAATAGCCACTACTTATCAGTGTATTAGTAGCATGGGATCTAGTTACTGTTTGGGATCTTGCCAGGTACTTGTGACTTGGATTAGCAACTGTTGGAAACAGAATACTGGGCTTGACGGACCTTTGGTGTGACCCAGTATGGCAAATTCTTATGTTTTTAGTGACTTATTCGTCATTAGCATCCCACTTTATGTTCTGCAAAGATATTTATGGCCTGACATCTGCATAAATATGCTGTAAGATATGCAGGCTTTTAAGTTTTGGAACAGAGAAGTAATAATCTAGGATGTTACCCCTCTGCCAGTAACTAATAATTCTGTTCTAAATGGAGTTTCATAGCTCAGTGGACAAGTGGTTGACCTATATGATAGTTTATTTTAAATATCTTAACTAAGCATTAGCATTATTACTTTTAATTGCCATCAGTGTGGCACTAAATGAGACAAGATATACACTGTACATAAAGAAGTCCATATTCAGCCCTGCAGGGAGTGATCCAGATAACTTTACTTGGATATTCAGTGGAATGCAGCTGGTTATGCATGCTGCTGAATATTCCAGATAAAGTCCAAGTTATCTGAAAAAGGTTATCTGGATAACTTTAGCACTGCTTTCCAGCATGACCAGAGTTAGCCCCACCTCAGAATGCCCTGGAAATGCCCCCAATTTATCTGGATAAGTTTTATGTTGCTAAAATATTTTCTGGGTAAATATGAACTGGTCAGCGTAGTGGGCTTTTTAAATCTCACGGTTTATCCAACTAAGTTCTGAACTTAACCAGACAAACCTTTTAAATAAGGACATAGCAGTAAGTAAAAATAAACACAGATAATTTTAGGTTTGCATCTTACAGGGTTTACGATTTAAGAAAAAGGCAATAGCAACAAACCTGATATGTACAGTACACAGAATAAGAATATGAAATGTGAGGATGGTTCACAATGGAATGAATTTTCAAAGGAATTACCTGCGTAAAAGTAGCAGTTTTCAGAAGCCCATTTATATACGTAAAATCCATTTATGCGCATAAAAGCTTTTGAAAATTACCTTCAAAGCGTATAATGATTTACTGGTTCAGAGGACTATGAAAATGTTGCAGGATCTGCACCAAAAGTCCTGTGAGATGCGACATAAGAACCTAACTATGTATATCTAGGGATAGAGAAGGAATATATGATAGAGACATTCAGATACCTCAAATGTACAAAAACTGAAGCATTTTTAGTAAAAGGAAGTTCTGGAGCAGGTGCTCAAATGGGCAGACTCAGAAGCAGTATAAGGAACTAACTTTTCTCACAGAAAGGATGGTGGATGAATGTAACAGCCTGCTAGTGGAACAGACAAAAGCCAAAGCAGTAAAATAATTTTTCAAAACTTGGGATAAGCACAGAGGATCCTTAGATACAGGATGTAAAGGTAAAGCCTGAGATCAGGTAGGCTCTGTAGTTTGACATCACGGATGGGCAGATTATTAGATGGGCATGGAGGTGTTTGGTTTCTTCTTTCTGTGAGGAAACACGGAATGGGGAACATTGGCAGAATGCTTTGTTGATGAAATGTGTTGTGAGATCAGTTTTAAGGGTGGAAGGGAACATAACATCACCCATAGATGGAGAGAGGCAGGCAAGTAGGTGAGTTCTAGAGATGGAGTCCAGTAATGGCCATCTCCTACAGAGTCCTTCATTTAAAAAAACCTCTAGGCAGTTCTCATCCACTCAGTGTCTCACTTATAATGTTCTGAAAACTATATATGTCCTTTCTCCACAGGTGTTTATTTATTTACTCTTGTCCTGTTTTCAGTGTCCTGCTTCCACAGCAGCTTTTCTGTTTCTGTTTGATAATGCTATTGTTCATGATTTTGTTCTTCAGAGTTTTTTCTTTTTACTGTCAACTGGTGGTCAGCCTGCACATTCATTGTTTTTGCTGCTTTCAGTGATGCTAGGTCTAAAGAGTTAACCTCTGACTTGGAAGCAGAGAACCCTGGATGTTTTTCCTTGTTGTTTTCAGTCGGCTCTGGTCAGCTCTGTCTGGCTTGTGTGATTCAGCAGTTAATCTGGCCAGCCCTGCAGAATAATCCTCATTTTACCTGTCTTTATTTCTTTGGCCCAGACTGATGTGGGCACTGTTCTCTCTAGTTTTCGCATAGTAAGACTTTATTTTTTTTGTTTTACCTGTTGGTAAGTTAAAGTAGCCTCCTCTGTGAGTAAAGATCGAGTTAAGTTATCTGTTTAAGTTGCGAATAAGAAATGCATAGCAGAGACAGAATAATATATGCACCTCATAATCCCATTAAAACCTAGCAAGCTGTCTTCATGTGGCCTTGGTATCACCACAAGTTCAGAGAGATGGCCATAGTAGAGCATAATTTATTTCATCTCTGCTGGATGTCACTAAATAAGTTATTTTAAAAAAAATGTTTGTGGGAAGAAGGGGGATGGGGACATTTTTCGTGTTGCTTCCTAGGGTACAGCACTAGATTTTCCACTAATAGTAACACATAATGATAGCCTGTGATACTGTAAGTGAACCCTACATATTTAGCCAGAGATGCTGCAGTTAGCAGAATTTCCACTTCTTAAAATGTCAGCATTTGGATGGGCAGGAGAATCGCACATTGTTTTACTTGTTTTAAACAAGTCCTTTTAGTAAATCTAAGGTTGTTTTATAGGTTTCTTTATGATATTATTGTGAGCAGGTTTTGCTGATGGAATTCCAGAGGGTTGCTATATTGCTTTTGCAGACAAAAGTTTACATGAAATGGAAATAGTAGGAAAGAAATGTCTGGACACCTTAAAAATACATTTTTTTTTTTTTTTTACTTTTTACGTAAAGTGGGAGATTCATCCTGCTCCTTTGCGCTCTAACTCAATAAGAAGAGATCTGTACAAGGCTACAGCACTATGAGTGTTCACATGCAACTTTTCAGGGTTTTCCCCCCATTTAATATCCACCCTCCCCCCCCACCCATCCATCTCCTCTGGTCCAGCAGAGACGGTTCTTGATCAGGGGTCACAGGTGCGGCTCTTTCTGGAGCCTTGTACTTGTGTCATGGCTGATAATCCCTTCCCCAAGGAGGGAGACTGAGGAGCAGAAACCAAGCGCAGGACTCAAACCCAGGTCTCCAATATATGAGCCACCAGACCAGTCTGTGAGTCTCATTTTTAACCTCTTAAAAGAACAAGACCATTTTTTTTTTTTTGGGGCCAGGCAGTTTCCTTCTATTCCAGCTCATTCGGAACCAGGGTTGGGATCCGGTGCCAGGGATTTCTCCCCCCCCCCCCCAGTTTTATATCCCCTCCCGGCTCACAAAACCCAGTTATTGCGGCAACTGAAAGCTATGCACCAGAGCTCCTTCCAGGACCCTGCAATCACAGGTTCTAAATCTGGCCCCTGCATGTCACCATCGCATGAAGACTGGGACTGGGACTGCTTCCCTCCAGGAGCTGTGAACTCTCCCTCTCTAGCATTCCCAGCGTTGGCCTGTCCAGGGAGCAGGAGATGTGATCTAGAAATCAAATCCACGTCCTGTGCACCGCCACTGAATAGTACGTTTTATTGATTAGTATTATCAGTGTACACAGAACCAAAAATAATGTCATTGATCATCAGAAGGCTTTGGGTAAAGAGTGATTTATTATTATGCAGTCACTATGAGGAAGTAACACGTTGGCTTGCATGTGAAAAAAGCTTAGACTTTCTGGCCAGATTAATGAGAAAGTCTTTGCAGAATACCATTGCCACGATTAGAAGTCCTTCAGTGTTCATTTTTCCTAGTGTCTGCTGGGCCAGACAGATCACCTCAGCTGAATTGCAAGAGGATGCCTGTGATTTTCCACCTTCTGTTCCATTCTTTGATTGATAATGGTGCGATCGGAAGTGTCATGCATTCAGCATTTTAACATAAACAGTGGAAGAAAAGTTCTGTGCAGAATATCAAAGTGTGCTAAAGCTGGGTGCAGTTATTCTCTTCTCCTCTGCATTTCTGATAGGCTGTGGTTTTTCTTGGCCCGCATTGGCAGTCTTGGAACACTGCAGGCATTTTCTGTGATTATGCAGGCAGCTTGAATTTAATGATAATGTGGATTCTTGCTTTCCAGATGCTCTGTCTACAGTGCTGTTTTCTTTATGAAAACTGCCGGGAAGCATGCATTTTGTGTTGCTTCTATTGTTGTAATATCACCAGATGGAGTTCCCTTTATTTGTCTCTATACAGTTCCCATGCATTAGCCCAGGGCAGCAGTGACTTCCTGCCATGGGGACCTGATTACGAGACCCATTCAGTGCTGGTAAGAAGTTATCACTTCTTTAAGGTTTTGTAAGTTGTACATTCCACTTATGTAAAATCAGAAACAATATATTTACCAATCATACTGCTGCCCATACATGCTCTTTCATGATATCACCAAAGTTTTTAGTTCATTTTGGGATTTGTTTACTAATCGTTGGTAAAGTCAGCAGGCAAAATGCCCTATCTGCACACTGCTGTTTGTTTAATATGTATATAAGTAGAGACATGCCAAACACTGCAGCATTACAAAGTGAGTGCAGACATTATAATGCAATAGTGCTCTGCAGTTCACTGTTCTTAATGCTGAGTAGATCAAAGGGCTGGTTAACTTGGTCTCTTCTCCTGGCAGGATCTCCCCCCCCCTCCCCCTCCAAACATGGCCTACCCCAGGACTGGAAGTGTGGCAGAAGGTCCTGCTATCTCATGTTTGTGTGTGCATGCAACATGCAATTCAAAATGTGCGATGACAAGGCTGACATATGCAAATGGACTGAACATGGCAGGGTGGAGTTAGGCTGTTCTCCTCCTCCTAATGCCTAACCAGTCCTAGGGGTGGGAAGGTGTAGGGAACAGATTTGTAGGGGCCCAATCTTTGATCTGGAAGTAGAAAAGAGCTTGCCTAAGGTTGCAAAGTAATTATACCTTGGTGTAGCTAATTTTCTGTGGTTAAGTAGGCCCATGTTAACGCTCATCGGTAGTGCCGCTGGATAGTACATCTGATGTTAACACCTAATGAGGGCATTATAATCTTTTTGATGCTTATGTCCTTGTTTTCATATGTGTTAGCATTAATGTCTGTGAATAAGGCAGCAGCACTAACAGAAATGCAAGCAATACTGGTCTTAGTAACACACCGAACCTGCTTTTAACCTGCATAAGTGCAAGCGTTAAAGCTGATGTCTCTTAATGCATAGATCCCTATGTGTAAACTCGTGCTTTTCATTTCCATTCCATACCTACAACTGATGTTCTGGTGTCGACAGCATCACTCTTAAAGTCCAAAAGTATCATAGGTTACAATGCGAAGCTGTTCACAAAATGTCTCCTCACTGAAGGTCATCCCCCAGACAGAACTGCAGTCAGTCCTTATCCTAAGGAGCAAAGTCCCTGAATACATGATGAAGAAATATGGCACATTCTAGCTGCTTCATAATACAATTTATGCAAATTGTTTTTCTTGAAAATAAAAAGAGTAGATATTTTTGCACTGACAAAGTTCCAGAAAGTACAGTTTTTAGAAGAGCTGACATAACGCAGACCAGAAATAGTGCTGTGATTGCCCGCATTGATACATATACACCTGTGTGTGTGTTGGGTCTGTATCTGGAAGAAGAAGGGAAGGGGCAAATGTTTTCCGTGAATTTGTAGCAATTAAAATGACAATCTAATTCCAATATGATGAAGTCATTTGGAAAACTGCTGGTATATTGTCTCTCGATTCAATGCAACTTTTTCCCACAGTCTTCAGTAAACAATATGTTGTGCTTCAATGAAGTGCGGTCTTGAGTTTCAGCTGATTCTCTTAGCCTGTGCTTTGTTGAAATTCCTAGAGATTTATGCTACTAGAAAAAGGTTTACAATTCTCTCTTCACATGCAGGGCTATGGATCGTGATGAGCAAGTTTAAGGAACATATACACAGAAGAGATTTATTTACACATAATTGCCTGAGCTGTGTTGGGTATTGTTCAAACTGAATTGTACACAACAATGTAAGCTTTTCGACCTGTAGTGGACTGGCCTGGGAACTTTTGATTTCCAGTCACCCTGAGATTGTCACATATTAACAAGGGGGGGGGGGAGACGACTTTTTCTTCAAGATCTGCTTCAGCAGCACCCGGAGTTTTCGGGTGTTCGTGCGGAAAGCCAGCAATTCGTTATGAATTCCAGAATCTTCCAGCCAAATCTGTAGAGTCCCAGGTATAGTAGTGGACTAGTTCTTGCACTATTTTCTGAATATTTAATATAGTAAGGTATTTTTTCAGCTAATTGAACAGAGAATGTTGCTGAGATTTCCTAGGAAGATCGGCAAGCTAAGAGGTGTGATTTGACTCCCTGCCTACTTGGTCCATGAGAGATTGGATTGAGTTAGAAGTAAGGTAGAACATGACGTCAGATAAAGACCATATGGCCCATCCAATCTGCCACGTCTCCTGAACAGCTTTATAGTTCCTTCTTCTTCCTCAGAAATCCTCCTTGCTTGTCCCGTGCTATCCGGAATTCCAATATATTCCTTGGCTCCCCCACCTCCACAGGGAGGCTGTTCCATGAGTCTACCACCCTATCCTTAGATTACTCTTGAATCTACCCCCTTTCACCCTCAACCCATGACTTCTCGTTCCAGATCCTTCTTTCTATTGAAGGAGGCCCTGCTCCTGTGCATTATTTCTTAAAAATGTTTACATTTCTCAATCATATCTCCCCTTTCCCACCTTCCTCCAGGATATACATATTGGGATCTTTAAGTATGTCCCCATATGCTTTATTATGAAGACTGTTCACGATTGAGTACATTTTTAAAGCCTGGTGTGCACAAACACCAGGAGATACGTGCGTGGCTGGGCGCATTTTAAAAACGGCCCGGCCTCGTGTGTATCTCCCGGTACGCACGGAAGTGCCAGGTTGTTCAATAGAAGCGGGGATGGGTCAGGGGCATGGCGGGAGCTGGCCAGGATAGCGGCCATTAGACCCTGTCCTACAGAAAGCGCGCGCTGGCAGCTGGCCAGGGTGCGTAACTTACTAAGAGGAAGTAAGTTCAAAAACAAAAAAAAAAGGATAGGTAGGATAGATTTAGGGGTCAGGTGGAGAGGGGAAAAGGGAGGAAGGTTAGGTAGGGGGATAGGGAGGTTCCCTCCCAGCCCGCTCCTTAATTGGAGCAGACTGGGAGGGAACTGGGCAAAGGCCCGATTGCATCGCCGCATGCGCTTTACAAAATTGCTCTCCGTGCGTCGCCACGCACATGTTATAAAATTGTTGCGTCCATGTGCATGTGCCACGTGCGTTTTTTGAAATCTACCTTTATATTAGTAGTTGCCCTCTGGACCAACTCTATTCAGTTTATATCCTTTTGAATGTCTGGTCTCCAGAATTCTGTAGGGTACTTCAAAAGATCTCTCACCAAATACCTATACAGAGGCAATATTACTTCCCTTTTTCTGCTGGCTATTCCTCTCCCAGTACACACAAGCAACCTTCTGGCTTTTGCCATCTCTTTATCTACCCCAGGTCCCGCTCCTGTTTTGGGCACAGAACTTCACCCCCTGTACTGTACTGCTCCCTAGGGTTTTTGCAGCCAACATGACCGTGCATTTTTAAGCATTAAATCTTAACCGCCAGGCTCTCAGCCATTCCTCAAGCTTCCTCTTGTTTTTTACACCTTCCTTGAGGTCTCCTCTGTTGCAGATTTTGGTATATCTGCAAAAAGGCCCACCATCCCTGATATCCCTTCTGCAAAAGCGTTAAATAGAACGGGACTGAGGATCGATCCCCGTGGCACACTGCTGGTAATCCCCTTTTCTTCAGATTGAATTCCATTTACCACTTCCCATTCAACCAGTTTTCAACCCAGTTAAGTCACTTTGGGGCCCATACCTAGGCCACTCAGTTTGTTTATAAGTCATCTATGTGAAACTTTATCAATCCCAGTACACTGTATCTGGCACTCTCCCCTGATTTTGCTCTCTGGGTTACCCAGTCAGATTAGAAGATTCATCTGGTAAGACCTAGCTATGGTAAAACCAAGCTGCCTCGGATATTGTAATTCATTGGTTTCCTGAAACAGCAGTGTCCTCAGTTCTAGCAGTGATTTCATTAATTTACCCATCACTGAGTTCAGATTAACTGGCCTGTAGTTCTCAGGACTTTCCTTACTTCTGCTTTTTTGTGGAATAGGAACTCCCTCTGCCTTTCTCCAGTCCTGCGGAATCACTCCTGACCCTAAAGAAGCATTGAAAAGGTCGGAGCTGCCAGATCTTCCCCAGGTTCCCTTCATCCCTTCTGATATTTCCCCAGTGCTTTACCTACTTTTAGTTTTGCTACAGCCTTCTGAAAATTGAGATCCCCCTCACTTTCATTCCTGTTTGTGGCAGCTTTTTTGTGGTCTTATTCCAAGCTCTTCCTCAGTGAACACTGAGCAAAATATTTGTAAAGCAATTGCTCTTTCTCCTCATCAGCCTCTGTATATTCCCCCTTCACTTTTGGATTTTGTACTTCTTCCTGTCACTAGCATATCTAAACAAAAGAAAAGAAAGTCTTATCCCCCTGTTTTACGGTATTATCTCTTTCCCAGATTTTCTTAGCTGAGTGTGGATGAACGACAGGTCGTCCTATTTCATGATCATTAAGTTGGACAACGGTTGCTGTCAGTGCACATACATAGGAGCTCACTTTGAAAGATTGCTCTCTTATTGTCTCCTATGAAAGGGTTTATTAGATAGACAAAGTGAATAGACTCCGCACATGAGTTTCAAGAGTATTCATTTAAACAACATCCCCAGGGAAGAACTGCTACTCTTAATTATGCTGGCAAAAGCCATATATTTTTTTTGTCATGTTATTAGGTACCTGGGTGGATCTCTGGTTGGAGGGTGACTTTGGGGGTAGCCTCCTGGCTTTCTTAGCCAGGTGTGTGCACTTGGCAGTTAGTGGACGGTAAGAGGGAGCCTGCAGGCTGAGGAAGGGAAGCCTGAATATGGTGCTGTCTGTGAAATTAGAAAGAAGCTGGCTGAGAGCTGTAGGAGGAAAGGTTATGGCTTCTCTACCCTCAAGGGAACTAGGAACTGCTGGGGTGGAACACCATAGGGGTTGCTCAGCTATGAGTACAGAGAGCTGCCTCAAGTTGGTCTCATTCCATGGCCACTGGTTCTGTGCACCTAAAGTGCTTAGAAGCCGATATTCTAAGGATTTAGATGACTGACTTTGGGAGTTAGGCCCCTAAATTGGTTGTTTTGAAAATTTGCGAGGGCTGAGTGCCTAAATTTAGGCTCCCAGTTTCTCTAGGGGCTTAAATTTAGGAGACCAAAAAGTGGGTAGGTAGCACTAGGCACCTAACTTGGGTCACTTAAATCTAAGCAGATGTGAATAGCAGGACTAAATTTATGAATCTAGAGGTCAATATTCAAAGCCATTTAACTGGATAACTTACTAGAAGTGCCCGGGATAGCAGCATACTGTGATCCCGGTGCTGGATTCGGGTGCCCCGGGGTTTGCACAGGTACGCGTGAAGGGGAGGGTTGGGGTGGTGGAGGGAGGGAGGGAGGGGAGCAGGCCTTAGTGGGAAAGTGGATTTGATGGGGAGAGAGTGAGGAGGGAGACTGGCATGAAAGTTAATTACCTATTGCAGGGATTTGCAGGTGAGGGTGGGCTTGACTGGTAGGGGACTTTTTTATATTCCTTGGAGGGGGGGTGGCTTGGAATTGGGCTGGGAGGCCCATGCAGAGCTTTTTTTTCTCAGCAAAACACTGCCACTTACCTGGATATCTTTTGAAGATATCCGGGTAAGTGACTGGTTATTCAGCTGCATAAGGCCAGGTAACTTTAAACCTAACTAGACATATTAAAAAATGACTAGCCAGTTTTTAAGTTATTTGCTGAAAGGTAGTTGGGTAGCTTTAATCAGGAATATTCAGCAGGACATTTATCCCGCTAAATGCCCAAGACAAGTTAACTTATCTAATGACCGCCTTAAGGGTCGATTTTAAAACCTACACACGCATGTCCATGTGCGCACGGTTCCCGCCACACGCACATGGATGCGCCGATTTTATAACATGCAAGTGTTGCCGCTTGCATGTTATAAAATACGATATCCGTGCGCACATGCGTGCCCGATTTTATAATCGGTGTGCACATGTGCGGTGGGGTGGGGGGTTGTATTTTATTAAGTATGTGTGGCGACGTGATTGGGCCTTTGCCCATTTCCCTCTCAATCCGCTCCTATAGCCCTATCTACCTTTCCTCCCTTTTCCCCTCTCCTCCCTGCCCCCTAAACTAACCCTATCTCCCCTATTTTGTTTTTGTTTCGGTACTTACTTCCTCTTCGGAGGAGAAGTAATGCGCTTCACCAGGACAGGGCCTAATGGCCGCTGTCCCGGTCGGCTCTCACCCAGATCCTGTCCCCTGGTCCGCCCCTTTTCACTGGCCCGGCACTTTTGTGTGTACCGGGAGATAAATGCGTGACCTGGCCCTTTCCAAAATGAGCTCAGTACGCATAGGGCTGGCCATGCGCGTATCCCCCAGTATTTGCGTGATTAGATCTAGAAATTTATGTTTATTGAATTTCCCTAAGGTTAGATTTCTTTCAGCGTTTAAAGTATATGGTTGAAGTTTGCAGTTTTCCCAAGACAAGGAGTTTAATCTAAGTGTTATTATACACCTGGTAGAAAGAAGAATCTAAATGAAGAGAAAGAAGCTATGGAAGAGGTAGACCCCTTTGATAACTGCTGATATCCAGAATTTTTTTTTTAAATAAAACTGTCATGATATTATTATAACTGGAGCCACGCTTATAACCTTTGCCTTTGAGTCCAATACGGACTTGGTTCTTTTTGGACTTTTGAGGACAAAGTGGACTCCGTCATCGAAATTGGTTCGCCTCTAAGGTGCCACCCAACTTCTGTGATTTTAAATAGAAGGATGAATTATTCTGGGGTGAGAAGATCCAAGTGTTCCCCAGTGTTGCTAGAGAGACTCAAATGAGAAGGAAACTTTCCCTTCCGCTTAAGCAGTGCACATTGCCTTTGAGAGCTTCTCTTTTTCTTGACGTTCCCATGTAAATGTGTTATTGTTCGTCAGGGGACAAGTTTATCTTCTTGGACCTGGTTCATTTAGAGTCATTTCTTTTGGATAAATTATCCATGACTTAATGGTGCCGAGTGCACTGTTAACCTGCAGTGGGACGGAGGTAGAATAGGCGCTAATCAATCCCCTAATGCATATTCAACGCGCGTCCAATGCTTGGAGCAGGCGTTAATAGCTGAGCACATAAAAAACAAGTACAGAAAAGCAGAAAAAACTGCTTTTCTGTACTGCCTCCTACTTAATAGCATTGTGATATTAAGAAGGATGAAAAATTAAAGAAACAAAAAAGTTAAAAAAAAAAAAATAGACAGTTGGGTTCAGGAATCGGCACTCGTCTGACAAACGTTCGCTTCCTGAACCTTCAGCATCGGTTTTCCTGACCGGTGGACAGTCATCATGAGTTACTGACGCTGCTAAACCCGGTGTTGATTTTCGTGACTGCCATCCGCCGGTAAGGAAAACTGACACCAGGTCTATCGGCATTGGTTTACGTGATGGCTGTCTGCCGGTCAGGAAAAACAACGCCAAATGGCCAAATCATGAAAACCAATTGGGTTCTCGTTGCTAAAGCGACCCCCTAATTTAAATATTGCATGGCGCCCATTAAGAGAGCAGGCGCTGACTGTTCAGCGCCCGCTTTCTACGCAAATTTATTGCATTGGCCCCAATATGATTTGCTTTGTGGAGTATTGAGGATTAGAAGAGTTTTTTGGGCAATCTCCTTTAGAGTGATAATTATCTTCTTGTTTTTTGTTTTTCTGGATGTGTTAGCCCCTCCCCCCCCTTATATGGAGATTTGGAATGCATTGCACTTTCCATTTTTGCCTATTGATTGTTTCTTTGTGATTATTATTATAATTTAGGTTTAGATTTTTATATTCTGCTTTTTGCACTTTTTTCAGCACTTCAAAGCAAATTACATTCAGGTACTGTAGGAAATAATTCATTGTTTCCTTGGCTTTAACTCATGTATATGATTTAAATGCTAATAAAAAGAAAAGAAAATTGACCTCATAGAATATGACAGTAGATAAAAGCATTATTAGGCCCCTCTCGACTGCCTAATTTAATTCCTAGTGCAATGCCCTAGCCCTTAGTTGATGTCTAGCTTTCCTGTCACTTCTTCATATCTAGGAATCTTCTGTGCTTATCCTTGGCTGTCCTGAATTACTTCTCTATTTTTGTTTCTGCCACTTCTTGTATGAAGTCATTTCAGGCATCCACCACCCCTTCTATAAAGAAATACTTATCTATCTATCTATCTATCTATATCTATCTATCTATCTATTTATTTCTATATATAAGTTGCTCATGATTCCTCCCCTTCTGGAGTTTCATTCTATGATCTTTTGTTCTAGAGCATTCCTTTCATCTGAGAAGGGTTTGCTTCTTGTGCCTGATTTATACTTGTAACCCCTTCCAAAAAGGGCCCCACTTCAGAGACAGCAAAGCACTTCTTTACGTGATGCAGCATCTGGAATCCAGATTCTGCTAATGGGGGGACAGGCTAACCTGCAAGGCCCAGTGGAATCACACTTAGATAATAACAAAAATAAAACACAGCCCACACCCCTTTTTTTCCAGATCAAAAGGGAATTTATACTGATTGAAAAAAGTAGAAGTTCAGTAGAATAGAAATGAAAAACACAAATCGGATAAAAATATAATTCAAACACAGTCCATAAAGAGTCCCAAAAGAAAGGGCTTATGTCCTCAAACTGCTTCAGCACTCTGATAGGACTCAAGGGGGTCTCTCCTAGTTCTCCCAAAAGGTGTCTTCACCTTTGGAAACTCTTGGAATCTAAGAACTTCCTCTTCTCATGCTCCAGATTGGAAACTCGGTCTCTCACATGATTTCTTTTATCCTTATGGACTTGGAATTGGAAACTCTTCTGAGTCTGGATGCAGCTGAGAAACCACTCCAACGTTAATATGGAAAAGAAAGGGAAAACTACCCTATCCTCCCCAGGAGCCATGGGAAGCCACAGCCACTTGGCTGATAACGCTCCTTAGGCCTCTAGATAGGCTGTATGGGCTTTTTATGTTTCTCTGTTTCTAGGCATTCTCCTTTTACAACTTCTTGCCTCTGACCCAACCTTTAGGGATGGACCCTCACTAGCAATCAAACTATCCACAACTCTTTCACTTTGCTTTTCTGGAAAGTTTTCTTGCACTCTGTGGGAAAGCATAGCTACTCTAGCCCCACATACTTTAAGATATTTGAATGCCTCTGTTATTTTCACCATCTCTCCTCTCCTAATTGTAAGCTGTACTTGAAGTAAATATAGCAAACCTCCATCATGTCTAGGACTGATATGTTTGACAGCTCTAATTTGGCGTTCATTTGTACAAAAGTTCCTACCAGCTCATTGAAATCTTAATCTCTTGCTCAAAAGCCTTCTTTTTTCTATACCCTGACAGGAGCTTTTTACAAAACATTACTTTCTCCTACGGTGCAGAAGTGTCATCCCCGTTGTCATTTCCTAGTATATTCCCTGTAGTTCCATTATACTTAGTATAGAAGAGATGCCATTGTGTTCCCATGGCATAGGCAATCGACCGAATGAGATATAAACCTAACAGTATGTTCTGTCCAGAAAATGGGTTTTTGGAAGACAAGTTCCTAAGCCTCTTCTCTTGAATAACTGGCCCAGTTTTGTGCATTATACAGATGTGAGTGAATAGCATGACTGGAGGGATGGAGTGTAATGAAGTTTTAGACTTGTGGAATGCAGAGGTGTTTGTGAAGGAATGCTACTCCTTGGTATACACACGCTTCATATGGTAAGGGAGAGAGGTCAAGGCAAGTTGTGCAATGTGTTTTTGCTTTAAACTTCAACATGTAGGAAAAGACTTCCCTGACGGATAACTCTTGAATATCGACCTCAACAAGTTTTGCTACTTCTTTTTAAATTTTAAAAAGTGTTTTCAGCCCCAGAAAAAGTTTGTATTTTTAGCTTACTTGTCCTTTCTCAACATGGGATCCTCCATATTTAAATAAGGCAGTCTGGTGATTGGACTATGGGCAAACATTTTTTTGACTCCTTAAATTTGAGCTGATTGAAAAGTGGGAGCATGGTTAATGTGCTTTCTTCTCCCAATTTCAGATGTTGTTGACTTCTGGAGAGTGAGTCTGCATATCCAAAAAAGGATAATGAGGGGCATGCCTGTTGTAATAAAAGTGACACAGTTTTACACAATTTCAAACAGAGGCTGGTTTAAAAAAACAATAACAACAGGGTTTATTTGATTTTCTCAAGATACTGTATGTGTGGCCACTGAGTCACATGTTTTTAAATAGACAGCAGGACTTTTACTTGTCCAAGACAATTTTCTGCCAGAAATTTTTCTAGAATCCAAATTTGGGAACATTTAGCCCTTGATGTGTAACTGTGCAGAACAGTTATTTCTCATATAATCAAGGTTTTGCCAGAGATTGTTCACAAAGGAAATGATTCTATTGGGAGTGATTGTAATCCGTGTTTCTCCTGTTCTCATTTCAAATTGCCTTTGCAGAGCAGCTATCATTCTGTTTGATAATCCCCTATGACATAAAAGGAAGCTTATCAGCTACATTTAATAGAAACATGTGTGAGTTATGATGTCAAGAATAAAAATCCAGAGGGAATTTTTCCATGCCCTTTGTAGTCTGCTCCCATAATGTAATCACATTCCAGAGCTCTTTCCAGCTCCTTGATATTCCCTTGCATGTATGCGAAATGGCCTACTATATACAGTTTCCAGAATTATTGTTTTCCACAAGGTTTAAAGCAGAAAGACTTCTGATCCACAGTGAGTGCGGTCTCCCAAAAACTGAGGTTGCAGAAGCAATAATGTCTAGAGTAGTGACCATTCAGCTGGTCCCGTTCCACCCCCAAAGTTAGTTAATCCAGGGAATTCACATAACAGAGCGTTAATGCTGCCATAAGCCCGTTTGAAACTTTGGAGGTCAATACTAAAACAGTATGTCCAGCTAACTTTTGGAATTAAGCAAGACAAAATCTGAGGCTTAAATTTTTTCCCCTGCTCCCTGACTAAATTGATGCCAGACAAAATTTAGCTGCACATAAAAAGGTGGTACAAGATGGGTGGCATTTCTGGCTTTATTTTCACTTTGTCTGGGCAGTGCTGATATTCATCATTGCCCAGAGAAAGTTACCCAGTTAATTCTGTCCTGGGCTGAATATCCAAATAAAGTTACTTGGGACAAAGTTGTCTGGCTGCCTTTACCCGGACATGGTGGGCTGAATGTCAATCTCATTATTTTTAAAGAATTTTGCATGACTTGCAACACTGCTAAAAAAACAGATTGCTATGAATATGCTGGTTTCTTAACAGTGGCAAACATCTCTCAGACCACTATTTTTTCAGCAGCGTTGCTAATCAGAAAGTTTCTTTGTGGTTCAAAAATTTTGTCTGGTTTTCTGATTTTTTCTTTTCAGTGAATCGTCTCTAAAACTGATATTTTCAAGACCTCTGTGCATCCTCACCACAAGCAGCTAAAATTAGAGCAGACATGCACCGGAAAGAAAGACGACTAATTGTAGATTGCATGTATTGAATTGCTGGTTTGAACTCTGTGACTTTATGGATGTGCTCTTTCACAGTTTGGAAAGTCCTGTAGGGCTTGATTCACCCAAATTTAAAACTTAGAAAAATTTCCAATAAAAAGTTATTCATTTTGTCGCACAAAAGTAATTGTGTCCTTTAAGAAGCGTGGCAGAGTGAAACTACACATCTTGGGGAAAACCAAGCAAGCTTCCTTTATATGGGTTTGTAGACCAGTCCCCACTCTAAATTATATAGTAGGCTATCAGTTCATTATAGCATGCATGACTCTCAGTGTTCCTTTACAATAGGCAGAGTTACTCTCCTTGATGTCACCAACATCTGGAGGATTTGCAGTGATCCTGCTGGTTCAGCTCAAGCTAAGAGCAAGAAGACAATAAAAATAAAACTGGTCTACACTTCAGTCACCCCACTGCCTCATTTAAGTATTCACGTACATGGCCCAACTCCATAGGAAATGCATATTTTTCATTCCTGCTTTTTAGCTTTCTAAAGCTTCAGTCTCCATTGTATGCCTTCAAGGAATGGACCGAACAGAGCAACCCCACATGAGCAATGCGGGGGAATAGAGAAAGGGTGCTTATCTCCCTCACATAACGCAGCCACCTTCATCCTTCAAATATATATAATGGCACTGGGGAGGAACCTACCTCCACCCCAGCACATCCATAGCACACCTCCTACTTCAGTGGCATGAAGAAAAGCTTGAACACAATAGCTCTTGTTTAAACGAGGAGGGGGGATTCCAGTATATAAATCTTTTGAAGTCTGTATATTTCTTGTATTTAATGTTATGCTTTGAATGCCCTGTACTGAGAAGTGCTATATATGGCAGAAAAATGATGTGGAGCAAACTGAAAGTTGATGAGTGATTCATGCTCGCTAATGTAACATTACCATCTGAAAACAGTGTCAGCGTGTTCTTATGTGCTGACAGTATTGGGTATCCATTGTGCCATGGATCCAAAGCTACTTTAGATTTGGATGGAGCCTGGTGTGGCAAATAAAATGTGGGATCCCCCTCACTTCCTTACTGTACCAGGAAAGCCTCTCAAATTCTTCCCAATCTTGTACTTATCTCTCTTAGACCTAGATTCATCAAAATGCTATAAATATAGGGGAAATAGCGCCCGTGGTAAAAAAAAAAAAAAAAAAAAGCGGGGTGCATGGTTAGGCTAATTTCCTGAGAGAGAGAGACCAATACATAAGTTTACTATTTATACCACTGTAAGAGGGGGCACTTATATCTCGGGTGAGGTTTGGGAGTGGGGTAGGTTTTCGGGGGCAGTTTTACATACACAGTCAGAAGTATGAACAGCAAAGCTGACATCAGTGAAGATTTTCTGTCATTTGGAGTGATGAAAGGTAAAAGAAGAGTTGATTTGTACAATGTACTCTCTACCTAGCTTGATGCAATCTCTACCTAGCTGCAATCAAGAAAACTGTGGGGAAGTCCGACTGAGTGCTGCTGCTTTCTTGCTTCTCAGAGCTGATTGGCTCATTCTGCTCACCAGAACCAATCAACTGTGGGAGTCAAGGAAACTCCAACATCTGGGCAGTGATTTCTCTTGGCTCCTGCAGCCACTGGAGTCCTGCCTGGAGAAGAGAGAGGCAGTAATGCTGATGGTGGGAGTTCTTGGATCTTCCTTCAGCGAGTTGGCTTCTCCCATTTTTCTTGCTGCCACTGACCCCTTGGGGGAGCCAGAATTTTCTCTCCTCTTGCTGCTGACAGCCCCGCAAGGGATTTGGCTCTTTCTCTTCTCCTGTTACCAGTGGCTTCATAACAGAGCTAGTTTTTTACTGCCAGTGACTGTGTGGCGAAACCAGTTCTTTCTTCCTGCTGAAGGTAGCCCAAGCATTCCAAACTCTGCAGCTTTTCCTCCTGTTTTTTGATTTATGAGAGTATGATTGCCACGGGACCCTTCCAGTCATAGGGCCCAGTGTGATCACACCTTTCATACCAGGCAAATGTTGGCCCTGAATAGATATATGCTGTGTGATGGAGAATAAGAAAGGAGTATATGTGTGAAAGTGTTTGAATGCACATAGAATGTGCGAGGTGTGAAAGTTTGCATATGTCAGCTATAACAATCAGTGGTATCCAACTCAAGTCCTCAAGGATCGAAACCAATCTGGTTTTCAGAACCAAATGAATATGCCCTCTTTATTTATTTAATTTGTTTATTTAAAAGCTCTTATTACCTGCCTTTCCTACGTTCAGAGCGGGGTATAAAAATGAACAAATAGATGTTTGGGGCGGGCTACAATATAAAACATATATAGCCTATGGAAAAAGGGGAAGGACATTACAGAATCATAGTGGGGGGAAGAAAGATAAGCATCAAGAGTGTGAGATTGGATGAGTTCAGAGGGGAGGGGGTGGAAGACTAGGTTGCATCAGCTGAAAGGGGATGAGTTGAGGGTAGTCGGTTGTCATCTAGGTGGGGGGGAGGCATGCTCTCTTGAAGAGTAACGTTTTTAGGGCTTTTTTGAAGAAAGATCATTCTCAGAGACATCTTGTTTTCTTTGATAGGCTATTCCACAGTAGTGATCTGGCAGAGAAGAATGCATATTCCCTGGTTTCCTCGAGATGGGTGAGCTTTGTAGGCAGAGAGACTAGTAGCATCTGTTTGGATGATCTGAATTGTCGGGAGGGGATGTCGATTTTTATTGTTGAGGAGAGCCATGGGGAGTTTAAGTTATGTATCGCGGAGCGATGAAAGGTAAAAGAGGGGTTGATTTGTACATTGCAAGTTTATATTGTATTTGGTAGGAAATGGGGAGCCGGTGGAGAGATTTGAGAACAGGAGAGATGTGAATACGCATGAGAGTGCCGGTAAGGAGTTTTGCTGCCGAGTTTTGTATGATCTGTAGTGGGCAAGTGGCATATAGCAATAGGCCTGTCAGGAGGGAGTTACAGTAATCAATCTCTGAAAATAGAAGGGATTGAAGGACCGCTCAGAAATCCACATATTCGAGTAGGGGCTTGAGGTGAAGTAGCAGGCGTAGTTTGAGGGAGGAGTTGGTAATATTTCTTATATGGTTGCGCATGGAGAGAGAGGGGTCGATAGTGACGCCCAAGTTTTATATGCTTTGGGAGCTGGAGATAGAATGTGAATCAAAAGTGATATGGTTGGGGGTGTTGATGAGTGGATAGCGTAATAACACGATTTCCTTTTTAGATGTGTTGAGAGCTAATTTATTACTGTGTAGAAGGGATGTGAATCATTTTTCTAACGAATTGAAATATCATATGATATTTCTAAATTCGTTAATATATTGGGCAAAAAATGAAACGATCACTTTTCCCCCCGAATTTTCGTAAAAAATCGTTTTTCGGGTTAGTGTGCGCTAATGGGAGTTAGCGCGCTAACTCATGTTAGCTAGCACTAACAAAAAAAGTTTATTTTTGTTATTTTTTGTTACTTTTTGCTATTTTTGTTAGTGCGCACTAACCCGAAAAACAATTTTTCACTAAAAAATACAAACGGGGATCCGCGGGAAAATGAAATTTTCCCACAGCCAGAAGAACCCAAAAGCGGGAATGATCGGGCACCCGATTCACATCCCTACTGTGTAGCTATTTCTGGATCGTTGTGAGGCAATTGTTAAGGAAAGCTTCAGTCAGGGCCCATGATTCCTTGAGAGGAAAAAAGAATTGGGTATCGTCCGCATAGATTTTATAGTGTACTCCAAGGTCATTGAGGGTAAGGCATAGTGGGGTTAGATAGAAGTTAAACAGTGCAGCAGAGAGAGCAGACCCTTGGAGCACTCCAAAGTTCAAAGGTGCCAAAGAAGAGGTAAGGGATTCAATTTGGACTTGTGTCCTATTGCTAAGGTTAACGAGAACCAGGCCAGCACCGAACCAGTGATCCCAAAGGAGCTCAGTCTTGAAAGTAGGATGGAGTGGTTGACTGTGTCGAATGTGGCCAAGATGTCAAGTAGGCACAGGAGGAATGAGGAGCCATGGTCGAATCCGCATCTCATTGTATCAAAGCTGGATAGTAGTAACAATTCGGTACTGTGGTGTTTCCTGAATGCAAACTGGTATTGGTTGAGGATATTATTTGAATCAATGAAGTCGCAGATTTGGTGGAGAATTGTGGTTTCTAGTCCTTTGGCCATGAAAGACAGGGTGGATATCAGGCGATAGTTGGATGTGATAGTTAGATCTACTGTCTGTTTTTAAATTATGGCTCGGATATCAGGGACGACGCCATGCTGTAATGATGAGTTTATGAATTTAGTGACAAACGAAACAATGTCCAGTTTGATCAATTTGAATAGGGATGTATGGATTAAGGGGGTTAAGGGGGTTGGATGAAAGTTTCAGGTTATCAGTGATCTTAGTGGTATCTTCGGTTGTGATGTCATTGAAGCATTCTCAGGTTGGGCCTTGAATTTCAGGATCACATTTGGCTTCTTTGCAAGCTAAATTGTTAAAAGTGCTAATGACAATTACTATTTTGTTGGTAAAGTGAGTGGCAAACGGTTCAGCAGTGTTCATCCCCGGTTGGTGGGAGGAAGAGTGGAGGAGGTCGACCTTGAGATGATTATCTTCTTAACAGAGGTATATAATTCTCTGGGATTTTTTCATGAGGCCAACAGTTTTTTTTATATATGTAGGATTTCTTTGTGGCCTCTTTATATGTTGTCAATTTGTCATTGTTTAGGATTTTATTTGTGTGGGTTGGGTCTTTCTTCCATTTTCTCTCAACAAACTGGCTGAGTTCCAGTGGTCTCAGAGTTCTTTAGGTAAATTACAGGAGATATAGTCTAGGATCAGAGTGAGGTTAGTTGCAAGAGACACAGGGTCTATATGACTGTGTTTCATGATTGTGATACTGTTTCTATGGGTGATTTGATCGCAAGATATGAGTTTGAAGGCGAAGTTGATAAGGAAGTGGTCACTCCAAAGAATTTCCTATATGTTAGTGTTAAGGTCATTTGTGTGAAAGCCTGAGGGATTAACAAATACTAGGTCCAGGCAGTTGCCTTTCTTGTGCATAGGGGATGAGATGATTTGCTTCCAGCCACATAAAAGAAAGGTATCAAACATAGTATTGGTGGGGGTTGAAATATGCGAGGCCGGTAGGTGGAGGTTGAAGTCGCTTAGGATTATAGTTGTTGATGGATTCAGGTTGAGATTCAGGATAGCTTTGCATAGAGAGAGAGAGAGTGTTTTTGGCAAGGAGCTCACGGAGGCTCTAGGTCAGATAGAGGTTAATATGTTGGGATTTTAGAGAAAATAACTCAAATGGGGGAGGGGTAGAGACATCTACCATAGTAAATTTAAAGTGGGATTTAAAGAATATAGCCAGATCTCCTTCTTTATGTCCTATTCTAAGTCTGTGAAAATATGAGAAGTTATGTGGGCAGCAGTGGTTGAGGATTGGAGTATCATAATCTTTCAAACAGGTTTTGATGATACATAAAAGGCAGGATTTTAAAAGCCCTATATGTAGGGGAGGGTTACGCACACCGGACATATTTTAAAAAGGCCCAGCGACGAACGTAAGCCCCGGGATGCGTGTAAGGGGTGGGGCGGGTCCAGAGGCCTCTGACACCCTGGCCATTGCCGCTGTGTTAGAGGATCGCGTGCCAGCAGGCGCAAAAGATAAGACAAAGATCAGGGGGGGTTAGAGTAGGGCTGGGGGGGAAATGTTAGGGGAAGGGAAAGGAAGGCAGTGCGGCTTGGCACTCGCAAGGTGCACAATTGTGCACCCCCTTGTGTGCGCCGACCCCCGATATTATAACATGTGCTCGCCTGCGCACGCATGTTATAAAATCGGGCGTACATTTGTGCGTGCCAGGTAGCGCGCGCACATGTACTTCCGCGCACACCTTTTAAAATCTACCCCAAAGATTCTTGGGGAGAGCTAAGGAATACCTTTAATTTATCCTTATTTTAGAGGGCTTCTTTGTTATATTTTTCTGTTTTTTGTGTAGTGCTAGCCTTATCTCTATATTTTTCTAGATATTGATATTGCTGCATTAAATTGCTGTGTGTTTGTTTAAGCAAAAACAAAAAACCCAAAAAAGGGATTTGGCTATCCAGCTTTGGGCAGCTGACTCATAGTGCATTGCAGGGGGCAATCAAGTCCTCAGTCTGCTTTGAACTTCAAGGAAACAGCTATAACTACAGATTCTTGAGGAGATCTAAGGAAAAAGCTTTAATTAGCTAGCCAAATCTGGGGGAGGATCTGTTCCAAATCAATAGCAGATACAGTGTCCAGTGAACAGCCCTGGCCAAGTGTAAACTGTTTAACTCCCTCCCACTCTGCCCCTCTACCCATCCACCCCTATGCTTATTTTTCTGATATAGTCTGCCTAAATACATAATTGGCAACAAGATAAATTAGAAATTTGGTAATTCCTTAGGTATTATCCATCAAATAAATTTACCAAAATGAGGACTATCCTATGTAACTATTGTGGAGCCTTTAGTCTGAGGGAAATCATCTGGAAACTTAGGGCTTGCCCCATTTGTTCAGAACTCGCTTCCTTGAAAAAGGAACTGGCTGAAGTTAAAGCTGAATTAGCTGCAATAAAGAAAGTTTCACCCACTTTACAGTATTCAGGAATTAATTCCCCATTACCACAGAAAAACCAAAAGTCAAGGAAAAAGGGGTTTACAGTGGGCTCAGGTAGGATAAGACCTGTGATCCACAGACACCCGTTCTTCACAACTGTACAGTCCCCACTCACACAGCAGTTAAGGAACCCAAAAACAATAGGCTCTGGTAGAATTAGACCTGTGATGCAGAGACACATGCTGTTTCAAGTGACACAAGTACAAAACATCTTCTCTGTATTAAGTAATGAAGAAGCTCTTGTGAAAGAGATTGAAGTGTTATCTGAAAAGAAAGAAGAAACCCAATGCATACAGAAATTCCATAATACAATCAGTAACCAAAGGAAAAAGCTCATTGTGCTGGGTGACTGTCATCAGAGGCACTAATCTGGGAACTCTTATGTAGGGAAACACAGTTAAAAGCCTCCCAGGATGATCGGCCAGCAGAAATGCTATTCAAATAGTCAAAGCATTCAAAGAAGAAAGCAAAGACTATAAAGTTGATATTATCATCCATCTGGGAACCAACGACCTTGCTAGAAACAGCATCCAAATGGTACAGAGAGATTTCCAATCTCTATCAAAGCAGTTTAGTCACATGGCGACAACCATTGCCTTTTCAGAAGTGTTACCTATTCATGGAAAGGGGAAGGAGAGACTAAACCATATTAATAACTTCAATGTATGGCTCAAATCCTAGTGGAAGGAACAAAGTTTTGGATATATTGGAGGCTGGGGCCATGTATGGAACAATAAAAAGTTCTTTGACAAAGATGGCTGAAATCTGTCTGTCGCAGAAAAAAGGATCCTAAGAGATAAATTCAAATCCTATGTAATAAGGCATTTAAACTAGATGCCAGGGGTGGCAGAAGGAAATTAGAATATCACTCCCCCAAATACAAACGCAATGGAAAAGGGTGAAGTGGATAACAAAACTCAGCTAAATAAGTCACAAAAAGAGTCCAAGAAAAGCAGTAACCTGAATGAGAAAAGCTGGAAAGCTATGAGCACAAATGCTCATAGTTTGGGCAATAAAATCCTAGATCTGCAAGCCCTAATGGTGGAGGCGAACTTGGACGTTGTTGCTGTCATGGAGATGTGGTTCATGGAATCTCATGATTGGGATACGGCCATACAAGGCTATAACTTGTTAAGGAAGGACAGAGAGGACAGAAAGCTGCAAGGAAGATGGGGCAAAGAAGAAGCACTATGGGCTGACCTAAAAAAAGATGATGGGGCATCCATTTTTATTGGAGTGGCTTACAGGCCTCCAAATCAAATGAAAGAACTTGACGGAGATCTGGTTGAAGACATCCAAAAGATAGAAAAGAAGGGAGACGTGGTGACTGTTGGAGATTTTAATCTGCTGGATGTAGACTGGAAAGTCCCTTCTGCAGAATCTAACAGTAGTAGAGAGATAGTGATTGCCCTGCAAGGGGCTCTGTTCAAACAAATGATAATGGAACCCATGAGGGAGGGAGCTATACTCAATTTAGTGCTCACTAATGGAGATAATGTCTCTAATGCCCAGGTGGGTGCCTACCTCAGCACCAGTGACCATCAAACATTATGTTTTCATATCACAAATAGGATACGGAGAAGTCGCACGAAGACCCGAGTTTGCAGTTCAAAAACACAGACTTTGATGAAATTGGGAAGTACCTGGAGGAAGAACTAGAAGGCTGGGAGAACAAGAGAGATGTGGAACAACAGTGCGCCAAACTAAAAGGAGCAATTACCAAGGCAACTAATCTATATGTTAGAAAAGTAAAGAAAAGCAAGAGAAAAATGAAACCTATCTGGTTCTCAAAGGAGGTGGCTGATAAAATGAAAGCTAAAAGAACAGCGTTTAAGAAATATAAAGGATCCCAAAGGGAGGAGCACATGGAAGAATATCCAGGGGAACTGAGGGAGACAAAGAAAGTAATCAAGACAGCAAAAATTCAAGCGGAACAAAGGATTGCCAAAGAAGTAAAGTGAGGTGACAAAATATTTTTCAGATACATCAGAGAAAGGAGAAAAGTCCAAAGTGGTATAGTGAAATTGAAAGGTGAAAAGGATCAATGTGTGAAGAGAGACAAAGAAATGGCAGAAATATTAAACGAATACTTCAGTTCAGTGTTCACTAAAGAGGACCCTGGAGAAGGACCATCGCTAGTTAACAAGAAACTGGAGGGGAGTGGAGTACATAAGAACATAAGAAATAGCATGAAACAGCACCGTCTTCGCAGGCTTCCAGGGCGCTGCTCTCTCTCCACTGCCTCAGCCATATGCAGATATATTTCCTGCATATTCATTAGGCATCTCCTGAGACCCAAAATGGCTTGTAGCCATTGAGAACTGGAGTTGGACACTCCTGTGTTACAGCGCTGCATATGTTTAATAGCTCTTTAGAAATGAGAAAAATTAGTAGAATATGTGACAGAGTGAAAGAAGGGGGTTTGCTCTAGCTATGTTTTTGAGTTTTCTCCAAGTGTAAAAGATTTAAATGTATCCAAATAATTCCCATAGAAGCTAATGGGAGCTGTATAGCTTCAGGAGCACTCCTGTGAATTATATCAGCCTTGGCCAGGAGTCAATGTATTTGGGTCTGAGGCTGCTAGAGGGCAGGCACTTATGTATTTGAACGAATGGGTAATTATGGGCACAGCTGAGGGTAGAGCCTCATTGGCTTCTTCTTCTACCTGCTCTAAATATCTTTTTCATGCCATGGCAAATGTTTTCTTTAGTTGCTGAAGATCTCCTGAATGTCTACGTTTTGTGAGCTCAATGTTTATTTATTTAGATTTATTTTAGATTTTTATATTCCACTTTTCGCACTTTTTTCAGCACTTCAAAGCAGATTACATTCAGGTACTATAGGTATTTACCTATCCCCAAAGGGCTTACAGTCTAAGTTTGTACATTAGTTTGTGAGCATTGCTATTTGGGTACTTTCCTATAGAAGAAGCAGGGGTTGAATGTGTAAATATTTTTGGGGTAAATAAACCAAATCTTTATTGCAAAAATAAATAGATGAAAAAATGTCATCTATAAAAATCTCATAATAATGCAAGTACACCATAAAAAATTACTTGCACTTTTCTGTGGTTTTTATAGTTGATGTATATTTTCGTATTCCTACAGTAAAGATTTGTTTTTGTTATTCTAAATATATTTGCAGTTAAATGTTTGGTTTATTTTTACACATTAACTCCTGCTCCTTCTATAGCAGGGTTGGCAATTCTGGTCCTTGAGGGCTACAAACTGATCTGCTTTGTAAGATAACCCTAATGAATATGCATGAAATAGATTTACATATAACTGAGGCAGTATGCTTGCAAATCTCTCTCATGCATATTAATTAGGGATATCTTGAAAACCCGACCTGTATGCAGCCCTCGACTGCATACAGGTCGACTGGAGTTGCCCACCCCTCTTCTATAATATCCTTTGATTGTGGTGGGTTCACATCTATTTTGTTGCAGATTCAGGTATTTTCATCATTCATCCTCCAGAGGCCAAACATAATTTGGGCGAATTGACCTCAAAGTTTGTCTGGGAAGTGAGGCTTTTAGATTTGTAAATGCAGCGAGACAAAAAAAAAAAAAAGAAATAAAATGTGCTTAGTCATCACTGTTTGAAAATGCCCCACGGAGACAGAATGGTGCCATTACTTCCTGTTTTGCTGAAATAGGAAAGCAGAGTTGATTACCTGTAACAGGTGTTTCTCCAAGGACAGCAGGATGATAGTCCTCACACGAGTGACATCATCAGATGGAACCCAGCAGAGAAAACGTCTGTCAAAGTTTCCAGGTGTTTCTGCGTGGATGCGTGGTATAGGGCTAGCTGGGCATGCTCAGTATGCCAAGTCAAAGTTCTAGAAACTTTGACAGACGTTTTCTGTGCCGGGCTCCATCTGATGATGTCAGCCATGTGGGAGGACTAACATCCTGCTTGATCTTGGAGAAATGAAAGCATCCATGGATTTACAAAGGAAAAATAGACTGCTGAGCTCTACTAATTAGTGCGCTGAGCTGCCAAGTTACCCAGTTCCAGGAAGGAGACTATACAGCCAGACCAAAAAGCCAATGCAATACCGTGAGCTCTGGCTAGGTCACAGGTTACGTGCGTCCATAACCCCTTATGCAATAAGGGAATTGGTGTGTCCAAATTGCACGTCCAAACCAGCGCATAGCTGATAGCACTCATCACTTGTAAATGCCATGTGCACCTGAGAAGCACATTTTTACCCTGAAAAATTAACGCCAGCCGCGGAGCTGGAGATAAGTCTTGAAGAGCTTGGATCTCCAATGTATGCAAATCTTTCATGCCTATTCATTGTAGATATCCTGAAAACCTGAGTAGTTAGATGTGTCTCCAGGAGAGGGTTGAGAAACACTGGCCTACTTTACACTTTAAATTATTTATGGGGATTTATTTCTATGTTCTGGACACATTTTTTTTTTTTTTTTGCTGAAGACTAAAACCTACTGAAGAACCTCATACTTTTTACCTCACTGGTGTTTAAGGTCTTCAAAACAAGACATTTCAAAAATATAAATACATTTAGTTTCAAAGCAGTTTGGTTGACACAGACTCTGCTGAGCTGAGCAAAATAAAAGAAAAATAAAAAACAAAGGGAGCTGAATAAAGTAGAAGGCAGTGCTAGGCTGCTGACAAACCATGGAGTCTGGGCCAAATAAATCATGCCAGCTCCTTTACTGAGAAATGTTGCAGAGAACTGCAGGGGTGATTGTGTGCAAGGACAGAGACATTTTGTCAGAGCCGCAGCCTGAGAGAAGGAGAGTATCAACCAAGAAAGGAAAACAGAGCTATAATTTCTACTCTGATGCATGTTTTATATATTTATAGTACACATTTTATAGTGCTCATTTGTTATCCTTTCTTTGGCAATGCAGCCTGGGAGCCCTTCAATGCATTTTATTTTGGAAGCTAAGCAGAATCAGATCAGGCTAGTACCTGGATGGGGGGACCACCAGGGAAGACTATGTCCTGTCCTGTTGCTTGCAGAAAGCAATGACAAACCTCTGTATTATTCTGCCAAAAGAAAGTTCATAAGCACTATGTTGGAGTCTGATTACATAATCAGGGATAGACAACTCTGATCCTGGTTTTCAGGGTATCCACAATGAATATGCATGGGATAGTTTTGCCTGTACTGCTTCCACTTGGGCCGATATAGTAAAGTCTGTGGGAGAGCGGGTGAATGCCCCGCTCTCCCAGCGCGCAAACAGGCCAATCTCCTTTGCGCGCGATTCTGTGTTCAAATTAGGTCCGGTGGTAAAAAGAGGCGCTAGGGACACTAGCGCGTCCCTAGCGCTAGTGTCCCTAGCCAGACGCCGGCAAAATTGAGCGTCCGGTTTTCAAGCCGCGGGCCGACTTCAAATTTTTTTTTTTTTTTTAACTTTTTGTAACTTTCGGGACCTCCAACTTAATATCGCCATGATATTAAGTCGGAGGGTGCACAGAAAAGCAGTTTTTACTGCTTTTCTGTGCACTTTCCCGGTGCCCAGAGAAATTAGCGCCTACCCAAAGGTAGGCGCTAATTTCTAAAAGTAAAATGCATTTGCATGTTGCGGGCGCTCTTAGATTCGGGGGGGTTGGATGCGTGTTTTCGATCTCTTACTGAATAAGGGGTAACGCTAGCGCGTCAAACGCGCGTCCAATCGCGGGTTAACAGTGCACTCCGCCGGAGCGCACTCTACTGTATCGGCCCGATTGTATGCAAATAAACCTCATGTATATTCATTGTGGATCTCCTGAAAACCAGACCTGTTTGTGGCGCTCCAGGATCAGAGTTGCCTAACTCTGGCATAAAACTTGACAGCCAGAAAGTGAATAGGAACAACAAAGCTTGCTTCTGTTTTGGGGGGAGACAAAAGACTAATTCTTATTTACAGTGTTGGATTTGGACATTTGCTCCTCAGCTGCTTGTTTATCTCCAACTGACAAGTTCTGAGTCTTCCAGACAGGGCCCAGAAACCAGAAGATAACTTTACTCGGGTCTTCGAAGCCTGGTACCAGTGAAGAATTATTGTTAATTTATTCCAGCATGACAATGCAGAGGTACATATGACACCGTTTATACATCCATTTGTTTTAATCACAGAGGTCTCTGTTCTGCTTGGGCAGGACTCATGGGTTAATATTAGCCTGCTTACGGCCTCCATTGACAGGGATCTTTCAGACAGGTGACTCAACAGTGGCGACTGTAACTGGGTAAACCAATTTAATTTTTTATAAAGGGGAGAAAAGAAGGCTATGTCCTCTCTGCAGCCTTCCTTCTCTAACAGAGATGCTCGTTTCCACCCACACTTCACGGATTGTGTGAGAAGAACTGATGTGGATATTGACAAGCAGCCTTTTCCTTCATCCACATCTGCTCCAGCCTGTAGAAATGGAGCCATGATAGAAAATAGAAACACAGAAAGGAAGGCAGAAGAGGACCAAATGATCCACCCACTCTGCCCAGTAAGCTTATGGTAGTTTGTGCTGTGCTGCGTAGGTTACCCCATGCTTATCTATTTCCCAGACCATAAAAGTCAGGGCCCTCATTGGTTGCTGTTTGAATCCAATTCCCTGTTACCCCTGTGCTTATCATTTCCCACACTAGCCCTTATTGATTGCTGTTGAATTCCTGTTATGCCTTGCCGTTGAAGCAGAGAGCAATGTTTGAGGTGCGTCAAAGTGTCAGTCTTATTGATTAAGGATAGTAACCAGCACATCAGCAAGTTATCCCATACTTGTTTCCCCAGACTGTAAAAGTCGGGGCCCTCGGTTGCTGAACGAATCCAATTCCTCTTTTCCCCCTGCCATTGAAACAGAGAGAAATGATGGAGTTGCATCAACAGTATCAAGGCTTATTGGTTAAGGGTAATAACTGCTGCACCATCAAGTTCCTCCATGCACCCTTTTCTTCATTTCCATCCTTTAGCCTTTAGGGTTCCACAGTATTTATCCCATGCCCTTTTGAATTCTTTCACTGTTTTAGTTTTCACCATCTCCTCCAGAAGAGCATTCCAGGCATCCACTATCCTCTCCATGAAGAAATATTTTCTGACTTTGGTTCTGGGGCATCCTCCTTAGAGTTTCATTTCATGACCCCTAGTTCTACTGATTTCTTTCGAACGGAAAAGGTTTGACATTTGAACACCAATAAAACCTTTTAGGTATCTGAAGTTCTGTATATTTCACCCCTGCTCCTCCTCTCTTTCAGAGTATACATATTCATATCCTTCAGTCTCTCCTCATAAGTTTTCTGATACTGACCCCATGCCATTTTGTTAGCCCTTCTCTGGACTGCCACCATCCTGTCTCTACCCCTTTTGAAATAAGGGCTCCAGGTGAGGCCTCACCAAGGACCTGTACAAGGGCGACACCACCTCCATTTTCTTACTGATTATTCTTCTGGCTTTAGCTATCGCATTGACACATTCATCGCCATCTTCAGATCGCCAGAAACTATCACCCCAAGAGCCCCCTCTTGGTCTATGCACATCAGCCTTCTTCCACCCCCCCCTTCTCATACCAGTCTTTTGAATTACCGCATCCCAGATGCATGACTCTGCACATCTTGACACTGAATCCCAACTACCAAATCTTCGACCACTCTTCTAGCCTTCATAAATCCCTTTTCATTCTCTCTACTCCTTCAGGCGTGTCCACTCTTTGCAGAACTTGGTATCATCTGCAAATAGATAAACTTTACCTTCTATCCGTTCCACAATATTATTTACAAAGATATTGAACAGAACCGGTGCCAATACTGATCCCTGTGGCACTCCACTTAACATGGATCTCTTCAGAGTAGATTCCATTTACCATTTCACACTGTCTCCTATCAGTCAACCAGTTGTAATCCACTCTACCACCTTGGTGCTCACTCCAAACTTCTCATTTTGTTCACAAGCCTCCTATGTGGAACAGTATTAAAAGCTTTGCTGAAATCCAAATAGATGATAGCGAGCACTCTTCCTTGATCCAATATTCTAGTTACCCAATCAAGAATTTCTCTGACAGCATCTTCCTCTGATGAATACATGCTGCCTCGGGTCCAGCAATATACCGAATTGTAGATTGTTCACTATCCTTTCTTTTAGCAGCGTCTCCATTAATTTTTCCACCACTGAAGTGAGGCTAACCAGCCTGTAGTTTCTAGCCTCCTCTCTGCTACCACTCTTATGAAGTGGGACTACAACCACTCTTCTCCAATCTCACAGCACCACTCCCGTTTCCAGGGATCTATTGAACAGGTCATTTAGTGGACCCGCCAGGAAATCTGAGTTCTCGTAGGATCCCGGGATATACCTCATCTGGCCCCATGGACTTGTCCACATTCAGTTTTCCTAGCTCTTACCGTACATATTTTTCTGTAAAAGGAGTTGCGTCTAGCTCATTCCCTTCTGCGGTCTTGTCAACCAGCAATGGTCCTTCTCCAGGGTCTTCTTTAGTGAACACAGAACTGAAGAATTTTGTTTAATATTTCTGCCATTTCCTTGCCTGACTTGGCACATTGCTCCTTGTTGCCTTCAGGCTTTCCTTCTTTCTCTTATACATCTGAAAAATATTTTACCTCTCTTTATCGCTTGGGCAATCCTTTTATGGAAAATATCTTTATTAAGTAATAACCAGCATACACACAGAAAATGTCCAGAAATAAGTTTAACAATTCTTCTCCCCACCCACATCCATAGCACAACAAAAACCAACAGTTCAATCACTAGGGTGGATACCTAACTCTTGTTCAGCAGTCCTCTTCAAATAATATGGATGTTCCTCCTCTAACCCCCCTCCCCCAGTCCCCTTCTCCCTCCCCGTACAATTTCCTACACAATGAGATAGGCAAACCCAAACCAGAGAAAAAAAAAAAGAATCCTGTAAGGGTTTTATAATGAGACTTCTAGTTTTAGCAGAAAGACTAGCAAAATACAAGCACCAAACCTTCAACAATTTAGACTTAGATGATACTGATGAACGGGGCAGCAGGAGATTCCATAAACATCATGTTATGGATCGCATTCCTCCACTGCCAAAAGGAAGGTGGAAACTTATCCCTCCAAACCAATAAAACAGAACGTTTCCCCTGCGTTAACAATTTCTGTACCAATAGCCGATTGCTATTTTTCTGAATATAGCGAGGCAGGTCCACATGAAACAATAATAGCTCTGGCTCTATTGGGATAGCACTACCCAATAAAGTATTAACAAATTTTATAATCTTACCCCAAAATTGCAAAATGATTGGGCAGTTCCAAAATCCATGAGTAGAAGAGCCTCTGGCCGAAGAGCATTTGAAACAATCGGCTGTGGGGACAAGCCTAGTTCTGAAAGCTAATACTTGGGAAACAAAGGCTCTATGAATGAATTGAAATTGCATTTCAGGTAAATAACCATGAGAAGATACACAGCATATAAATTCTGATTAGTCAATTGTACCCCACCATCCGAGCGCCAGCGATCTAATATAGAAGTTACCCCAGCATCATGAAGCAAAGTCTGCAGCGTCTTATTAATCTGGGACAGAGAAAGTTTCCTCCGGTCAATATGAAAAAAAATCATCTATTTTATCCGTCACCGTTAAGGCAAGGGCTGTGGCAGGTAGTGAGTGAGTACAATTGTACATAGGAGAGAAAATCTTGAGCCCTTAACCCAAATTGCATGTGTAAAGTTTGGAATGATAGGATGGACCCAACAGTGGACAACACCTGCTGAAGTTGAGCTATGCCCCGAGGTTTCCAAAACAAAAAAACCCCTGGAAGTGGAATCCGGCTGGCAATCTAAATTCCCCTGTAATGGTAAAAAAAAAGGTGTGCAGGAGGCTGGGCAATCCTTTCTTCCGCTTGATCTTTTGCTTTTCAGATTTCTTTCTTCGTCTCCCTCATTTTCACCAGGTATTCTTCCCTGTGTTCCTCTTTTTGGGATCCTTTATACTTACTGAACGCTGATCTTTTTGCCTTCATTTTTGCAGCCACCTCCTTTGAGAACTAAATTGGTTTCTTTTCCCTTCAACTTTTGTTTACTTTTGTAATAGCTCCTTTTAATTTAGTCCACCGTTGTTCCACCTCACCCATTTTCTCCCAGTCTTCTAGTTCTTCTTCCAGGTATGTCCCCATATTGTCAAAGTCCGTATATTTGAAATTCAAAACTCATATCTTTGTGTGACTTCTTTGTACCTTATTTGCAATATCAAACCATACCGTCTGATGATCACTTGTACTCAGGTGGGCATCTGTCTAGACATTATAGACATTATCCTCATTTGTGAGCACTAGGTCCAGGATTACACTGTCCCTTGCGGGATCCATTACCCATTGCCAGGGTTTGGCTCTCATAAGAACTTGCCATGCTGGGTCAGACTAAGGGTCCATCAAGCCCAGCATCCTGTTTCCAACAGAGGCCAAACCAGGCCACAAGAACCCAGCAATTACCCAAACACCAAGAAGATCCCATGCTACTGATGCAATTAATAGTAATGGCTATTCCCTAAGTAAACTTAATTAATAGCAGTTAATGGACTTCTCCTCCAAGAACTTATTCAAACCTTTTTTGAACCCAGCGTAAGTCCCAGGGTTTTTTGTCGGGGGCGTGTTGGATCGGCGCGGTGTTTTGGGGGCGGGACGCGGCATTTCGGGGGCGGGCCCGGGGGCGTGGTTTCGGCCCGGGGCGGTCCGGGGGCGTGGCCGCGCCCTCCAGAACCGCCCCCGGGTCGAGTCTCGGCGCGCTAGCGGCCCGCTGGCGCACGGGGATTTACTTCTCCCCTCCGGGAGGCGTAAATCCCCGGACAAAAGTAGGGGGGGAGTTTAGATAGGGCCGGGGGGGTGGGTTAGATAGAGGAAGGGAGGGGAAGGTGAGGGGAGGGCGAAAGCGAGTTCCCTCCGAGGCCGCTCCGATTTCAGAGGGGCCTTGGAGGGAACGGAGGCAGGCTGCACGGCTCGGTGCGCGCCGGCTGCACAAAATCGGCAGCCTTGCGCGTGCCGATCCTGGATTTTAGCAGATACGCGCGGCTACGCGTGTATCTACTAAAATCCAGCGTACTTTTGTTTGCGACTGGTGTGCCAACAAAAGTACGCGAACGCGCATTTTTTGTAAATCTACCCCAATGCGAGTAAAACTTGTTGACAATTCAATAGCATAGATTGTAGCAATTTTCAAAAGCTAATAAGCCTACCTCTGGCCAGCTGCCTCTGTGATTCAGACAAAGGCATCAGAATGCTTTGCTCACTGAACAGCTTGACTTTTCACTTCATTTGTATGACTGATGCAAAACTACAGTGCTTTGCGTCAGTAAGCTGCTTCAAACATTAGCGGAGTGTTGGAGACGACGTCTAGCTCTCAGACACAAATTGCCAACAATGCAATTCTGCAGTTTTCTGGTACCCTGGCCTTCTCAGCATGTGGTTTTATTTGGGGGTAATTTTCAAAGGAGTTATGCGCGCAAATGTAACATACTATCATAGCATTTTCAAAACCTATTTACTTGAGTAAAGTGCACTTAAGTAAGCAATTCCTAGGGACAATTCAGTGGCATTTATCTTAGCAATTTTCAAAAGCTTACTTATTTGAGCAAAGTGCATTTACTCGAATAAAACCCAGTTTTACTTGAGTAAAAGCTTTTTAAGATCCGGCCCTTAGTGTATAGCAGATTATATGGCTGTTCTCTCTGTAAATCCAGCAGTACCACCTTAAGAGGGTCAACAGTCTCTTCCCAAGTAAATAGGTTAGTTTTACGTTTATTGGCTGCAAAAAAACCAGACTAAGACAAATACCTTAATTTCAAATGGATCCTGGAAGAACAGGGAAATAAAGTGACTTGTGCAAGGTCACACAGTCAGTGATAGAGCCTTGAACTCATAACCCTAGACTACTGAATCCCAGGCTTGTCATCTAGACTCTAGGGGTCATCTGGGGGTCTTGAGATAGTATAGTAACATAGTTCCCAAGTCTCTTGTCCTGTATGTTTGTCTTATTAGATTGTAAGCTCTGATGAGAAGGGACTGTCTTTTTGTGTGTTTGTACAGCGCTGTATGTCGAGAAGCGCTATAGAAATGTTAAGTAGTAGTAGTAGTAACATAGTAAATGTCAGCAGAAAAAGGCCCACGTGGTCCATCCAGTCTACCCAGCACAATTTTTTTTTAGGGTAGCAACCATCGTTCCGTTTAGGTTACCCCCGTGCCATCTGCTAAGGATAGCAATTGCCAATCCATGCAGGTTATCCCCATGCCTTCTGTTAAGGGTAGTAACTGCCGCTCTGTGCAGGTCACCCCAGTGGCTTTTGTTAAAGGTAGTAACTGCCGCTCTGTGCAGATCACCCCAATGGCTTTTGTTAAAGGTAGTAACTGCCGCTCTGTGCAGGTCACCCCAGTGGCTTTTGTTAAAGGTAGTAACTGCCGCTCTGTGCAGGTCACCCCAATGGCTTTTGTTAAAGGTAGTAACTGCCGCTCTGTGCAGGTCACCCCAGTGGCTTTTGTTAAAGGTAGTAACTGCCGCTCTGTGCAGGTCACCCCAATGGCTTTTGTTAAAGGTAGTAACTGCCGCTCTGTGCAGGTCACCCCAGTGGCTTTTGTTAAAGGTAGTAACTGCCGCTCTGTGCAGATCACCCCAATGGCTTTTGTTAAAGGTAGTAACTGCCGCTCTGTGCAGGTCACCCCAATGGCTTTTGTTAAAGGTAGTAACTGCCGCTCTGTGCAGGTCACCCCAGTGGCTTTTGTTAAAGGTAGTAACTGCCGCTCTGTGCAGGTCACCCCAGTGGCTTTTGTTAAAGGTAGTAACTGCCGCTCTGTGCAGGTCACCCCAGTGGCTTTTGTTAAAGGTAGTAACTGCCGCTCTGTGCAGGTCACCCCAATGGCTTTTGTTAAAGGTAGTAACTGCCGCTCTGTGCAGGTCACCCCAGTGGCTTTTGTTACAGGTAGTAACTGCCGCTCTGTGCAGGTCACCCCAGTGGCTTTTGTTAAAGGTAGTAACTGCCGCTCTGTGCAGGTCACCCCAATGGCTTTTGTTAAAGGTAGTAACTGCCGCTCTGTGCAGGTCACCCCAGTGGCTTTTGTTAAAGGTAGTAACTGCCGCTCTGTGCAGGTCACCCCAGTGGCTTTTGTTAAAGGTAGTAACTGCCGCTCTGTGCAGGTCACCCCAGTGGCTTTTGTTAAAGGTAGTAACTGCCGCTCTGTGCAGGTCACCCCAATGGCTTTTGTTAAAGGTAGTAACTGCCGCTCTGTGCAGGTCACCCCAGTGGCTTTTGTTAAAGGTAGTAACTGCCAGTCTGTGCAGGTTACCCCAGTTAACACAGATTACCACCATGCCATTTGTTAGGAGTAGTAACTGCCATCACAGAGCTACATATTAAAGATTTGAATTCTGCTACTCCATCCTGATCCTGGGAAATGTGCGCTGTTACTGAGAAGGAGTATCAAACAGATTTAAACTTTTTTTCTAGCCTATTAAAAATGTCTTTTGCCCAGGATGAACAGGAGCTCTTAGGAGTGGAAAACAAAACAGCTTAGCCAATTGATAAATTTAGCATATTCATCTGAGATATCAGGAAAAAGAGGTGATTAAAGAAGACTTTTCCCAAATAAATTGTATTTAATCCACAATGAATCTATCCCAGGGGTCTGTTTTGAAATCTTCTGAAGGTGATCCTATCTGGGAAGCTTTTGGGAAACAGCCTGTTTGACCAATTCACCTAGCAACTGAGAAAATGATTCTGACAGAATATGAAGCACCTCAGAAAAACACAATTATTTCTTCCTTAGAAATTAGTAAATTGCATAGACTTAGTAAACACGGTATAGGCCAGGATAAAGAACGGAGATGAAGTCTGAAGGGTTTTAATTTTGAAAAATGTTTTAACTATTAAGATTGTTATCTTGTTCTTATGTTTTTCTTTTTAAATTTAATGAGATATTATTCTGTATTTGATTTAACTATGTTAACTATTAGCGAGATATATGTGTTATGGGTAATGGATTTTTGTGAATTTTGCTACTGCGAATTCTAATATTGTTAACCGCCTTGATATTAACTTGAAAGTCGGTATACAAAGTTAAATAAATAAATAAATAAATAAAACTCACAAGAGCTGTTCCTTTTGAGAACAGAGCATGAAGAAGGCACTGGTTTGTGCCCATCAGAGAAATGATCAACCAAGGTATGAGAGAATCTGTGAGCAAAACAAATCAGATATTATTTTATACTCAGATGCCAGGACTAAAATTAGCACCAGAAGTTAGGTTGAAGGGAAAACAAAATTTCACTGTTTTCTAGGGTTGCTAACTGGCTCCAGATTTTCAGGATAGGTCGATCCAATCCTGGGATTTCTACATTGCATGCAGGAGCTTGTACTTCTGATTTTTCTATTTCAGTGCATAAGAAAAGCAAGACTACAAGTCCCTGCATGCAGTGAGAAAAACCAGGACCGGATATGTTTCTCCTGAAAAACTGGAGCCAGTTGGCAATCCTGCTGTGTTCAGCTATTTTCATCTGCTGTTTTGACAGCTCTTTAGGGGTGATCTCAGAAATAGTATTTGTGAGAGACAGTTTTGCTTTGTCATGGAAGAACTGCCTTCGCAACTCTTACAAAATGGCATCTTCCAGATTCAACAGCCTAAATTTAAGCAGATTGCTGTTAAATCTACTGGGTTTTTTTCCTTTATCCTCTAGGACTGTAACTTCCCTTTAAACATGTAGATAGATGTAGACAGGGGTATTTTGTGTGAGAGCATGGACCACAGCTTTATTCCTCTCAATATTAAAAAAAAAAAAAAGAAGATTGATGGTGTCATCGATAAAAACAATGAGTTCATCGAAACCGCCTGAAGAGATCATGGCAAAGCGATCCTCTGAAAGCACAGCCGGCTCCTAGAACAGATTTACAGTTCTGTATGTGTTCAGTGTCAGATCATTCTGAAGAGGTTGGTTAAAGGGGATCGACCCATCCTTTCTCCAAAAAAAATATTGGTTTGATTTCTTCCCGCACAGCATTTACTAAACACTCCTGTCTGAATCCTTTTCATAGCGCTTTAGCAGCAGGAATAGCAGTACTAGCCGGTGAAGGACCAAAGGCCACCACCCATAACCGTAGCAGCAGCAGTGACTGGCGAGGCAGGGAGGAAGCCGGCCACACTCCACCCCTGGCAACATGTACAAGCATCTTATGCTTGCCAGAAAGTGATTAAGAGGATATTTTTATTCTATTAATACATTTTACTTTTGTTATATTTCTTGTGTTTGGTATAGGTTCTACTATGAAATGTTTTATTGCTCAGCCCATTGTAGTCATAATACATGGCCAGGGGCCACATGCACTCTCTGGAACCGGGGACTTGTCCATCCTGGTGAATAAAACGAGAAGCTCTGGTGAATAAAACGAGAAGCTTGGGAGTGAGTGCCGAGGTGGTGACCTGGATTGCAAATTGGTTGACGGACAGAAGACAACGTGTGATGGTAAATGGAACCTTCTCTGAAGAGAGAGCGGTTTTAAGTGGTGTACCGCAAGGATCGGTGTTGGGACCGGTCCTGTTCAATATCTTTGTGAGCGACATTGCGGACGGGATAGAAGGTAAGGTTTGTCTTTTTGCGGATGACACTAAGATCTGCAACAGAGTGGACACGCCGGAAGGAGTGGAGAGAATGAGACGGGATCTAAGGAAACTGGAAGAGTGGTCAAAGATATGGCAGCTGAGATTCAATGCCAAGAAGTGCAAAGTCATGCATATGGGGAGTGGAAATCCGAATGAACTGTATTCGATGGGGGGGGAAAGGCTGATGTGCACGGAGCAGGAGAGGGACCTTGGGGTGATGGTGTCTAATGATCTGAAGTCGGCGAAACAATGCGACAAGGCGATAGCTAAAGCCAGAAGAATGCTGGGCTGCATAGAGAGAGGAATATCGAGTAAGAAAAGGGAAGTGATTATTCCCTTGTACAGGTCCTTGGTGAGACCTCACCTGGAGTACTGTGTTCAGTTCTGGAGACCGTACCTTCAAAAAGACAAAGACAAGATGGAGGCGGTACAGAGAAGGGCGACCAGGAAGGTGGAGGATCTTCATCGGATGACGTACGAGGAGAGATTGAAGAATCTAAATATGTACACCCTGGAGGAAAGGAGGAGCAGAGGTGATATGATACAGACTTTCAGATACTTGAAAGGTGTTAATGATCAAAAGACAACAACAAACCTTTTCCGAAGGAAAAAAATCAGCAGAACCAGGGGTCACGATTTGAAGCTCCAGGGAGGAAGATTCAGAACCAATGTCAGGAAGTATTTCTTCACGGAGAGGGTGGTGGATGCCTGGAATGCCCTTCCGGAGGATGTGGTGAAGACCAGAACTGTGAAGGACTTCAAAGGGGCGTGGGATAAACACTGTGGATCCATAAAGTCAAGAGGCTGCCAATGAAGAGTGGGTGACTTGCCAGAATGATGGCTACTGCCTGGAGTCAATACCCTTATTAAATAAACATACACATGCTTACTGTGACTCCAACATCGCTCTAAGCTTCAACAGCAAGAGGAAATGTGGAAAAAAGGATTCACACTCACAAAGAGGGGAGTAGCTGGCTTGTTACGGCGGTTACTACCCCAAATCAAATAAGCCTGATACTTCACTTTCAATGCATATACAGCAAAGTTCTCTGATTCAACGGCAGGGGAGAAGAAAAACTGATACTTCACACATCCAGCAGAGCTCTCTGCTTCAACGGCAGGGGAGAAGAAAAGAGGGTTCGAACTCACAAAGCGGGGAGTAGCTGGCTTGTTACGGCGGTTACTACCCCAAACCAAATGTGCCTGATACTTCACTTTTGATGCACATCCAGCATGGCTCTCTGCTTCAACGGCATGGGAGAAGACTTATACGTCACGCATATCCAGCATAGCTCCCTGCTTCAACGGCAGGGGAGAAGAAAAACAACCAATAAGGGCTAATAACATAGTCTGGGTAAAACAAATAAGCATGGGTGCAGCTTGCTTATTGCGGCGGCTACTACCCCTAACGAATCAAGCTAGATATTTCACTTGGATGCAGCTCCATCACTGCTCTCTACAGTAAAGGTGGGGGTGGAAGGGAAATAGAACCAAGAGCTAAGAGAAACAGATAAGTATGAGAGAAAATATGTGTGAAGCTTGCTGGGCAGACTAGATGGGCCATTTGGTCTTCTTCTGCCGTCATTTCTATGTTTCTATGTTTCTGAGTCTGGTCACTATGTATCGCTGTTATATGGTGGAGGAGACCTCCCCTTCCACTGGGTGCTATGAATGTTGCCTCTGCGCAGTAGAAGTAAGCTTGGGACCTGAACCCAGGCCTTCCACATTCCAGTGCACAACCCTGGCACCAAAATATCAGATCAGCCCATGAGAGGTGATGTCTGTCTTGAATTAGTGTACATGTGGTATGAGGCAGGAGTGGGAGTGAAATATATGGATAGTATTAATTTAATTTAATTTTTTAATTTTTAAATTTTTCTGGATATTTATTCTCGCTATAAACATGCCGAACATTTACCTACGTCCTGTTGACGAGTTACTATTATTATTATCTATGTAATATTTAATTTATTATTAATATCTATATGTTATAGGTTATATGCTATATGTTATACGTTATATGTTAAGAAACGCTGTTCCATGTAACGCCTTTTGTGCGAAAGTTTTGTTATATGTAAACCGACCTGATTCGATACTTGTATTGAGAATGTCGGTATATAAAAATCCGAAATAAATAAATAAATAAATAGTAGACTGTGTGATAAATATATAAATGCATGCTTTTGTTAGTGCTATGATTAGTGAGGGTGAGTGAGCTAAGAGGTTAAAATAGTTGTGATTTACTGTAATTTGAAATCCATGCAAAAGTGGGAGGCTATGATATCTGTTTGAGTAGATGCCAAGTGGATATGTGAGTATGTTGATACAGCATCAGTGCTAAATGTGTTGAGTACAAGTGTGAATTTGTAGTTGAATGAGTGTGCCCAAGTGAAAAGAAGTGAAATTCTGAATGATAGCAGAAGAAGGCTTGGACAGAAGAGAGATGCTGCAAATGTTCTAGAGGAGATTGCAGCCATTAGTGAAGGAAAAAACATTTTTCAAAAAGGGAGTGGTTCTCTTCTAGCATGGGAAAACAGCACGAGCTTTTAAAAGTGTTTTTTAGATGGGAAATTTCAAGACGTTAGAAGAAGCATAGGAAGTGTTCTCAGCATTTTTGAGGGGAGATATTTAGTTGGAGTAAGAGATGAATGAGGGCTTGATTGAGCAAGGTTTCTTTTTCCTGAAACTAGAAAAGGTTCTTAAGAGCATGAAAATGCTCCCATTGATTGGAAAGGAAGCTCAGTGGCTTTGGCAGAGCTCCAACTGGAGTTGCTTCTGTTTCAGATGGAAGTAAATAAATATACTGTGTTTTGGTTTGAGGGATTTGAGAGGTAACTGAAAGGTATGAACTGTCTGGCTTTAGGTGCATCAGTCTCTTGTGGGCTGGTCTGTGGGCAAATTCTGTTTCCTTTTGCTCCTAGTGAGCACAGTTGATATACACTAACCTCATTATTTATCATTTTAGTTAAAAAGATATTACTTGATGTCACAATTTATTTTGATCACCAACAAAACAAGAAGCACATTTGTTCTGCTTATTTTAACTGCAAGTTAACAGCCCGATCCAGTAAAGTCCGTGGGAGAGCGGACTAACGCCCGCTCTCCCGGCGCACGCACCGGCCCCTTGCCGGTGCGAGCGATCCAGTATTTAAATTAGGCGACGCGGTGCAAACGAGGAAAAGGAGGCGCTAGGGACACTAGCGCGTCCCTAGCGCCTCCTTTTGGCCTGGAGCGGCGGCTGTCAGCGGGTTTGACAGCCGACGCTCAATTTTGCCGGCGTCGGTTCTCGAGCCCGCTGACAGCCACGGGCTCGGAAACCGGACGCCGGCAAAATTGAGCGTCCGGTTTTCGGCCCGACAGCCGCGGGCCGAATTCAAAATTTATTTATTTTTTTTTTACTTTTGGGGACCTCCGACTTAATATCGCTATGATATTAAGTCGGAGGGTGCACAGAAAAGCAGTTTTTACTGCTTTTCTGTGCACTTCCCTGGCGCCGGAAGAAATTAGCGCCGACCTTTGGGCGGCGCTAATTTCTTAGAGTAAAATGTGCGGCTTGGCTGCACATTTTACTTACTGGATCGCTCGGGAATACCTAATAGGGCCATCAACATGCATTTGCATGTTGAGGGCGCTATTAGGTGCCGCGGGTGGGCCGCGTGTTTTCCTCCCCTTACTGAATAAGGGGTAAGGGAAAACACGCGTCCAGAGCAGGGTGACAGTGCGCTCCGACGGAGCACACTTTACTGGATCGACCTGTAAGTTTGCAGGATCTTCTAAGTTCTGTTTTTGTGTGGGGGTTTTTTGCTCTGTTTTTTATTTGTTTTATTTTGTTCCTGGCATGGACTTTTTTCACAGTAGAGAAATATCTGCTGCCCCATGCCATATTCCCTTTCTTTTTTTTTCTGATGACTAGATTAACTCTTATTGAAATTGTACTTGTAGCAACTAAATAAATGGGCACTTTTATGACACCTTTAGCTGTAACACAATCTGGAGAGTATTTATTGTTCATTTTTCTCTGGTTGTGTTGCTCTGCCTCTTAGAATGGTTCTATAAATACATTTCGTGGGGAAGTAAACACAGTGAGAGACAAACAAGAGATTTTTCACACCTAACAAGTACACCACTGTAACCGAATGAGGCATCACTATTGTTTTATACCTAAGGTCAATAGGAAGTGATATTCATGTTTGACACAGTGAGCGCCTTATGAACAGTTACAGTATATCTTGTATTCATTTTAAGGGTGTAGACAACATATAGGAATGTGCATTCGTTCAAAATGAATCAGGCCTTTTTTGGTTCATTCTGAAAATCTGAATATTTTCATATTCATTGAAAAAAAAACCAAACAAAACCCAGGCCTCCCATGGCCCTGCAAGCACCCTCCTATAATACCAAAATTGAACCTGGGGTCTGGGCCTTCCCTATTGGACGTTTCTGGGTCCAGCTAGGGCCTCCCTGGGCCCCTCCCACCCCCATTAAAATCCTCCGAGACCAGGGACCTCCCTCAGTAGCCCTTACTTGCCCCCTTCCCATGGCCCTTGAAAAAACTTCTTAAGGGCAGGAGGGAAGCCCGCTTTAATTTAATTTAAGTGGTTGGAGGGGCCCAGGGAGGCCCCAGTTGGATTTTGGCAGGGCCAGAATGTGCTTGCAGGGCTGCAGGAGGCCTGGATATTTTTCTTTTACAAAGGCTTGGGGAGATTTATTTTTATAGCTTTGCAGGTTTTCTTTTTTTTTTGTTGATTTGGCAAATGAATTGAATCGAAAAAAAAGAAAACCAATAAACAAACAAAAAAAAAAAAAAACCCCCCACAAACCTCCCATAACAAAAGAAATGAAAAACTGAAAACGTTTGGGCTGCACATCCCTAATAACTAGAAGACTGCAGCATCTAATGAATACAAGCAAGTGTGTTAGTATGGACTCAATTGATTTTTTTTAATGTTTGGATTGCATATTTGTCTGAATACATGGATATAGTTTGCCAGTGGAATGTTCCCGTTGCTGTACAAAGATATTCAGGCTGGGTTAAAGTATAATGTTTGCATACCTTTGAATTTGATAGAAAAGAGGCCTATGGAACTCATAATATCAGTACATGCACCTGAGATTTCTAGACTTATTCTTTTAGTTATTTACTATTTGTATCTAGTATCCTTTCTGGCATAAAATTATGTGCTGACTTACGTGAATAAAAGCAAGAAAATCCTATATTTAGGGACCTATGTTTTCAGTTTTAATTTTATTTTTCCTGTGAATTTCAGTGTTATAACAAATCAAGGGAAAAACAATGTTTCTATGAATTTTTCTCCTGTTTGTTAAAACAAAATTCATTTTCCATTGATTCTTTTTGTTACAACATTTAAATTCCAAGGGAAAAAAAAAACCAAAACTGAAAATGTAGTCCTGTGTATCTCTGTAAAACCAAATAAGCTCCCTTTATACAGGTTTGTAGACTGGCCTGTACTTGGAATTATGTAGTACATTATCAGTTTCATTACAATATGCATAAACCTCAGTATATTTTTCTAGATGGACAGAGTTGCTTTTCTGTGTGGAATTTGGCAAAGAACATAGTCTGAGCATTCTCCGACAATGATGTCTGTGTGAACAAAGGACAAGAAGCTAAAAATGCTTGTCCACATTTCAGTCACCATAGCGCCTCATTTAAATAAAGTTAAAAGCATTTGCACAGTCCAGCTCCACAGTAATCATTTGGGAAAAGGTAAAAACAAAATGCAAATCTTTCATTCCTAGTAGGAAAAACTGACATAATTAGAAGAAAATGAAAAGTAATGCTGTGCAGCAGTTATGGAACAACCTCATGTATGCAGAATTCCAAGAAATAATAATATAAACATCTCACCCCCTTTGCCATCATTACCTTAACGCCACCGCCACACATTAAAGAGAAACAATCCATTCACAAACGATACACATTTACTCTTTGTTACTCAAAGTTGTAGTCTTTTCTCCACCCCCTCCTAGGATAGGATAACCTGATAGCTCAGAACTGACTAAACAAAGTTATCTAGCACGGGGAGGATATTGGTCTTCAACACGTCCATGAACTGAGGTGCACAGTAACAATGGAGAGACGTATTGAGGTAAATTTTAAGACCCGCGAGCGTTTGCCGGCTCGTGCACATGGATGCGGCGACTTTATAACATATGCCCGTGTATATGTTGTACGTGCGAATGATATAAAATCGGCTATACATGTGTACATGCGCGCATGACTTTATATTGATGCACGCATGCAAACTACCCGTTTCCCCAGTTCGTCCCAGTTTGCCTCAGTAAAGGAGAGGACTTCCCAAACCCCTAGCTAACTTGCCTCCCTTTTACCCTGTTAGCCCCGACCCTGAACGCCCCGCTGACCAGCCTAGTTTTTGTTATTTTATTACCGACACGCCATCCACAGCAGAAGTAGAGTTACGCGCAGACTTCATGGTACAGACCCCGCTTGCCCATATTCCGCCCAAAGTTTCATTTTGTGCGCAGTTTTTAAAATCCCTGCAGTGCATGCCCGGGCTAAGTCACGGGCGTATCTCCTGGCTTTGGCACGCGTGGCGCTTTTAAAATCTGCCGGATTATAAACTGCACAAAAACAACACCGCCCCAGCCATATGCAAGCACCCGGTATCGTGATTAGCACAACTGTCATATTTTCCTGGATTCAGCTGAAGTCGCGCCTCATGATTCGGTATCTCGAAGATGTTGCCACTGTGCACGAAGGTTCTCCCTGCACTGCTTACACCTCTGCTTCTGCCTCCTGCAGGTCCCACACTGTCACCTTTTCCTTTGGCCAAGGCAAAGAGTGCCAGGCACAAATGCTGTGGCACATACTTCACACCACAAAACCTTTACATACTTGGACAGGAACCAGGGACAGATGGCTTCTAGTGTGGTCCAAACAACAAAACACAGGCTTTCCTTTCTACACTGCGGCATGGAGGGGAATGGAAGGAGGAAGCAGTACATCAACAATAGCGGCATTATGTTGAAGTTCAAATGAACCACAGGGAAGGGATTTTTACGATTTCTGACCCAGGCATATTAATTACTGGGAACCATAAAGGTGAATTTTAAAGACCCGATGCACTCATTAATTAGGGGATGCGTGGATATGTCGGATTCGTGCACACAGAGCGAATTTTAAAAGCCACCCGGATACGCACGTAAATGCCACAGCGTGAACATCTTGGAAAATTTCAGAAAGGGGCAGGGCACGGGCATTTCAGGGTGTGAAGCTAAGATGTGTGCGTAAATAATTACACAGTTCAGCGTGCGCCGATGCCCCCCGCTGCGTAACTTTACTTCTGCTATGGATGCAGTATAAGTTATAAAATAAAGATAAATAGGCAGATCTGCAGGTTTTTAAGGGTTGGGGATAACTAGGAGGAGCGAAGGCTATTAAACCGGGGGGGGGGGGGGGGGGGGGGGGGGGGGTTTTGAAAGACCTATCTCTTAACTGGGAGAACTGGGGATGACCTGGTAAAACTGGAAATGGCGTTGGCATGCCCCCCTTTTAAAATCCCTCACTCTGCGCGGTAGACACGCTTGTGCGCGCCCACTTAATATTTGGCGCACTTGTGCACGCAGCCAGGCTATTTTATAGTTTGCAACCATATAGGCGCGCAAGTTATAAAACAGCCGTGTCCCTGGGTGTGGACCGACGAATGTGCGCACATGTGCACCTGCGCGCCGGTTTGAAAGTTAACCACCATGTTCAGATTTCCAAATGCCACAGACTGTTTTGCCTGGGCTTATGCTTAATTTAAATGTGCAAAACTCAAATTAAATTTCCTATTAACACCAGCAGCTTCTTTTCCCTCTTTTAACAGTTGTTACCTAAAACATGCACTTTTAGGATTGTGAAAACAGAAAAATGGTCCATTTTGGACAAAAAAAAAAAGTTCCTCCCTTGTGGCATCATTGCTATCCTGTACAGGCAGTTTAGTAATTGATTTCCCAAATGCTTAATGTGATTGCACAGGGTCACGTAATAGGACTGGTTATCCTTAACATGTCCGTGCTCTTCTAGCCTGGAGCTTCAGAGTCAGAAAAGCCCACTGAAACCCCCCCAAATGAGGTACATAAAATGTTGAGAGGCTCTGGCATCGCTTGTTGGCTGAGAGCCAGACTTTCATGATAGGGTTCAAAAAGAGTCTGGGTCAAGTAGACAGTAATGTAGTGGACCCAGGCCCAGAAGGTGAGCCAATGTGGATAATAATGTAAAATCGTCGGCTCAGTGTGCTGCAGCAGTCAAAAAAGCAAACAGAATGTTAGGAATTATTAGGAAGGGAATGGTTGATAAAACGGAAAATGTCATCATGCCTTTATATCGCTCCATGGTGAGCCCGCACCTTGAATACTGTGTACAATTCTGCTTGCCGCATCTCAAAACAGATATAGTTGCGATGGAGAAGGTACAGAGAAGGGCAACCAAAATGATAAAGGGGATGGAACAGTTCCCCTATGAGGAAAGGCTGAAGAGGTTAGGGCTGTTCAGCTTGGAGAAGAGACGGCTGAGGGGGGATATGATAAAGGTCTTTAAGATCATGAGAGGTCTTGAACGAGTAGATGTGAATCGGTTATTTACACTTTCGAATAATAAAAGGACTAGGGGGCATTCCATGAAGTTAGCAAGTAGCACATTTAAGACTAATCGGAGAAAATTCTTTTTCACTCAATCCACAATAAAGCTCTGGAATTTGTTGCCAGAGGATGTGGTTTGTGCAGTTAATGTAGCCGGGTTCAAAAAAGGTTTGGATAAGTTATTGTAGGAGAAGTCCATTAACGGCTATTAATCAAGTTTACTTAGGGAATAGCCACTGCTATTAATTGCATCAGTAGCATGGGATCTTCTTAGTGTTTGGGTAATTGCCAGGTTCTTGTGGCCTGGTTTGGCCTCTGTTGGAGACAGGATGCTGGGCTTGATGGACCCTTGGTCTGACCCAGCATGGCAATTTCTTATGTTCTTATGTTCTTAATATCTGTAACCGGATAGGGCTCCCACCAATAGAAAACCCTTCTATGATCTCTCCCTGTGACTGCTCATCTTTCCCCCACTTTTTTTCCACCTCAAGTACCATAGTTTAGTCCAAAATAAAAAAAACAAACTTTTATTTTAGGGTAAAACCAGCAGTGGAAGAATGAAATAGAGGGCTATAGGCTTTCACAGTTAAGCTGCAGTAGTTGCAAAAGATACAAAGAAAGAAACAGGTAAAAGTTTCTCCACAACTATATATATTTTTCCCCAAGTGCGGAAATTCATTCATAAAGTCTTTTTTATACTCTTCTCCTCCCTGCTTTACCCATCTACCAGAAATTATATTTATCATGTCTCCTTCCCCAACATCATCTTATACTAGACAAGACACACTACAGTCTCTACTTTCAATTTACATCAAGAATCCATGTCAGTACTCTACTCATGAATTTGCCAAAAGGTATCCTTTCTCCCCTTCAGAATCTTCCCCTCTAACACCTCTCCAGGCCATAGGCGGGAACTTCCTGGCATCCTGGCTCTTGCCCTTCTGAGGTTCTGCTACACCACTTTTTCCACTGACTGTGTTCTTCTCAATGCCCTGTCACCTTCTCTTCCAATTCTGGGACTTGGGTCGGGTCCCTAGGAGACTCACCACTGGTAGGCTATTCCCCTTAACAGGGAAAGGCCATGGAAGGGATGAGTGAAATCCATCTGATGCTCTCCTTTGCTTGGGCACGGTTTCCTGCCTGACCCTGAAGCTCTCTCTCCAGCATTTTCTTTGGCCCCAGCCATTTTTGCTGATGTCATCTTCAGCTGCTTATAAATTGTGGCCCAATGCAGGAGGGGAAGACATAGCCTGCTGAAGACCTGAGAGTACAATGGAAGGGGTGAGGGATGTCCTCATGATATTCCTCTGTGCTTAGATGCTGTCTCTTTCCTGGCCCTGAAGCTCCTGCTCCGGTGTTTCTTGTGACCTCACCCATTCTTGCCGATGTCATTTTGGTCGTCCTACAAATTGTACGCTGATGCAGGTGGTGTGTTGTCACCGAAGGGGCCAATCTAAAGGCATTCCACCTGTGACAGTTCCTCCAGGAGTGACGTGGAGCTGCCAGGAATAGCCAGGTACTTTTGTGTTTTGAATGTTTTCATCTTTGGGGTTTCAGTTTCAGAGCTAAGCTTTAGTTGTGTGAATTTTTGATTGTATAATTGTTTATTGGTTGATATTATTTCATTGTATGTGGAACCCCCTCTTCAGTTAATGTCCAGAATGTAGGAGCCACTGCCGCCTCAGGGTCAATCTTATCATTCCGGACCTCTAATTCTTCCTGCCATGTCTACACTGTGTGTTGATCTCTGGGACGCTGGGGTTCTACTGGCAGGGAAGAGGACAAGCCTCCGAGGTCCTAGGTGCATGAGGGTGGGGATCCCTATACAGTCTCTCCAGTCCCACTCATTCTCTCTCACAGTGGTACTCACTCCTGTAGAACTCAGCGAACTCCGAAAGAGGAGGAAGGGTGCTTGAAGTGGTGTTCAAATAAAAAGTTTACTGTAACTTAGATCTTAGAAAATGAAAAAAAAAAATCACAAAAATACAAAATAAAAATGTCTTGATACAGATGGAATGAAAACTCCAAGTCTGAGTTAGTCCCTTCCTAGTGACAGGAAAACAGGAAATTTCTCTCCTCCAAAATGTGGGTAGAAAGGTGGTAGTAAAATGGCTTCCTCCCATCCAAAAGTAAAGAAACTCTTCTGAAAAAGCAGGTCTTACTTCTTGGTGGCTATAGTCTCCACTTTAACCAGATGCAGGGCAAAGTATCACCCTATCCCAAACCCTTCAGGCAGAGGGGATTGACCTGCTGAGCTAGGAGCAGGCAAAGGAAAGAAAAAAAACAATTCTCTCAAAGTCGAAACTCTTTCTTCTCTTCTCCTGCAAGGAAAAGGTCCCTCTAGGTCCGTGAGGGCACTAGCAAAAACACAGTTCTCGTTTTCCCAGGTCTTCGGATTGTGAGGCCTACTGGGATCCACCAGAAAAACCACTCCTTCTGCTCCCAAACCCAATCCCAGCACCCCCAGGCAGCTAAAAACTTAGGGATGCATTGAGTGTTTGGAATTTTTACGATTGTTTTTTTGTACATCGCTTAGATTCATGTTAAGCGATTCACAAATTTTAATAATGATAAATATAAAGACAGAAAGTGCCAAAAACCTCTCTCTAGGATTAGAAAAGGGAAAAATTAGTAGTAAGGTAAGCTTGTGCCCCTTACATATCTTTGAAATGTCTCTATTTTGTTATATGGCTATTTTTAACCCCTAGTGTGAGTGGGGGCTGGGGTGGTGGACTTATGTTTATTTATTATGGTGTTATGCATTGTATTTTAAGAACTTGCAGTTGGGTGGTTTGAGTCCGATTTGTCCAGATAAGGCAGTCTGTAACTGTAAAACTGAAACACATGTAATATGAACAATTGTTATTGCTGTCAAGGGGATCCCTTGACTTCACAAAAATTAGTAGGATAAAGGTTGAATGGTTTTGGTTCAGTTTCACCAGAACCCTGGTGTCTCATTTAGATTATTTAAAGCAGTTTAAGAAAAAGCAGCTTGAAGCGGAATGCAGAAACATCGAAGCATCAAAAGCAAAAATAGTTTTATTACAATATGAAATCCCTTGTGCGACATTCAGAAAAAATGTTTTTGAGGTCTGTCTGAATCTGGAAATATTTCCCATCTATTTATGATGCACCAGTATTTCATGGATAATCAAGGGTGTCACATCACTCACAAAAAACAGCAGATGATTTATTTATTTATTTATTTTAAATATTTAATCCTGGTTTTAAAAGGGTTCAAACAGTTTGTATTCCCCAGAGGGGGGTCAGGTGATGGAGCGTTAACACAGGTTCTCAATCTCAGTGAGAAGGCCAAAAAGGGATCTTCCTCTGATCATATTTCATACCCTACACGTGGACTTTTAAGTCAAAAGGCTGAGACCATCCTCAGCTAATGACTCAGACGTAACTTTCAGTTTAGCCAAAAAAGAGACCACATTCCATTAGTGTCTGAACAGCAGAGTCGTCTTGGGAGGGTTTGGACTAACAGAGATGCCAAGATGTTGTATAGTAAATGAGCTTTCAACATCATGCAGTTCCTTTTTCAGTTAGTGCTAATTATTAATGGAAACTTTTTTTTTTTTTTTTTTAATAACAAGATTAGCATCTTGGAACTTTAATGAAACAGAGGCATTCCTGGAGACGCGGAAACTCTTGCACTTATAAACCCATTCACTGAGTGACTTAAAAGGATCGTTAAACAGATCAGCAACAAACATGATCTTTTTAGATAAAGCATGAACAGGGCAGACATTTTGCATTTATTTTGCAGATAGTAATTGTAAAGCTGCTTGCATAATTCTGACACAGGTAAGAAATAGCAATGCAAGCAGCTAAGATACATAAGACTTCTATGCATACAAAACAATTATATGCATAAAATATGATTTATGCACAGAAAAAGATTCTCTCACGCAGAGAACATTTTTGATGCATGAAATGCATATTTTGTATGTATAAATCCCGATTACAGATCCCTGTATAGGAACTTCAGCTTCTGCACATAGACTGACACAGGCGCTGGAAACTTTGCCAATATACGTTCCCCGCAGCCCTACCTATCTGCTCCCCCCTGTATTTTATTTTATTTATTCATTTATTTTGAGTTGGTTCCAGGCCTCACATGGGCAATGCAGGTGGCGACTATGGAGGTTGCTGTTTGCGGACACACATGGAGCAGGAGTCCCATCGGGCAGCTACCAGTTTACAGCTTGAGACCTGTGGGAGATGCAGGTAGCAGGGGATTTGGTGCATGTTAGGGGGAGGAGAGCACCAGTGCAAGAATGTAATGGAGAGCCAGTGGTAGCTCCTTTTAATATATATAAAAAAAAAATTGCTTTTGCTTATGTCAATGTGCTTGATTGTGGATTTGGCAATCCTGGAAGTGGATGGCAATACTGGGCTTACCCAAATAGGTGTGGTACTAAGCTTGCACTGGAGCCATCTTGGTGTTAGGAAGGGTGCCAGCCAGTCATGTGGGTAAAGATGGTGCAGGGGTCTGGTTGGTGCTCCCGATTTCATATATTCCTGCTTCTGGGGCCGGGGACTCCAGGAATATTGCTTCGTTGGGCCTGGGGAGGTTGCCCCTCTGGTGGGCAGCAGGTGGGAAGCGGAGGGCCTTCCATCCCTGGCTCCTTCATCTTTTCCAAGCCATGAGCAGTGGCGGTCCTCTCCCTTTTCTGTTACCCCTGCTCCCGCGGAGGAAGGGATCGGATGTGATTGCGGACCATTTGGTCCTCAGGATGGATGCCCTCCCCCCCCCCCCCCCACTACCTGTGCAATTGGTTCAGTGCCAGGGTAGGGACTGTGCCAGTATGGCATCGGCAAGGAGTGTGGCCCCAGCACCCAATCTATTAAGAAAAAAAAAAGTTGTTTTAACATACCTTGAAGCTAGAATCTAGCCATAGAGATGCAGCTCCCTGTCCGGATGCTCCAGGTTAGAGGCCAACAAGCAGTACTAGAGTCTTCAGCTATGCAGCACATACATGTTCAGTAATTTGCCACATATATTGCACCATATACCCTCTGTACTGTTTGTTCTTCTGCGGCTATCTTTTGTTCTATGGTTCAAGCGTGGAAAATTGCCATGCGGGGAGTGTCCATCGGGCTGAGCATCCAGTTTTCAGCAATGGCCAATCCAAGCTAATACTACCTGTTTCAAGCACCCAAGCATCAAAATCCCTTGTTGCGGGAGCTGCATTAACTAACTATCTTGGTCTCATGCTCCAGCAATGAATTCCGGAGCTTTTTGTGCATTGAGTGAAATGGAATTTCCTCCGATCTGTTAACTGTGTTACTTGCAACCTTCATGGAGTGCACACTAGTCCTTGTATTATCTGAGGGTGGGGATAACCAAGTCTCATTTCCGCTTTCTGATACTTTCGTGATATTGTACACGTCTGTCATATCCCCTCCAGCATCTCAAAGATGAACAGCCCTGGCCTCCTTGGTCTTTTCTTACCCCCATGCTTCCTGTTGAGAGTGGTGCCTTCTGTTCTGTGCAGGTTGCCCCCCCATGCCTCTGGTGGAGGGTAGTAGCTACTCTCCATATAGTTTATCCCCATGCCTTTCATTGGGGTGATGGCTGCCACTCTGTGCAGATTATCTCCACGCTTTCCCTCGGGAGAAATGGTTGCTGCTCTCTGCTAGTTACCCCATTATGTCATTGATGTCATCTGCTGCCTCATGTACGTTGCCTCCCATACCTTACCATCAAGGGAAGTAACATAGTGACAACATAAGCCAGTAAGATCCATGGCTACTCAGTGCCGTACATGCTGACTCTCAGTTTCATTTTCAAGATTTAGCATTGGCAAGCATTTTAAGTCCATTTCTTTTCCCATTTTAAATCGAATCCACGACCGGCTTATCATCTGATAATATAGGTAGTTTGGAGCCAGTTTTGTTTTGCATAAATTGAATCCACGATCTGCTTATTATCTGATAATATATAGGTATGTTTGGAGCCAATTTTGTTTGCATATCTTGGATTTTAAGTTCCTCAGTTAATATATATGCTGGTTTACTATTTAAATAGCATGTATCCTGGCAGCAGAGAACAGCAAAAGCAATTTTCTTCATTTCACATGGCAGCCAACGAAAGATGAGACCTGCCACTCGACAACAAGAGGTCTCATGCAGTTTCTAGAACAATTTTGATAGTTGGCTCCATTTGCCCAGTCAGTGACCGACCACTATCAGACATCTGGGTCAGGTCGCCCAGACAATGATCAACCACTATCAGACATCTGGGTCGGGTAGTACCAAGGATCCCACCACAAGCACTTGCAGGGCAACATTTTCTGTCATCCTTTCTCTTTCCGTATCAGGTCATTCTGTGGCACCTGGGCATTCGCATTTTCCTGCTTGACTTCTTCGATCTCGTCCTGCACAGCCTTCGGACATACGGGCAGCAATTACATGCAGCAGCTTGCATCGGACAGTAGGAGTGATTCGAGCGAGTATTTATGCTCTCATCTTTGTAAAATACTAAATCATCTTTTTGCCTTTTGTGCTTTAGCTGTTCGTGCTGTGCTGGTACGGAGGCAGAGGAGGAGAGCAACTTTGTCGCTAGCTATCGTCAATCACATTTCCCTTCTGTAATTGTTTGGGTAGGCAATTTCAAGTAGGATTGATTACACTTTTCCAATTTCGGCTGAACAGTATGACACACTTTTAGTAAATTGAGTGAAGTGATATAGTAATGTTTCTCTCTGCGTTGTCTAATACAGCTTTAAAATTTTCATGCAGTTATTACGGTGCTTGCCTCACTTGGTGGCTCCTTGTTTCCTCTGTCATTCCCAATTATCTTAACAGGACTGCAAAATGCCACTCCACTGCAATTATATTTCCCAGGTCAAACCATCTGCATTTCCTGGAACATTTATTGCTTTTCGTCTGTTTCCTCAGATAATGTCCGATCAATATTGGATACTTCAGAGGATACACCTCCATCACTCACAGGTTGGGCATCTTCTGCAGGTTGTCCTTGCTTCCTTTCGTAGATCATTGGTGGTACTCAGGGAATGTTATCTTGATGTGATTCACCTGCAGCAGGAGTGCAGAGGTCCCCTTGTCTTCAGACAGCACACACGCGTGTCCAGTCTTACAATGCAAAATGTTATGAAAATCACAGCCAGCTTCTGGTTTGCAGGATATTCATTGCATTTGGGGCATTTTGGTCTTCTAGTGCCCATATTATTCCTGTCACTGTTTCCCAAGCAAATTAACCGACTAGAGTATTGATCCTATCAGAAGAAAAATTGCTGCATATAGTTGCTCCCCCTCTGTATTAGGCAGCTATTCTTAAAAGAGATCAGTGTAGCAATAACTAGTCAGGTGTTATAGGTGTTCTCGGACAGCCTCTAGCATTAATACCTCATTTTCACACCAATTTTTCTTTTCTCTTCCACAAGCGTGTGCTACAGCTAGTGACCTCATGTGCCAGACATAGCAGTTCTTTCAGTACTCATCCAGGTGTAATCATAGATGGTGGAGCATTGGCAAGGTCACCTAAAAGCTAACATGTAATATGATGAGCACATAATCTCGTGGAGCTTAACATTATGCCTGCAAGTCCTCATGGCATTTCCAACATTATCTTTGACAGCTATTATTTCCTTATTGCAAGGTATGCAGACCCTCCGATATGCAATTGAGCAGGCATATTCTTGCCAGTGTGGGCATTTCATACCTTCTTAACCACTTTGTTAATATTAGTTTACATTGCTTACAGCAAGATCTTCAGACCGAGCACAAGGCTATTTAGTGCTTTTCATCTATCTTTTATAAATGAGCTTAGTGGACCCCCAGCATGCAGCACATCCCACTAGAAAAAAACCATAGGTTTCGGTATAGACGGTTTGACAGGCACTTGGTGATATTCAGCACATTCCAAAATGGGGGCAATCACATAGGTTTATTTATGTATTTAATTTATTTATTTAAAATGATTTCTATACTGCCTATACAATAATGTATGAACTAAGGGTTAATGACAATATGCAGTATTCTATGGATTTTAGAAGGATAGTGCTTTTCAGGTAAGACATTGCTCAAGAGCATCAAGAGTTGTTAGAGTTCAATGAGGCATCAGTGGGTTGTAAGATATGGCGTGGGTGACAATATGCAGTATCCTCATGTGGTTTTGGAGGGTTGATGCTATCTCTCGAGTAGAATGCATTGCAGGCAAGATATGGCAAGATACTGAACAGGAGTATTTAAGAGATGTTAAATCGCTAAGCAGCATCAATGGTTCTAAGATATGGCCGCAGCTGGGTTGGTGGGGTGTCCACGGCAAGTGAGGTGTCACTACCATGGGCTACTGGCGAGGTGTTGACCATGACCTGGATTGCTCAGCATGTGCAATTCTTGAAAGTTGGCTGGGTAAAGAATAACAAATAGCATGGTATTCCTGCTCCTACGTTGCATCGGTGGGTGACAGTGAGATGAGTTGACTGTTAATCTTTGGTTTCAACGGCCGAGATTGGCCTGCGCATCACCCAAAATTGTGTTGGCATGCTTAATGAGTGACACCTGCTCTTTTAAGGAGCAGGCCTTTAGTGCATTGCTGAGAAATTCATCTGTAATCAGGATTGAATGCAGGATAACCTGAGGAGCTAGGCTTCGGCGGCTCCTTTTGTCCCCCAATGGAGCTACATTGCTGTAGCATGATACTATAGAGCACTTGTGAAGTTGAAGCATGGCTTCAATGGCCCTGTGTCCACAATGGTGTTACGTTGCAGTAGCAGGATCCTATGGAGCATTTAATGAATTGAAATTCAGCAGGTAAGGGCGTAGTCACCCATGGGGATAGAGAATAGTTTTTTTTTGTTTTTTTTTTTTTAATTTAAAGTTTATTAGAATTTTACAAATTATAAAAAATGCAAAAATCAAGAAATACAATTGCATATATCACAATTAAGTCAAGAACTAATTTTACAAGAACATTCAAACTTCTATATGTCAAAATTATAGTCCACAATTTGGGAGGAATCTACCAAGGAATAATTAAATAAACAGGAAAATTGTAATTGAATTATTACTATTGCCACGAAGCCACACCCCTGAAGTGACGACATCAAGGAGGGCCCAAACGCCGGGATAAAAGAGAAAGAGCAGTGGCGCGCAGCCACAGGCGCGCAGCCGAAGCTGCGCGCCAAAGGGGCGCGCCCCTGGTAAAAAATTTTCTTCGTGACTGTAGAGTGACTTTTTCCTACTATATGGGTAGGAAGAGGAAACCTAAAGTTTGGTCATCGTCTCCGGCGTCTACAGAGGTGAAGGGTCCGATGGACCAGCATATAAGGCGGGTAAGTCAAACTGCCCGCAATATAATTCCGGACATTTCCTTTTCATCGGGTGCTTCAGACAGCCCGGGCCAGCAACTAGTATCTCAATCATTTTTGGAGTTAAATGTACCTATTGAATCGCAACTAGAGAATAGTTTAATAATTGATATTTTGTAAATTAAATGAATGTTAGTAATAGGGATGTGAATCAGTTCCGGACTCGTTTCCGGTATCGAGTTCCCGTGGTTCTTACCGGTTTTATTTGGCTGTCTCGTGCCGACCCCCCCCCCCCCCCCCCACCCCGACCCTTTAAATTTAATTATTTCGAATCCTCCACCCTCCTGACCCCCCCCCCCCAAACTTTTTAAAAGTACCTGGTGGTCCAGCGGGGGTGCTGGGAGCGATCTTCCGCTTTCGGGCCGTCAGATAAACGATTCACATCCCTAGTTAGTAATTCTTTTGTAATTTAATTGTTGTAATCAATGACCTATGCTGCAGCCATATTCATCCAATAAAGACCTTCTTTCGAATAATGGGCAGACAGTTTCTTATAATTATGACAGCATTGGACAAAGGTGGGTTTAAATATAGAGAGGTGAAGGGAGGCAGTTGCACCTGAGTTGGTTGTGCCTTCATTTGCATAAGAATTCAATGCAAGGGTACTAAGCAGGATACAGTTTTACCTACATATTTTTTTGTGCGCAAAACTCCATGCTGTATTCGGAGTAACATTTGCACACATAAAATGTGCGCACCACTGAGCACATCTTACTGTATCAGTCTCTGAAATAGTATTTCAAGCCTTGATGCGTGCAATGTGGATTGGACGTGCAGAATGTGGTGAGCCTGTTTTGAAAGAATAATTTGTTTCGGGAAAAAGAAAACAGAAAACATTCAGAGACTCTTTTGAAGTTTCACCGAGGATGGAAAACCTCTTAGCTTCCGAGTCACATTGTGGTTGGTTTGCAAGTTGCTGTGCCTGCCAAGAACAATTCTCTTCTTTTAGGCTGCATAAATATCTGAGGCGGTCTGTGTAGAATAAACAATCCCAGGCCAAGCCTCAGTTTGACCGGGCTGTTGCAGGGCTTTAGAATTCCATTCCCTCCTGACCACGAGGCAAGTGCACGCCTATCTCTGAGAGCCTGATTTTGCAGCAGCCTCACAAATAAAACCAAAAGCCCAAATGATGAAATGGCATTGGCGGCAACGTGACATGAGACGCAGCAATGTGGTACATCTAGGGCACTGTTCAAGCCACCCTCACCTAGACACAGGCAGGGCTGTTACAGGAGAGTTGGTAGAAATGCCAGCATGTGCAGTGCAAGTGATTGTCTCTTTTGAATTACAGTAAAACATTTTTGGCCTGCTTGTGGAAATTAGAGTAACACAATTTGCACTCTCTTCATCAGGCCACTCAAGTTTCCAGCTTGGGCTAAGTAGGCTGACAATATGTCTCAGACAAGCCTTCTGACTGCCACGGTACATGAGAGATGTACTTGTCATCATTTTCCATGCACTTCATGAGTCTGTTCTTTTCAGGAAAGGAGCGCTGATATTCATTAGGCAATCATGCAAAGAGCAGATGTCCCACTGCATTATTAAAAATACTCCGTCATGACATTGCTCATTTTATTAACAACTTTGTGAACTATTCTCTGTCTGCTGGTTGATTACCTGACTCTTTAAGAAGCCACTATCCGACCTATATTTATTTATTTATTTATTTATTTATTTGAGTCTTTTCTATACCGGCATTCGCGAAGGGAATCGCATCATGCCGGTTTACAAATAACAAGGAGTGAACAACAATAAAGTGATAAAAAACATTAACAAGTGCTAAAAGAAGGGAAAATTGCAGTTACAATAAAACAGGGACATATTTCAACTTGGAACAGAAGAAAAGGAGATAGTAATTTAACAGTGAAGAATAACTGGGAAAGCCTGCCAGTTTAAAAGGGATTGTACCATTGATGGGATTGTCAAAACTGTTGATTATCCTGAAGGGTGTTCTGAGTTAATTATATTGATTTTGGGTTTGATTGTTGTCTGGAAAGGCTTTCATAAATAACCAGGTCTTTAGTCTTTTTCTAAAAGTTGGAAGGCAGGGTTCCTGTCTCAGTTCTGGTGGGATGGAGTTCTACAGAGTAGGTCCTGCTGTAGAGAATGCCCTGTCTCTAAGAGTCGTGTGGTGAAAGGTTTTGGCAGGGGGAACCTGTAGTGAATCTCTGTAGGACTCTCGGATTGGTCTGGCGGAAGTATGTTTTTTAAATGGGATTTGGAGGTTAAGCGGAGAGAGTTGATGAAAAGCTTTGTAAATGGTGGTAATAGACTTATATAAGATTCTGTAATGAACTGGCAGCCAATGCAAGTCTTTGAGAATCGGAGTTATGTGTTCTCTTCTTCTTGTGTTTGTCAATATTCTTGCCGCAGTGTTCTGAACCATCTGAAGGGGTTTAGTGTGAGAAGCCGGTAGACCCAAAAGAATGGAATTGCAATAATCTAATTTAGAAAAGATTATTGATTGCAAGACTGTCCTGTAGTCGTGGGAGTGGAAAAGTGGTTTAATTCTTTTTAAGACATGCAGTTTATGAAAGCAGTCTTTAGTAGTTTGATTAACAAAAGATTTTAGATTTAGCCGATTATCAATGATGGCTCCTAAGTCTCTCACTTGTGATGTTTGAAAGCCGGTTGGTGGATTTGAGGCGAGGTTACTGTTTTCAGGCGAAATTATGAGAAGTTCGGTTTTAGAAGTATTCAAGATTAGATTTAGACTGGATAGGAGGTTGTCAATTTTTAGGAGGCAATCTTCCCAGACTTTTATGGTTCTTGTAAGGGATTCTTTGATAGGGATGATAATCTGAACGTCATCTGCATATAGATAATATTTGAGGTTCAGATTAGTTAATAGTTGACATAAAGGGAGGAGGTAAATGTTAAAGAGCGTGGGAGAAAGGGAGGAGCCCTGAGGAACTCCTAGCGTGGAAGGATAAAACTGAGATTCTTTGTTAAAGAAACCCTCTTCTGATCCCTCCGTCATAGCAAACTGTTGTCCCATTTTATCTCTGCCTTTTCTGGCAAAAGTTACTGAGAATGCCATCCTGAAACAGCTTACTGTTTTTCTGGATGAAATCATACACTGGATCAGTATAAATTTGGGTTCCAGAAGTATAACCACACTGAAATGCTGCTTTTATCCAGCTTTGATACCATCTGCCAGGGTTTTGATACTGGAACATGGTATATGTTGTTCCTCCTTGACATTTCTGCAGCATTTGACACTGTTGACCACGTTATTCTTTTATCTCTTCTTTCATCATTAGGTTTTTCTGGTGCTGTTAACAGCTGGTTACGATCCTATCTTTCCTCTCATACCCAACATGTCTTGATTGGTTCCCATCATTCCTTTTGGTATCTTCTCCCATCTGGTGTACCTCAAGGCTCTGCTTTATTAGTTGCCCTGTTCAGAATTTACCTTACTCCTCTTTGTCATCTCATTGCCAGCCTTGTGGTACACTACAGATTATATACTGATGATATTCAGTTCTTTTTTCCTCTTAAATCCTCCTGGGATCAATCTAAAAAATTTGCTTCACTCTGTATTTCTACTATTCAACATTGGTTGCACTCTCATAAGCTTTCACTTAACCTCAATAAAACTGAAGTTCTCATTTTGCCTAGATTTCCATCTTCTTCTATACCCTCGTATATCATAGTAATTGATCATCAAATTCCGATTTCTCAGATAGGGGTAGATTTTCAAATAGCGCGAATTGGCCTACTTTTGCTGGCGCATCAGGCGCAAGCACCTTCCCCTCCCTTCCCCTACCTAACCCACCCACCCGGCCCTGTCTAAGCCCCCCCCCTTACCTTTGTCGGGGGATTTACGCCTCCCGGAGGGACGCGACCTAGGGGCGGGTACGGAGGGCGCGGCCACGCCCCCGGACTGCCCCAGGCCATAGCCACGCCCCCGTACCCGCCCCCAAAATGCTGCCGACACGCCCCCTAAACGCCGCGACGACCGGGCCCGCCCTCCGACAAGCCCCCGACACGCCCCCCTCGGAGAACCCCGGGACTTACGCGAGTCCCGGGGCTCTGCGCGCGCCGGTAGGCCTATGTAAAATAGGCTCACCGGCGCGCAGGGCCCTGCTCGCCTAAATCCACCCGGTTTTGGGTGGATTTAGGTGAGCAGGGCTCTGAAAATCCGCCCCATAGTGCGCAGTCTTGGTGTCCTCATTGACCCTTCACTCTCCATGCATCCTGTCTTTGTTTGGATTGGACCTCTGGCTTGACCTCAGATTGGACCTCAATGCTGCTTGACCTCCGCCTGCCCAGACCACTGCCTGTACCTCGACCCTGCGAGAACCCTCCCTGCAACTGGCTTCAGCCGGTACCTGACCCTGCTGTCCTCAGCCCGTTTGGACAAATGCTACTCCTGACTTTGCTACCTTCTCCAAGCTGGCCTGCAGTGACTTCTTCCTGATGGATCTTCACCTCTTCAGAGGTCCGCACCTAAGATGAATTGGTTCCGGCACTTGAGGGCACAACCTAAGGGGAAGGTGGGCTGGAATTGCCAAAGTTCCAGGTGGGCCTCTGCTTCTGCCAGCTCCACCTGCCAAAGGTGGGGACCTGCGGGGCTCCTCTTTGCAGATAGCACCAATTCCTCCTCAGTCTAAGGGTTCACATTCACAAAATCATCTCCCACGTTACTGCATTCCAGTATGTGCTATTAAATGCTGCTGCTGCTACTGTACTCACGAGGTTCTGTAACCTCTGCCAACAAGAACATGAATATTTAATAGCTGAAATTGCGGTGATCACATTAGGTAAGTATTTCTATTTACATCTGTAAGCTGTTCTGTTAAAACATGTCTAGCATGCAAGTGCTGTGAATGAGTTAGAAATACACCAGCCTGATAATGCATAGTTATATACTTACTCATACATAATATACATTGTTAGAGGAAGATATGCCTTATCATAATACAAGTAGACATTGTGCTAAGACGTTTGTTCTACCAAGGCTTTCTGAAATCAATCTAGGCTTTGCTGTAGGGCCTTTCTTATTTCAGGGAAACGCTACGTTTCTGGCTCACTGTATTGCTGAGCATCAACACAACTCATTTCTCCATCCAGAGAACAAGTGTTAACTTGGGCTGCAGAAAGAATGAAACACGGGCTCTTCATTTCCAAAAGTTTCACCCATATGTATCAAGTCAGAGGGAGGCCCTTTTGAAAACTAAAATTCTTTTGTTTTCTTGGAAATGGTACTAAAGGTAAATAGTTCATCATAATTAGCTGCAATGAGACAACTGTAACAGAACCAATAAGCAAACCTGTCCCATTTACAGCAGAAGTACTAGTTAGATTCTTGACCACATCGGCTGTTTAAGGAGAAAACTAGAAAAGGTACAAATGCTGCCAAGTATAGAAATCAAAATATCTCTCAAGTTGAGAGCATTTTACCAAGAAATACATGTTAAAAAAAGTACTTACTAGAAGTGTTTCTGCTAGGTTGAAAGCTCCTGCAACTCAATAACAGTTTATTTAATCAAAAATAAGCTGTAACACAGGCAGGATCTGATTTATTAACTGTGGGTATATAATAGCAGGACTTAGACTTCAAACAGCACCATTCACTGTTAGGTGCAAGCTTAATGCTTGTCTGTTTCCCAGTCCAGGTCAGTTCACACAGTAATCCTTCTACTTGACAAACAAACATTTAATCCACAGAACAGCGTTAATCTTCAAACAGGATTCAATATGAAGAGCACAGGTAGAAGAATTCATGAAGTAAAATTTAAGACCCGCGCAAGTGTACACATGTGCACGCGTTTGCTGGCATGCGCACATGGACGCACTGATTTTATAATGTGTGTATATGTGTATCTATGCACGCATGTTATAAAATTGGCTGTCCGCACATACATGTGTGCACAATTTTATATTGACTCACACATGAGCACACGAATGCCGTCTCGAGCACATAAGTGAGGGGAATTTTAGTAGGTATGCGCGGTGACGCAATATGCCTGTTTAGTTTGCTCCCTATTTGCCCCAGTAAAAGAGAGGACTTCCTAAACCATCAAGCTAACTTGCCTCCCTTTTATCCTATTAGCACTGAGCCTTAAAACCCCGTAGATGAGCCTTGTTTTTTTTTTGTTATACGACTTCCATGCCGTCCAAAAGTAAAGTTACGCAGTAGGGGACCCCGGCTCGCACTTGTGCGCGTAATTATTTACACGCTGATTGCATGGTACAGTCCTCCCCCCCATGCCCTGCCCAGACCACTCCCATTCCCCGTCCCTTTCTCAGAAAACTTTTTTATGCACATACCTGGAGATGTGCTCGTGACTGCGGACCTTTTAGAATCTGTGCGGCGTGCGTGGGTCCGAGTCACGCGTATATCACCCAGTTTTGGCGCGTGCAAGCCTTTGAAAATTGTCCAGTATGGGTCTACCTCCGGAATTCCACATTCTCTTTTTTTTTTCCCCCATCTTTATTTATAGGAGTGAGAAACTACAAACACTTGTACATAGTATGGTAAACAACAACAAGGAGAGAAAAAATTTCAAGTGTACATTATACACATTCAAGAGGTAATACAAATTTTTAGTTTAAGTATTGAATTTCCAGACTCCCTAAGATGCTCCAAAAAGACAATGGAGCCACTCTTGTTATCCCTACCCTAAAGAATAATACAACTGTTCCAAAAAGTGTGAAAGAATCTTAAACGTATTTCTTGCTATTTTTGGATCAGGACTGATTTCCGCAGATCATAAACATAGAAACATAGAAATGATGGCAGAAGAAGACCAAACGGCCCATCAAGTCTGCCCAGCAAGCTACGCACTTTATCCATTTTGTTTCCCTTTTTCTCTCTCCCACCTGTTACTATTGGCTTCCAGTACCCTCCAGCCCTAATTCCCCTCCACCCTACCACCAATTTAGAGAGCAGCTCCGTATCTGCATCCAAGTTTAACCTGGGACAAGCTGGGTAGAGCAGGACACTTTCTGGAACTTTAATAGTCCTTTAGCTATTAAATGATCCCTCAGCACTTCTGTGCCAATATTAACCAGATTATTAAAGAACAGCTATACAATAATAGAAATGCAGGTATACTGGATCTTAAAAACAAACAGTTTGCAAGGAACAATTACAATTATTATATAATAACAGACCTAGAGAAAGGTATAAAACACAGCAGTTCTACTGCACAGAGAGCCCAGATATTAGTGGAGCACAGAGCAATGAATTAGAAGGAATAGTGAAAGAAAACCAGCAGGGTTTTTTTTTTGTTTTTTCTTTTTTTTTCCCCCAGAAGAGCACCACAGAAATTAAGAGTCAGAGCGCTTGAAAGAAGGGAAATTGAGAGACTTTCCTATTACACAGAGTTCAGAGGCTAAGATTCAAAGCACTAGTAGGGGAATATTAGAAACACAGAGATCTATTATGCACAGATTCTCTACTATATAGTAATTCCATGTGGAGTGTGTTTTTAAATTCTAATGATAAAATGTCTATGAAAGGTTGCCACAGTTGTGCTACCATGGCTTGTTTAGGTTTTGACAGATTTCTTTGATAGATGTTCAAAAACCAGCAATTGTATCATTTTTCTTTCCCAATGGGCCACACTTGGGGGTTCTGGGCTTATCCAGGTATGGAGGATGGTTTTCTTGGCCATTAACTCCGCTTTGTCTATGAATAGTTTCTGGGGCTTGTGTAATTGTGAGGTACCAAATGCATGGATACCAAATAGCCAGAATTTTGGGTTATCCAGTAGGGTAAGACTTAGCATGTTTGAACAGCGTTGAATTATGTCCTTCCAGAAGGCAATTATCTTGGAACATTTCCAAAAGCCACGCAGGAAGTCACTACTTTGCTCTCCGCATTTAAGGCATTGAGGAGAGCTAATCAAGCCCACTTTGAAAACCCTATTGGGAGCCATATAGAGTTGCCAGATAAATTTAAATTGGATTCCCCTCAAAACTACATTTTTGGAAATTTCAGGAACATGTTTAATATAATCTTTGATCTCAGCACAGGTGAAGCCAATTTCAGGCCACCTAGACCATCTTTCTAATATTTGTGGAATACATCTTGTTCTGGAAGGGCGCAAAGTGCTTTCGAGAAAGCCAGTCACGAAGGTTTTGAGATCATTTTCCCCCATAAAATTTCTTCCACTTTCCCAGGGAGATTGAAATCAGGACTTTTAGCAAGTATGCTCTGGATATAGTGCTTAAGCTGTAGGTAAGCATAGAAATCCTTATTGGACAGCTTATACTTTTTCTGTAATCCAGTCAACTGGAGGTTGACTGGATTTACCCATAAATAATTGTTTAATGCTTTGTAGCCTTCTGTTGTTCCATTCTTTAAAGACTGCATTCTCCATGCCAGGCTTGAAGTGGAGGGTTCCGTCTTATGGGTAAATAGACAGAGAATCTATCTTTCAACTTTAGTAAAGACCGTAGAGAGCCCCATGCTTGCTGGCAAGAAGAGACAATAGGGAAAGAAGGAATGGCATGGAGGATAAAAGCAGCCTCTGACTGGATAATGGTGGACAGGGAGATATTAGCAAACCATGGGGGTTATTTTCCAAGCCGCGATAGGCTCTTATCACGTGCGTTAGGGCCTTATCGCATGAGATAAAGCCCTAATGCACACGATAAGGGCCTTATCACGGCGGTAAGATTTAAATTAGGGGGAGGGGAGGAGTCGGGGTGGAGTTAGGGAGGGGAATATGTTAATCGGCGGCGGCACTGCTGCCAGTGATAATGTTTCAAACATTATTGCCGGCAGTAGCACGAGGAATAGCACCACCTTTTACGGTAGCGCTATGCCTGCGATAGCCTGCAGCCGGCTGCACTGCGGCTGGCGAAACTGCACCACTGTGGTGCAGCCGGCTGCAGGCTATTGCCCAACTGCCCCCTGCTGCGCCCCCCCACCCACCTGTAGCACAGGGTTCATCATTCCGCACGGAATGATGAATCCTGGCCCAAGATTGTAAACATTCAACTGGAGAAAAAGAGATGTGCCCAGAATCCAATCGCTGATATGCCTGAGCATACAAGCTAAATTGTACTGGTGCAAGTGGGACAATTTAGGCCTCTCAAACCAAAGGGTTTAAGCAAATTGGGTAGGGAGAGTCTGGCCTTTTTTCTACTCCATAAAAAATATGATAAACATTTATTAAATTCTTTAAGCTCTCGCTCTTAGGTATCCAGATGGGGAGCATCTGTAAAATATATAGCCACTTAGGCACTATTACCATTTTCTTCAGATGAAGTCTCCCAATAATGGATAACTGGATTGAGTTCCATTGCTTTACTTTTTCATTTAGGAAGCAGAAGAGCAGTAAGTAAAAAGAATTTTTTAAATTCTTTTACTTAGGTAGGGGATAGGGGTCAGGGTGGAGAGGGGAAAGGGAAGGAAGGTTAGGCAGGGGGTAGGGAAGTTCCCTCCCACTCCGCTCCTTAATTGGAGCGGAGTGGGAGGGAATGGGGGAAGGCCCGATTGTGTCGCCGCATGTAACTTACTAAAATCCTCCCCTGCGCACGCCGCCCACACATGTGTGCATGGATTTTAAAATCTGGCATGCGGCCCACGGATTTTATAACATGCGGGCGCCAGCGCGCGCATGTTATAAAGTCCATGTGTGCACACTGAGAACTGCTCGTGCATGGACACGCACATGCACCTTTTAAAATCTACCCCTGAAAGTATACCCTAGTGTTGACACACAGAGATAGCAGACCAAACAATCACTTTTGTTACAGAGTGCAATGAACTGCTGATGCTTACTGATTCTGTACGCCAAAACTTAGTGTAGGGGTCACACACAGAAGAATTAGTTCTGTGTCACAGTGTCACTGACTCTTTTACACAGAGAAAGCAAACTGCCCCGTCAAAGTCAGGCACTGGCCAATCTGCACATGTCATAAGAGAAAAGCAATCTCTTTGTATGTTTCTTACAGGCCCAGACACATGCTGCCTGCCAGCTATAGAAATGCAATCTCTTTCTTCTGCTATATAGTGTACCCACTGCTATATAGTGTACCCACTGGCTGAAAGATTAAAGTGTCTTCTGCTGCTAACAGCACAGCCAAGATACAGTGAAGGTGACTATAAGAGCACACCTCATATTTTCCTGTTAATCTAAAGCTTTTTTCCTAATCTTTTCTAGTGTATGATGTTCATCCAAAAAAAACAGTAATCTGTTTCAGGATGACATTCTCAGTAACTTTTGCCAGAGAAGGCTGAGAAAGGGGACATTAGTTTGCTATGATGGCGGGGTCAGAAGAGGGTTTCTTTAATATTGGTGCAATAGTAGCTTTTTAAAGAGTCAGGTAATCAACCAGCAGGCAGTGAGTAGTTGACAAAGTTGGTAATAAAATGAGCAATGTCATGACGGAGTATTTTTAATAATGCAGTGGGACATCATTATCTTGAGCATCAAAGGGAGAATAAAGTACTTTGCATATAAATATACACTTGATACAAAAAAGAATGAAACTAGTCAAATGCTTTACATATTTTTTGCCTACATAAGTCGAATGCCTTTTCTGCCAATATCTGAAGAGCTAAAATTCCAATCTTTGAGTGGGTATAGGGGCATTTTATTTCATTGTTAGTCAGTGCTTGGGTAGAAATTCAGTCCTGAAGGCATGACACTGAGCAAAGATTTTATTTGTTAGAGTAGAACAGCTGTAGTTCAAACCCTTTATTACTATCATTGTAAATTCAATGTTCTCTACTACCAGCCAGTAGAGAGACTGGGAAAATAATATGAAATAAATCTTACCTAGACAAGAATAATATTTTTTGAAATGACAAATACCCATGAGCATTTTTGATGATATTTATTTATCTTATGTGCCACCTTTCAGGCACTCAGAGTGGATTACATTCATAGTAACATATAATAACATAGTAACGACAGCAGAAAAGGACCAAATGGTTCATCCAGTCTGCCCAGCAAACTTCTTGTGGTAATATCTGCCGTGCCGTGCAGGTATCCCCATGTTTCTCTTAAGGGTTGCAAGTGCCATGCCATGTAGCTATTCCCAAGCCTTATGATAACCCATAAAAATAATGTACTGCTAGCAACATTTTTACTGGGTGATAAGCCTTCTTGAAGATTCAGACAGTGCTGATGTGTTTTGCGTATGGACTTGGCCTTAGAAGCAGGCCTATGCTTTTTCACTTATGTCTGCGTAACAGTACCCCAGACTCATGAGGGCCTGTGTTGGTTGTCATTTGAATCTACCTGCCTCCCCCCACCACCAGCACCGCTGTTGTCAAAGCGAAGAGTGATGTAGTTGTGTCAAAAGCATCAAGGCTTATTGGTTAAGGGTATTAATCCCTTGCCTTCTGTTTAGGGTAGAAATTGCTGCTCCATGCAGGTTATGCCATGCTTATCAGTTCCCCAGACTTTAAAAGTTTGGGCCTTCATTGGTTGTCTGAATTCAACTCCCTATTTGCAGTTGCATCAAAAGTATCAAGACTTATTGGTTAAGTGTAGTAACCACCGCACTAACCTGTTACCTCCATGCACCCTTTTCTACATTTCCATCCTCTTGCCTTTAGGGATCCACACTGTTTATCCTATGGACTGAATTCTTTAACTGTTTTCATTTTCACTACCTCTTCCAGAAGGGCATTCCAGGCATTCACCATTTATTATTTATTTATTTACGGGTTTTTTATATACCGGGGCACATAATTAACATCACCTCTGTTTACATTCAAACATTAATTCAGCATAGTGCTTTACAATATAACATTATAACTGAAAGAATACAAATCCATGTAAAACTTTGTATAATGAAAATAAATATCAGAATATGAGTGTCTGTGGGAATAACTAGAACGCAAAGCAAAGGACTCAGTTCAAGAATAGTAGGCTTTTTTGTATAACCAGGTTTTTCCAGGGTATATATATTTAGATCCTTCAGCTTCTCCTCATATGTCTTCCGATACTGACTCCACACCATTTTGGTTGCCCTTCTCTGGACTGCCACCATCCTGTCTCTATCTTTTTTGAGATACGGTCTCCAGAACTGAACACAGTACTCCAGGTGAGGCCTCACCAAGGATCTGTACAATGGCATTATCACCTTTTTCTTACTGGTTATTCCTCTCTCTATGCAGCCCAGAATTCTTCTGGCTTTAGCTATCACCTTGTCACATTGCTATGCCACCTTCAGATTGCCAGACACTATCACCCCAAGATCCCTCTCTTGGTCATTACATGTCAGTCTTTCACCCCCCCCCCCCCCCCCCCCCCCCATCACATACTGCTCTTTTGGCTTTCCGCATCCCAGATACATGTCTCTGCACTTCTTGGCATTGAATCTCAGTTGCCAAAGCTTCGACCACTCTTCAAGCTTTCTTAAATCACTTTTCCATTCTCTCTACTCCTTCAGGTGGATCCACTCTTTGGCAGATCTTAGGTTCATCTGCAAATAGACAACTCTAGGGGAAGTAAGACAGGCCCCGGGAACTCCAGGAGAAGGCAGCTTCTGTAACATAAGCGGTCCTATCTTAGCCGTGGGTAAGAAGGGAAAGGCAGCCCCTTTGATATAGCTGACCTGTCTCTTGTGAGAAGACTGTGAATGTTTTAACTTGAAGTTGTGTTGCTGAGAGTATACTGTTGGTTTTTTCTGCACTGTAAATAAAGCGCTTGAAAAAAAGTCTCAGACCGCTAGTACTATCTTATGGCTTAATTGCCTCTTTCACCTCATTATTGATCTACACTGATAGTTGTTTGGTTTTCATTCGACCATTTTTAGTACTCCTAATACATTTTGTCTGGACCTCAAGGATGGTATTTTTAAACAATATCTATGTCTCCTGCACAATTCTCGTGAATTGCCCCTTTAGGTTTTTTTTTTAAACAAATTTCCTCATCTTAACACAGTCTCCCCTTTCATAGTAAAACACTACTGCAGTAGTTTTTCGCAGTATTCATTGCTTATGCCAAATTTAATGATATTATGATCTTTGTTGCCAAGTCGATCCAGCACCTTTAACTCAAGCAAGTCCTGGTCTTTAAGGAGGAAATTTTCAGCAGCATGCTTAACTGGCAGTCTGTGTACCTTGTTTTAGCCTGCACAAATCCAGCTGTTATTGAAACAGAAAATGCCATACTGTACATTTGTTATGATTACCTGCCATAGGTGTGGTTTCAAACCATGCCCCTGAAACACCCCCCTCCCCCACCCCAGGAATACCTTTTTCCTGCATGGCTAAAAGTACACGCATTGTGAAATACAGATATCCCCTATTTTTAAATGACACACAATAAATGTTGTCACAACAGACTCATTGCTTAACCTGGTAACAAGAGCTTCACAGGGTTCTGCATCCCTCTCCAACTCTCCCACTCTTTGTGATTACTCACCACTCTCTGGCACAGCCTCCTCCCTGCTTGTCCAGGATTCAGAGACATAAGCACTGAGGGTCACCCAGTCCCAGCAAGTCCTCCAGATGTGTTGCACACGGGTCAAGCACAGGATCTGTAGCGGTGATCAAAAGCCAGAGTCCAAATAAAATCTTTACTGTTGCAAGTGTATGAAAGTGGCACAACAGCTTAGTCCACCGCACTACAGTGCACAACTCCTCCTCAGTCTGTGCAGAAATGTTTGATGCCAGAACCAGGCGAACTTCTGCCCTCCCGGGCTTGGAAAAAAACAGAGTCTCCAGGTGGCCATGGTCTCCTTTGGTTGAGCAGAACACCCCTTCCTATTGGCCAGAATTACAGTTGCTGTCTCTGCACAGGGGTTTGAAAGCACCAGATGGGTGTCTTCAAGGATGCTAGGCTGTGCCTTACTCACTGTTAGATGACATTTTGGACCTGTTTGTTTCCTGTAAAGTCCCTCAATCTCTTTCTTTCTGCATCCCTGATGGGAGGGATCCTCTGAAGCAGGCAGCACTCTATGCTTCAGTCAGGAAGGAAGGGCAGCCAAAACTTCTTCCTGGATCTTGAAACCAAATCTTTTCCAAAAACTAAAGATAACACCGGAGTGTATCCTTGTGGCAGGTCACTGGCACCCGCTTCCTCATGGAGGCTATGGTGGGCAGGTCTTCCCTAACCAGCACAGCCCCAGACACAGGGTTCCCCATTTCCTGGGTCCAGGAGTTGTACAGGCCCTCGCAAGGCTCCTACCACTTAAAACATTAATTCCTAAAAACTGTACCCGGAGAGAAAATCCAAACCAGCCAGGGAGTGGACTGGAAAGAAAGACCCCTCCCGACCCTGGTCAGGACCACCAAGCAGGGCTTGCCTGGCTCCTCTGACTGGGCCTGAAAAACAATTGAAACTAAGCTCCTATACTTTGTGCAAATCAGAAGGGACTGCCCCCCTTAGCAGTAGCCAGGGAGCTGCTATAAAAGCTCACCAGGATGACGGCCATTCCAGACCCCTCAAAGGGAGGAGCTGCATTTGAATGGAACCTCCCCATCCACCATCCTGCACTAATCTGGCTGACACCTGAAAACCCAGGCTTACTGGCAGCGAGACTAGTGCCCGCTACATAAGAAATTGGACATTTATTTTTTTAAACAGGCTTCTTCTTAAGATTTGCTGGATTTTACTCAAGCTTTTTTGTGTGATGCAGAGTTAATGTCATTTTCTTTGTTTTATATTCATTGTTTTACATGGTTGAAGTTTCTGTTCCATTGTTTGTCACATTGGAGTGTTTAGTGATAGATATCTGTTGCTTTGTAATCTGCTTACGACAACTGGTCCATTATAAGGGGAATATAAGAAATTTTAAATAAATGTTTGCGGTACTGAAGACAGGAAGGAAAAATGGGCAGACTAAAAGAGCCTTGGATTTTTGTCTGCTTTCCCATTCTCTGTTTCTATAACTCCCTGTGCCTTATAGTTAATAAAATATAAAGTAAAATGTAAAATAAGTATAAGATAAAATCTTTTCTACATGAATAACTTACTTTTTCCACTTGGTTTTCACTGCACTATTTTAAAATATACCACATTTACGACTGGCAGCTTAGATTTGTCATGAAAGCTCTTCCCCGTCCTGCTCTGTGCAGGGCACAGAGAACCTTTCTGATGGTGTTTGGTTCTGTGGCGCACTGCAGAAGCAGTGGCTGAGGTACTTTCTTTTCAGGGGACTATTAGGGGCTGACTTATGCAAGGTTTTTCCCACAGGCACGAATTGCTGTAGGACCATTTATAATTCACATGTAAGGGCTGTGCTTAACTGCTAAAAGGCTGAACTACGTTTTTATAGCTGTCAATGCCTTGAAAGATTTAAGAGCTTGTAATCACTCCGAGGCATGATCTTACGCACTCCTCTACAAGATATGACATACACGTAGGTAGGCTTTAATTGAAGCAAAAAGATTAGGCCAGAGTTAGACATCGGGATTTCTGAGAGATTTGCTTCTGTGTTTGAGATCTTTCCTTTTTTCTGCCAGCCATTTTTAAAAGCATGTTGTCCCGGTCTCTTCTGACTCTCCAGAGTCTATAGAAGGCATTGTATTTTACAAACATATTCAGACCGGATTCATAATAGCTGTAACAGTTCAGAAGCTCTATAATAGTTATTTTGATTTCTGTTTCATCTTACAGTAAGTTCTGTGGGGTTTCTTTTCGCTGTTTCAATAAATGTTTGAAAAGGCAAGATGAGAGGGTTTTCTTCATATATTAAGCTGATTAAGAGTTTAGCTCCCTAGATAGCTGTGCAGTGTCATGTGCAGGGAGGGAGGATAGAATAATATGAATATTCTGAAAACCCAACTGGCTGTGGATCCATCAGGAAAGGTTTGGGAAGGCCTGTGCTAGAACGAGAAGGGAAAATGTGAAAAGAAACTAACCATGATTTAAACACTGTGTTTTTCTGTTGTAATTTTATGGTCAGAAAGATGTAAAGAAGAGGAAGTCATGTACAAAATGACTGTTTATTTTGTCTGCTCTGTTCAGCTGCATGCTGTGTTTGAAAAGCCAACAGATTTGTGTGGGATAAAGTGGAATTTCTAGGAAAAAGTTATATAACTATGGGTTAACAAGAGAAAGTTAAAAGGTTGACATGAATGCATACAACTGAGATGTGCAGAAGTAAATAACAGCCTGAAACTAAGAACTATAGACATAAAGGACATTATTCTCAAAAGGGCTTCTCTTGTTCTTTGCCTATAGTAATTCTTTCTTTAGAATAAGAATCCAAAATGTTTTGAATGGATCAATATATCTGTCTTCTTGGGGTGAATTGTTTTCATCTCTTAATCTGAAAGTTTGTTGCTTTCTGGTTCTTTAGGTTAATAACATCATTTTAAACTGAAGTCTCCTCTCTTCCCTATCAAACTAAATACAATGGCGATTTCCAGTCTCAGATACGCCATTCCTATTTGGCATTATTTGTTGCAGAAATGTGACTTACCGTGTTGCTCTAATATAAAGCAGTGCAGTACTTTTCCTGAAATCTATTTGTCATGTCTTTGTGTCTTGATTAGATTGTAAGCTCCATGGAGCAAGTGCTGCCTCTTATATGTATCTGTGCAGCACTGCAAACATCTGGTAGTGCTATAGTAATGAAACGTAGTTGTAATACCTTTCTGTTACTTGGAATCTTAGAGAGATACATCTGAGAAACAGATTTTATATACATATGAGGATGTAAGTAGTATGATCCAGTGAACTGGGAACCAGGCCAACTTCTGGGACATATGGCAAAAAAATCCTTCTCACTCATAGGGCCTCCTCATGACTCTATGCCAATCATGTTTTTTTCCTTCTCTCCCTGTTATCCAATTATAATTGGCAATAATAATAACAACATTCACTCTCTTTCCTTTGGAATTTGCCAGATAGATCAGGCATCAAAACTGAGGACCAGATTTCCACCTCAGAAGATGCTGTATGCATGTTTCTGGAGTATTCAAAATGATAAGACTTATTGAGTTCTATTTGGATGATAGGCACTTTATAAATCCAGTTTATTATATTTATTTTTAAAAAACAAAAATCTCTCATCAGCATGTGCAGGGAGAAAAGATGGCATCACAACAGGAGTAGTGTGTGGACTGGGCTCCATTGTTTTACTTTTATTTTTTTTTCCCTGTTGCTACTAGGGTGAAAATCAGGGTTTACCCTGCTGTCCTGGCTCTCCCTTCAACTTCAGGGCCAATGGACTCCTTTGTCACACACATGCCATTTGCCGTTGAAGGTCAACATTTGTTGGGTAGTTTTAGGGAGACAGAGATGCCCATGGCTTCCCTACACCAGAGCATTTCGTTCAGCCCTAACTTAAGAGAGCTGCACGGCGGGGGGGGGGGGGGGTGTTCTCCTTCGCATGCAGTGATGACGGTGCAGACTAATGATCTCAGCGGATCATCGACTTCAGCAGAGAGTACAGTAGATGGAGTGTTGGGGGAAACTTCTAATCTACTAAGTATCAAAGTATCTGAGAGGGATTTGGCGGTTTCGATGACGACAGAGGCAAAGTTGTTGGAAGGTGCCTCAGTTTCCTCGTGTGCTATATTCAAATTCTCTTGCATGTTTCCAATTATAGAGACTACCATAGAAGAAATTTGGAAGGTTGTATTTGATCTGGGTAAGTTCCTTTTTGCCCAAATTTCTCTGGTTATTAATAAATCAGAAGTTCTTGAAAATAACTGAGATGCAAGAAGTTAAGTTGGAAGAGCTGTCTAAACGGATGAATTTAGAAAACCATGTGGGGAAGTATGCAGGGGTTCATGAAAATCTTTTAAGGACAATATATACTTGTGTTCAAAAACTGAGAACCTGGAGAATACGGTATGGAGGCGAAATTTACAGTCTATAAACTTTCTTCATGTGAAGTCAATATCTGCTATGGAAATGTTTAAGCGATATTTGTTGGAAATACTTAAAGTTCCAACTCAGAGAATTGAATATTACAGCCCTTATGGAAACTTCTGATGATAAGTTGGTCTCTGTGTCAACCATGATATTGACTCTGCTACTGGATCTGGATAGGGATTGGCTCTGAAGCTGTTTTTTTAGTCTTTGAGAAGAGCAGTTTCTCAATTGTAAAGTTAGAACATTTCCAGATGTTTCCAGGGTAACCCAGAAAAAGCGTAAGCAGTTTTGTTGCTTAGGACTTGAGTTCTACAATTGAGTGCAATTTTCAAATTGTGGTTTCCTTGCATATGGTTTGTTAAAAATAACTGTTTCTTATTTGCTCTTTGAACCTTCTCAGCTGACTGCTTTTTTGAATGATATGGCTTATTAAGGGCAATTAGGAATTTTTCTCATGTATTATATTGCCTTACTCTCTCATTGATAATATTCTGATCATTCATGTTAGTGGATTTTAGCTTTGTTTTTTTAAATATTTTCTTTGTTTGTGGTATTGGCTACCCTTGCTTGGGGGACATATTCTAGATGGCAAGATATTATTCTTTGTTGGTTTCCTGTATATTTGATTATTTGCCAATCTATGTTTTCTTTGTGTGGTATGCTTGATTGTAGTATATTCATAAATGGTATAAATAACACATTTAACAAAACAAAAAAACCCAAACATCTCTTATACAGTATTAGTTTGCTTTTTTGAGGCATTTATTTTATTTCTATGCTAGGGGATTTATTTTTTAATATACTTGCTGAAAGGCTGCCTAGAAAAGCAAAATCAAAATAACAGCAGAACATCTGCAGCACTGCAAAACCACTTCAAAGAAAGATTGTGTTTATTCTGCACACTGTGTGTACTTTTTCTGGTTTGGAAGACAGGCAGAGCTATCAAGCTCATTCTTTAGCTACTGACCTACCATTACAGTCTGAGGGGTAGGAGGGACAGCTGCTGTAAGGCAATTTTCGAGTGAGTTAATGTGGGGCATAAACATTTCCGATCAGAGCAGCACATCTGGGTGTGGAGGAAGCATCTACTTATACAAGAGCAAGGATGGACAACTGTAGGCCTCAGGCGAGGCCAGATAGTCAAAACACATGGATTTGCTATATCCTTATTTATAATAGACTCCTTGTGCATAAGTATAGCTCATGAATATTCATTGTGGGCAGTGGTGATTTTCTTCATTTAAGAAAATACTGAAATGAGGCCAGGTTCAGTGTGGGCAGCCACAGTGGAGGATGGTGGATTGAGACATGGCGCCACAAACCCAAAAAGTTCTGGGTTGGTAACCCAGCACTGGTAGAAAGTCAGCAACTGATTGTTGAGGTCCTGAAAGACCAGAACTGTGTCTGTTCCTCAAGGAAAGGATTTGACCAACTATTTCCTATAGCATGCTTGAGATACCAGTGCTACCTTGATCTGTTTTTTTTTTTAATGTATTATTTTGTTTCTTGCCTATTTAATCAAAGTACTTGCTATCAAGACCAGTTTTAACTACACCTAAAGAAATTATCACTGAAATTAATTACTGTAAGATTATAAAAGACCACAGCACTAGCCACGCACTGCAAGTGTGTGGCAGGAGTCCTGTCCTGAGAACTGCAGTGTCTTCTTTTAATGCAGTTAAGCAGTGAGACCAAATGTTCAACTCTGCTCCATCAAACTATAAACACACGTTTGAAGCATTACATCCATTGGGACAATAACATTATTTAGGTAACATATGATGAAGCATTTAATGCCAAACTATTTCTCCCTTTCAGTGCACTGCTTGCATGCAGCTTCAAATTATTTAGAAGAGCTAGTGACCTATGGTGATATGGGAACCCAAAGCAATACTTCAAAAGGAAGACATTTGCATACTGTGTGTTATTTAACCAGACTGTTGCTCATTGTCTCTTAAAGCCCCAAGTAGTCTGGGTGGGGAAGTCACTGAGAGCCCAGTTTTTCAACACTGCTTAGGGATTAAGTCTTCAGAAGTAAATCTGCTTTGAAAATTAGCAGGTATGCGTGAACCCTTGCGTGGCATACATGTAAGCATGTATGCCTACATGGGAGTAAGGGTATATGTTCACATGTACAATTCACACGCATACTTTTGATTTTAGAAAGTACACCCAGGAATGCTTGAAATTGGTTCTGCATTACTTTTACACATACAACCCTTAGGGCAGTTTTCAAATGGCCTGCATATATGTGTAAAATGGTATTTTACGTGCATGATTGCTTTTGAGAATTCACTCTTGAGCTCAGAGAGAGGCTAATTTTTTTTCAAAGGCATTTCTGTGCTTTACCTGGGAAATGGCTTCTTCTAATATTTTCAGCCCAGTATAATAGGATAAACTTTCGTGCATATGCCCTGTATACACGTAAGTTTATCCAGACTGAGCCGAGGCATTCCTGGAGCTAGCGTTGGGGAAGGGGTTTGGACTTACCCATATGCTTCTGGATTTTCAAAAGCAAGCGCATAAATTTCCCTGGCAATTTCCTGCACACAAATTAGCAGCTGTAATTGTGTGTTGGTTGTTTTGGTGGGATAATTTGCAAAGCGAACTGTGAAGGAGTCTACAGGAAAAAAATCCCACAAAGCCTTAAAGAACCGGATCCAGAGATCTGGCCCAGTCCACCTTAAATCTGAGACGGCAGGGAATCCTGGTCCGGGCGGAGCTCTCTGGGAAGTTGTATAACTAGCCAGGCCCAGGGGCGAGAAGGAAGCCTAGAAAAAAAGAGAAATTGCTGAACTGTAAATTGTACTACTACATTTGTGTTGTTCAACTGCCGGAGAAAAGCAGAGCTGCTTTTGTTTGTTTTCTTTGACTAATATAGAGGTTTATGCAAGATTTGCACCTGAGTCCAGCCTGAATCTTTCCTCTGGCTACTCTAAGATCACTCACGGTGCCACATGAATAAACATGCATAGTTTGCTTTGAAAACTGGTGTAACTTGTGTGTATTTTTGATGACTTTCTTATACTGGCTGATATGAGGAGGCTAATCAACTATATCTGTGAGCAAATCCTTCAGTATCTTTTACTTAATTTGTTTCATGTCTTTGCAATTAAGTCATTAAACCAAGTCACATGCCTTATTTTTAGCAAGAATCATGAATTCACAATATAAAGAAACTTAATAAACAGATTAATACCATAAGGCCACCATCCTCTTCAAGTTCCTGTTACACAAAACTCTATATTGATAGTGAAGCTGAAATTAATTTTGAAAGATGAGTAGTGTTTTGAATGGAATTTTAGTTTGTGAACCGCTTGTGCATTATCATTTTTATACTTTACCTTATTATAATGATCATTTTCTTTTGATTCCTTCTTAGCTAATGGAGCTGCACAATAATCTAGTTATTAATATTATACTCCGCTAGCAGTGAAGCTTATAGCTGAAATAATGGGTCTTGCTTAGTATGGTACTTTGTTTTAGATTCAAGTTTTACATTAAGTCAGAAGTAAGGCCTAGTTTGATCTATGATATAAGTAGTCACATAGCTGCAAAGATAACACATACAGATGAAGACAGTAAGCAAAAATGTCTGTTGCAGTGATTGTGAACTTATAAGCACAAGTGTCCAAGTGGTATTCATTGGTAAGTCTACTGGCACTCAGGCATAGCTCTCTTCTGAAGACAAGTGACATCCAACTTACATTGATACCAGTGAACCTGTTAATTCCAGATGTTTTGCACTCCTGATCTAGCAGTATCGTAGAAATCATTACAGGGCATTTAGTTGGGTGGTGACTTCAGGAGTAAGTCTAGAAGCTATAGAACTAGTATGCCAATTATACTTAAGTTAAATTGTAGATTACATTTTTTAGGTCTTTGTGGTTATCCCTAAACACTATCCTGAAAATCTACCTACATTATTATGATCATATCCCTCCATGAACACAAAACATTGGTCAGTGTTTCTGATTTGTAATGTATTATTCAACAATATTCTGTGATTTGTACTACTGCTGTTCCTATTAAAATAATAGGACTATAACACCTCATTCCCCCAGAAAGCTGTTTGAGTTAACAGGTAGGTAATGGTTGTATACAATCACTGGGTGAGCACATACTGTAGGTGAGAGTGGAGTTTATTTATTGCATATAGCAGGAAGATCACATGCACTAATGCTATTCAGAAATTCCCAATCTCAAAACAGGGAAGCCAAGGAACAAGAATTCCTTGCCACCAAAAGCTGAAACCTATCATATTTCACTAATCGGCCTTCTCCAACTATTGTATTTCAGTTTTCAGCAAACTTCATTCAGTGATGGGCTGGTCTGTTGAAACGTGGTCACAGATAGACAGATAGATAGACAGACACAAGCTACTCATTAGGAATTTACTCTTTTACTTTGTAAGCGAATGCCTAATAAAAAATGAATAGTGTTTATTTAATCTGTTATAACTCAGTTATTTAGTTTGTTTCTTACATTTTTTTATTACTGTGGGTATATTGTTGATTTAGTAAGTTCATTTAAATATGTATTTCAGAAACAAAAAGCTGAAAACTCTTGCATTGTCTTTTGTAGCACATTCACCATATCAAATGCCATTTACTATCCTTTGCGAAAATAGATTAACAAATAAACTGTATTAAAAAAATTTGCAGTTACTAACACACGCCACATAATAGCTTGCTTCCCATTACATCTGTCTTGTAAAGTTAGAAAGGTACATATATAAAAATAATTCATTTTCAATAATAATTAAGTGTCTTCATTGAGTTATTAATCCTCAAGCAACTGGCTTCATGGTCTAATTTAAGCACTAATTATAGTTTGGCAACTACAGCCATTTGTCTAACATTCAACTGTAGGTCTGAACAATGAACTGAGGATGGTCCCATCTTGGCCTTTTGGCTAAGAATGACAGCTTGTACAGTATTGTTGGGAGGGGTAATGCCTTTCCACCTGACTCTACTGAGTGCATGATTACATTACAACCAACTCCTGTTATTCACCCCCCTCCCCCCCCCCCAAAAAAAAAAAAAGGTCTACAGACTTTGAGTCAGCAGCTGCAAATACTGTAGCAGAGATATACTCACTACATGGGTATCTAAAAATAGTGACAACAGTGGGTTGCAATCAGCCTTCATGCAAGTACATTTTGTTGCTCCCCTCTGGGCTCAGGGAGGGGCTGGCATTTCCAGTAGATTGTACAAGTGTGAACAAAGCCCAGTATGCAGGGCAGTTTTCCTGGGGTAATTTTGCAAAGTGAAATTATCCACATGCTTTCATTTTGAATATGAATATAAATTCTGCAGATAATAAAAATTACCTGCAGATTTCGCACTTACATGGACAGTCTTAAATTATCCCCACAATGGACAGTCCTTAACTGCTTGGAGCTTACACTCTAGTGTCCAGGCATGAGGATAAATAGAAATAAAAGGGTTTGAGTTAAAACAGTGAAACTGTGATTGCGAAGAACAGTTGGCACTACTACTCACCAATTTCAACACTCATGTGCAGGGGCGGATTGGCCTATCGGGGGGATTGGCCTATCGGGGGATCGGGCATCCCCCGGTGGGCTGATCGCTCCAGTCACGTGGTCTGCCGTGCGCGGCCGTGACAGAACCTCGCTCGGCAGACCACGTGATGTGTCCTGGGCCGGCCTGGGCGGCGAATACCCGGGCCGGTCCGACATCGTGAATCCGCCTCTGCTCATGTGCCAAAACCAACTTCTATACAACACAAACAAAAATCTATAAAACCCAAGCAAGAAACCCATGTAAAAGCCTCAAATAAGGTTTTTGAGAATACCTCGGAAGAATGGATGCAAAATCCATATATCCCATTCACTTGCATATTCATGTCTTGCGTTATTTGTGTGCCAAACATTATCAGGGTCATTCATCAAAATGCGTTAGGCTGTTATCGTGGGCATGAATGTCTCTTTGTGAACCGTACTGGTCTTTATTAGGAATGACGGTATATAAAATGCTTAAATAAAGAAATAAGTGGAAAAACGCTGCTAAAAGGTTCTGTGGCAAAGACAGTTGATGGTAATGAGGAAATAAAAGCAGTTGATTTGTTAAGCTACAAGCTTGAAAGGACATTTTTCACATTTGGATTTTTTTTTTCCATGCAGCCCTGCCTGACAACCCTTAGCATGTGCAACAGATAATACTATGCCCAAGTGTATGCTTCTATCAGGAGGCTCAGGGGCTTTATAGACCAGGAGGCTGAAGGTTTGTTTATTTCTCCAAACCTTGCAGATCTAATCACACTCTTTCCAGAACATTTGACAATAGTTTATTAGTTGTTGTGCAAATAAGGAGGCCTGACCAAGGTAAGTCTTGCTGAGATAAAACCTTTTCTGTTCCTGGCTCATTGTTGAGTGCCATTTGGGTTCCCTAATGTACTGCTTCCAATCGAAAGGCAATAGGCTATTTGTGTCCTGACAGGCCACAATTTTATATTCCTTGAAGCATGCTGTGAGTATGAATCACACAGTTCTGGTCTTGAAACTCTGCAATTACAAGATTGTATAAATAGGTCTTTTGAATAGAGAAGAAGAGCCACTAAATTCAGGGTAAATACTAACACTCTCGTATTGAAAATCATTTTGTACTTTAGCCTGGTTCCTGTTGTGAGGAGTGGCACCGTTTTCTCTTCTGTCTTTCCCTGCCCTTCCTGCTGCACCAGCAGATGATGGCAAGTACAGATGGCTGATGTGGGCAGCATGAAATGAACTCCCATGTCTCCCATTATGGGGCTTATGCAATAAAGCTGTCAAAAACAGAGTGCTATGCAATAACAGATTGCATGCTAATTTGGGATATTAGCATGTATGTGATTGTAAATGAAGTGATGTGACATACAAATGAGGCTTTAGCATGGAAAACAATGTGGTATGTGGTTCTCCACTTGCCTTTTAGTGTGCATACACTAAAACAAAAAAAATTAACACTTGCCTTGGAGCAGATGTTAACTTTTTATCTGTACCTTATTGAAAGGGAACAATTATCAGTATGTATTATTGGGGCTGGAAAATGAAGGTGATGTGACTGTGGTTACTAGAGTGTGTCCTATTCTTTTAATAGAGGGAATTTTCCAGCAATAGAGGATTCAATAGGAGTTCAGCGGGTGAGTAGGTTTATTGAGTGACAATACGGTTCTTCCCCCCAAAGAGTAGAGACAGGAAGGAGTATAAAAGGTGCTTCCATGATCCCCTGGCTGGAGTAGCTTGCAGGTGGAAGAGGAGTGCTGAGGTCTATGTCTTGTGTTGTGTTGGGAGACAGGGAGGAATAGTAAGCTGCTGTGGCCTGGCCTGGACTTCCAGATATGGAAGCAATGGAAGATAAAGAATTCTTCTACAGAGAAGCAAGGTTGTACCAGGAACTTCTATCCACCAAAGATACATGAGGAAATTTGTATTAGGCTAGCCTATCATCTGTGTGAGTGCTTTGAGAACATTCAAGAGGGACTTTAATTTTTTCTTATCGGTTAACCAATAGAAATCTTGTGGGAGAAAGATTAAAGAGACTTAAGCTATTTAAGAACAGTGATTGCAAAATAACGTCTGGAAGTTTTGAAAATCTGTGTGTTGTTTCTGGCTGTCTATTTCTCTGAACTTTATTTTTGTACCTGCTGAAACCTACTGTTTTTCTTTAAGTAAATTTTTCTCTGTTTGGAGCACAAATTCAGTGTGGACTGCTTTTTTTGTGACACCCTCTCCGTGGCCTTGAAGGAGTGTCCTGCCCCCATTCTCTAGAACGCAAGACTCTAACCCCTCACTTTGCAAGTGTATCTAGTGCTTCTCAGGACAGGGAAGGTAGCCCTGTCCTGGGGATGAATTACAAAACACTTCGAAATATAGAAGGCACATGGCTTTATGTCTAATCGTACAAGGTCGCACAGAATGGCATGATTCTGATGATCACGACTGTTATGAATGTGGATAGTCTGATCAAAGAATATTGCAGGTATTCTGAGTCTTGATTCAGAACAGTGTTCTGGGTATTGAGAGCTTCTTTGATGTCAACAATTCATTTTGTTTGACTGCAGAGCTCTCTTTGGAAAGTTTGAAGTTCTTCCAGAATGTGTTATTCTGCTGTTCTACCTACAAACAGGGCTGGCACTACTTAGGGGGGTCCCCATTTGATTCTATGTTCTCATGAAGGCCCTGACCACAGAGAACCATCATTTCTTTCATATTACCCATATGGAGCATCACTGGGGCCAAGGCCAGCACTGCCCTGAACAGTACAGAGTGCTTGTAGAGAGTGAATGGTTGAATATAGGTGCCCTCTTGAGTCAGGGCAAGTTTCTTAGTGTGGCTGGGATTCTTTGGGGATGACAGAGAAGATGTGGCTGCTGCAACGGATGAGTTATGGGAGATTTAGAATAGAGGATAGATGAGAGGGAGAGAGCATCAAAGTAGGAAGAAGTGGCAGAGAAGAGACAGCAACACGCATTTGAGCACTTCAAATATATATCCACATTTGTTTATACAATGTAAATGTACTTCCAACCAATAGGTTAACAGAGGACAAAGATCTTTGTCACCATTGGCATTGTTGGCATATCCAAAGACTGCAGTAGTTTGAGGTTGAACAGCAGCCTCAAAAACGTCTGTGAGCTTACCAATTGTTTTGATTTGAGTGCAGAGCTCTTTTCTTTCAGCTGTGAGACCCTGGCAGATTGTTTTATCCAACCATTGTAGGACTTAAACTACAGTAGGTGCTTGTAGAAGGGTTATGGAGGTGCTCTTGTGAGTGAGAGCAGCCAGATTTCTCTCTGGTTTGCCCCTTCTATGCTAACTTTACTCATTAACTATGTCCGCTCACTGACCTTTCAAGACTCTTACTGACACACAAAAAAGAAGAGTATAAGCATGCTCCCATGTCTGGTTTGTCCTTTTCAGGAACTCCCTATTCTCCTTTAGGCTTCTCTCTTGGTAACCAATACTTTCCCATGTCTTCCCTCAGTACTAACAAGAAATCCTATGTGCCAGCCTTACTTTGATTAAGTTTTGAAGCTAGCTGCCGGAAACAGGAGGTGAAGAGAAATGGCATGCTTACTTTAGTGTACAGAAGCTATTTAGCTTTCCTAGGGCTATTTTTAGCAATTGCATTTTTGGGCTAACCTGTATGCTAATAGTACAGACACACTATTGGGGAACTCCCTTATTATGCACGCACTAAAATTTATTACATCACACATCAATGGTGGTTTAGTGTGAACATCAATTTTTTACTGATTTGCATGCTAAACAATGTTAGCACACATTTTATTCTTCCTGTAGGAAAAGACCTTGATAAATTAGGCTTTTAAGTGTAAATTATAGCCCTGAAAAACATGCACAAATGCTCTTTGCTTAAACACATTTCACTATTGATGAGCTACATTAGCTTTTATAAAGAATACTACTGTGTCCCAAGCAATTTTAGTCATCCTTAGCTTCGTGGCTATAGTTAGCTGGCCAACTTTTAGATAGCCAGCTATATTCATTACTGCAGTTTCACTATTGAATAATCCTCCACAGGTAGCTGGATAAGTTTATCTGGCTAACTTTGCTAGCCAGACTGTTTCTGAATGTGGGCCTCAGCATTTTGTAAAGAATGAAACCCATAGGTCCCTAGTTGATGTTTTAGGTTTTACTAGTAGTAGTCACATTCATCAGCTCCATGTCGCACCGAAGTATTTTTTGGCCTATTAGTTCATTCAAACTGTAATAGTGCTGATATAAAATTGGGTAAGACACCCTTGGGGGATACAGTTTTTGGGTAAGCCAGTAGTACTGAGCTGTGGAAGACTTCTTAGTCAATATGGGAAGTGTAGGCATATCTGACTACAATTTGCTGATATTGTATGGTCTAAACTAAATTGTTATTTACTCTTTCGGATAGTAGAAAGACTAGGGGGCACTCCATGAAGTTAGCATGGGGCACATTTAAAACTAATCGGAGAAAGTTCTTTTTTACTCAATGCACAATTAAACTCTGGAATTTGTTACCAGAGGATGTGGTCAGTGCAGTTAGTATAGCTGTGTTTAAAAAAGGATTGGATAAGTTCTTGGAGGAGAAGTCCATTACCTGCTATTAAATTCACTTAGAGAATAGCCACTGCCATTAGCAATGGTAACATGGAATAGACTTAGTTTTTGGGTACTTGCCAGGTTCTTATGGCCTGGATTGGCCACTGTTGGAAACAGGATGCTGGGCTTGATGGACCCTTGGTCTGACCCAGTATGGCATTTTCTTATGTTCTTATGTTCTTAAAAGGCAACACTACAAATATTTAACCAGGCCCTAAACACTAATACACCTCCTATTAGGAAACAGAGCAAGCCAAGGTGCTATAGATCCCCACTCAAAAATAATTGTAAAACTATACTAATAAATGTTACAAAATAGCTGATGAACAGAATAACATCCAACAATTAAAAACTCATTAAAATAATTAAAAATTGTCCAAATATCAATAAAATATTTCAAAACAGCAGACATCACATAATACCCAATAATTAAAATGTCAGTCAATCAAGAAAAATAAACTTAAAAAGCCACCTTTACTTACCCTCCCCAGTAACTCTCCTACTCCTTTCCCTTGCAGGCCAATAGTATTCACCAGAAGCAGCAAGGGCTGCTGAAGCTCTGTCCTCACAGTCCTCTTCCTTAGGGCCCACAACCAGTCACTCACACACAGTCTCTCTCTCACACATAACAGTCACCTCCCTGACCAGTCTCTGTCTCTCACACACAGACACCATTCACCTCGCTGACCAGTCTCTGTCTCTCTCACAGACACCAGTCACTTCGCTGACCATTCTCTGTCTCTCTCACAGACAGCAGTCTCCTCGCTGACCATTCTCTGTCTCTCTCTCACACACACCAGTCACCTCCCTGACAAGTCTCTCTGTCTCTGTCTCACACATACCAGTCACCTCCCTGACCAGTCTGTTTCTCTCTCACAGAAACACATCACCTCTGACCAGTCTCTCTCTCAATCACACACATGTTCTCTCACTTACATACAAACTCTCAATCATACACAAATGCTCTTCCTCCCATTCTACCGCAACCCATAAAGCTGCCACTCACGCACCCAGGCACCCATTCTACCACACACACAGAAAGCTGCCACTCGCACTCAGGCACCCACTCTACCACACACAAAGCTGCCACTCACGCACCCAGGCACCCACTCTACCACACACATACACAAAGCTGCCACTCACTCAGGCACCCATTCTACCACACACACACAAAGCTGCCACTCACGCACCCAGGCACCCATTCTATCACACACACACACAAAGCTACCACTCACGCACCCAGGCACCCATTCTACCACACACACACACACACACACACAAAGCTGTCACTCACACACCCATTGACCCCCCCACACACAAGCTCTCTCTCATGCACCCAGGCACCCATTCTACCACAGGCACACAAAACTGCCACTCATACACACACAAGCTCACATGGAGCCTCCTCTCATTGTTTGGCCCAATAAGCCTGGCCTCCGCTTATCAGCCACCACCGGCCTGGCCTCTGGCAGCACGCAATGTCTCTTCAGCCGCTGATAGCCTGGCCTACGGTGGCGCACAGGGTTTCTCCACTCTTCGGCCTGGCCTTCGGCGGCGGCGCACAAGGTCTCTCCAACTCTTCAGCCGCCTCCGGCCTGGCCTCCAGCAGCAGCGCGCAGCGTCTCTCTGCTCTTTGGCCCCGCCCCTGGGGAGAAGGGAAGCACAAGTGGGATAGTGGGACACCGGGAGTCACGACACACCTGCCGGTGCTTGGCGACCAGTGTCGCGACACATCGGTTGAGAATCGCTGCTGTAGAGGGAAGAGAGGAGATTGCTGATCAATTGGACTGAAAGAGATGAGAATAGGATGGGACACTCACATTTACAAGGGACTATATTATTTCTATTATTAAATAGGAAGGTAATTTAAAAACTACTTTACCCTAAGACATGAAACAAGATTAATGAATAGCAATTGGCTTCAATCATCCACTCAGCTAATTCAGAGAAAAGTCATAAAATGTGAATTTGGACTTTGTGAAAAGTTGTAAAGAAAGAGACTTCATCGAATTCCATCATTTATAAGTAGTAGGTTGGAAACCACTCTTTGCTTCTAGTGTGATGATTACTGACACTTACAGAAAAATACCTTAATGGGTAGATGAAATCTAAACAACGCTAAAGGAATTGGAAGATAATTCCCCCACCACCACCACCACACACACACCCGGCACTCAAATATACTTTCAGGAATGAATTGTAACATCTTGACTTGAGATGTGGCCCTAGGGGTCCTCACGGGGAACCCCAGCCAGGGGTTATACATAGAGTATTAACAAGGAACACTACTGCAGTGATTCTCACTGAAGAGAGTTCAGAGGGATTTCAAATAGCAAAACATGACAAGCTAGTCTCATTTTGTCAAGATAATTCCCATTTCCTTCCTTCTGATATTTAGGAATGTAGTAAATTGGATTCACAGTACTACAGCTGAAGCCTTTTAGATTCATGGTCACAAATGTGCACTTTTAATGGCATTTTTTTCCACATTAGACATGATTTCCGAAACAGGAATAATACAAGACTTACATTTAAAACAGTATCCTTTTTAAAGCAATGCACTTTAGTTTCAGTGCCCGCTTTCAGATGAGTTTTCCAAACAGAAAATGAGTTTTCCAAACATGCTACAATAGCATGTATACGCAACATGCTTTTGTAGCAATTTTCAAAAGCCCATTTACATGGGTAAAGTGCATTTACATGTGTAAAATTCAGTTTTAAGCATGTAAATGCTTTTGAAAATCAGGCCCATAGTATACTACATTAAGATGTGCACAATACTGAATTTGTCTGTGCAATGGGACACACAAGCCCTGTATAGGAGACAAGATAGAAACAGCCCCAGAGAAATGTGTGTTGTAAGTTAAGCGTTGGCAGAAGCCAACTCACATTTTTGTTTGGTCCCTGAGGGTGAGGCCGTGAGAAAGAAGGTGGGATTCGAGCCCCTTCTGGCCTCAGTCAGGTGCAGGCCATGGACCGGTTGGGAAGATTAAAAGACAGCCTGCAGGCTGCCTGAAAGGGAGAACCTGGGAGAGGCCAACTAGAGCCCTGGCTGTGTGGGAGGCAAGGAGGAGAAACCTTGGTTGCCATGCTTTCAGAGAACCAGGAGAACAGTGGGACTGGGAACACAGTTTCACCCAAACATTGTGCTTCAAAAATTGTCTCTACCCCATTACCCTTTCCATCTGTCGATGGGTCTTTCCAATCATTTTTTCAGTGAATACAGAACACGGTGGTGATTTTCTTTAAAAAAAATACTAGTTAAGAGCCAGTTACTGTGGAGAAAAGGAAATAGTTTAGTGCGGTTCAAGTAGTTTCCAGATTGGTGACCTGGCAGAAAATCAGAACAGACCAAACAGAGATATTTAACATTTCTTATTTTTATTCATCTCCCTCCACATGTTTCTTCTTATCTCTTCTTAGAATCCCACCCCTTCTCTTCCTCCTTTCACTGACATACCTGAAAAAACATCTTGTCCCTGTGCTTTATCCTTTCAGCCATCTTTACTTCTGCTTGTCAGGCCGATACAGTACAGTGCGCTCCGACGGACACGCATTTTCCCTTACCCCTTATTCAGTAAGGGGCGGAAAACGCGCGTCCAACCCGCGGCACCTAATAGCGCCCTCAACATGCAAATGCATGTTGAGGGCCCTATTAGGTATTCCCGCACGATACAGAAAGTAAAATGTGCAGCCAAGCCGCACATTTTACTTTAAGAAATTAGCGCCTACCCAAAGGTAGGCGCTAGTTTCTACCTGCACCGGGAAAGTGCACAGAAAAGCAGTAAAAACTGCTTTTCTGTGCACCCTCCAACTAATTATCATGGCGATATTAAGTCGAAGGTCCTGAAGGGTAAAAAAAGTAAAAAAAAAATTTTAAATGGGCCGGCGGCTGTCGGGTCGAAAACCGGACCCTCAATTTTGCTGGCGTCTGGTTTCCGAGCCCGTGGCTGTCAGCGGGCTCGAGAACCGACGCCGGCAATATTGAGCGTCGGCTGTCAAACCCGCTGACAGCCACCGCTCCGTGCTAAAAGGAGGCGCTAGGGACACGTTAGTGTCCCTAGCTCCTCCTTTTGCCTGTTTCTACCGCACCACCTAATTTAAATACTGAATCCTGCACACTGGCGAGTGGCCGGTGCGCGCGCCGGGAGAGCAGGCGTTTGCCCGCTCTCCTGCGGACTTTACTGAATCGGCCTGTGTGTCTTTTAATCAACTTTGGTACAATATGGTGGCTCATCTCATGCAAGTAACCACTGTACCTGAATGTAACATGCTTTGAACTACCAATGGAAAGGCATGAGTTAAATTAAATATATATATATATAGCATGTACTTGTCTCTCCTGCTTCATCAATATCCAACCATGCCAAGTAAGTCTGCTGGTTCAATGAAGTGGACTTGTCTATAAGGAAAAGTAAAATAGCCATTTTTTATGATAAAAAGATTCCTGTTACCTGTTTTTGCCAGTTATTTGAAGAATGAATCTGTATATCAAGAAGCAAAACATCTCCAGTTCTATTACATCCTCAGAAGGATGAAGAGGATGTAATAGGGCACAACAGAAGCTCTGCCTGAACTGTGGAAGAGGACGATTTAGGAGAGAAATCAACTCACAGCAATGACATGATAAAATCTAAGGTCTGCTTTTGATGGAACCTCTTTGATGGCATAATTATTTTTGTAATATCTCGCCTTTAAATTCAGATTGAGCAGGGACTGTCTTTTTGTGTGTTTGAACAGCACTGCGTATGTCGTATAGCACTATAGAAATGTGTAGTAGAAGTAGTAGTAGTAGTAGATTTGCTGTTCATAAACTCCTTTTAAAGGTGATTAAAAAACATTTTACAAACTATTTTTTAATCTTCCTTATATGATCCTGTGTTTTTGAAATACATATTAGACTTTGGGCCAACTTATTTACTGTTAATTGTGTCTTGACTTATTTGTATTTTGTTTGCCTTAGCAGTTACTTCTTGCTCTTCTGTATCCTACATAATTAAATTTTCCTTAACAATGCCCTAGATCCATGCAAATTGTATTTTATATTTATTGCATTTTTCTTAACTAAGACATCTCCAGGTAAATCTAGTGTAGTTTACAGTTGGTGATAGAAGGAAATGTAAACGTGGCATTGTGAGACTCAAAGGTGAAGGGGGAGGTCTATGTAGAGGCTGATGAGGAAAAAACAAAATTGCTTAACTACTATTTCTCTTCAGTATTCACTGTGAAAGGTCCCGAAGCAGGACCACATAAAACAAACACAAATAAGACTGGAAGTGAAGTATACCTTGATCAATTTTCAGAACAGTGCATTTGTGAAGAGCTAACTAAACTTAAAGTAGATAAGGCGATGGAGCCAGACAGAATACAACCAAGGGTACTAAGGGAACTTAGAGATGTCCTGGCAGCTCCACTGGCTGACCTTTTCGATGCTTCTATAGAGTCTGGAGTAGTTCCGGACGACTGGAAAAGGGTGGATGTGGTTCCTATTCATAAAAGAGGAGGCTTGGAACTACAGGCCAGTTATGCTGACCTCTGTGGTAAGCAAATTAATGGATTCACTGCTAAAACAGAGGATAATGCAATTTTTGGAATCCAATGGATTGCAAGATCAGAGGCAGCATGGTTTTGCCAGAGGTAAGTCTTGTCAGAAGAATCTGACCAATTTCTTTGATTGGGTGACCAGAGAGTTGGATCAAGGGAGAGTGCTAGACATAATATCCTTGGATTTCAGCAAGGCCGTTGACACAGCTCCGCACAGAAGGCTTATAAATAAATTGTGCACCCTTGGTATGGATCCTAGCGTGATTGACTGGGTTAGAAACTGGCTGTGGGAGGTGACAAAGGGAAGTGATAAATGGATTCTTCTCTGAGGACGGGGTTGTTATTAGCAGCGTGCTTGAGGGATTGTTCCTTGGACCAGTTCTTTTGAACATTTTTGAGAGCAACATAATGGAAGTGTTGTTGGGAAAAGTTTGTCTTTGTTATAATTAGTGAGGTTTGGGTGGACCCTTGGACACTGTGGCAGCTGACCACGCCCACGGGGGGAAGTCCCGTGAGGGGCCACAGGTCAGGCTCAGCTTAGGACACAAAAACACAGAGATTGATCTTTTATTAGACAATGTGATGAAGCCACCAGAGGTGGCAATAGTGAGCAGCAGAAGTAGCCCGGCTGGGCTAGTTTACCTCAGGCGCTGGAACAGCGACTCCTCTGGTAGCAGTGCTGTAGTGAAAAGAACTGAGAATAATGAGTACAGTGGAATCAGCACAAAGCCCCAGTATGGAGAACCCCAGGATAGGGAGAACAGGCCCTCGAGGAGCGAGTACCTGATCCCTGAGAGCTGAGAGGCTTGAAGGTAATGTACTCACACAGCGGTTCCACGTAGGAGATGGCACTAGGGCTGGAACTGAGGCAGGCCCTCGAGGAGCGAGTACCTGGTTCCAGGGAAAGCTCTGAGGTGAAGATGGTAGTACTCACTGGTGTTGAAGATAGCGAATCCTTCCAGGCAGAAGAGAAGGTAGGAGCAGGCAGCGAATCAGGGAACATGGGCCCTCAAGGAGCGAGTACCGGTTTCCTGATAGTGACCTGAAAAGCAAGTGAGGCCCCCGAGGAGCGGATACCCCGTTAGCGTTAAGAGTCCAATGGAAAATTGGAGAGGCAGAGTAGCTGGGTACGGAGAGCGAATCCCATCCATAAGAATCCCCCCTTGCTAACTCAAAGGCTAGCAAACATCGTAGGCTTTAAATATCCGGGCAGTGTGACGTCATCACAGGGGGACGCCCCTGAGGTTCGCGCCAAGTAGGAAATAAGAGTGAGGGCTGCGCGGTGCGCGCGCCCTAAGGTACCAGCGGAGCATGGCGGGAGGCAGCACCCAAGCCGGTCGAGGGATGCCGGAGAGGACGGCAGGCAGACGCCGCGGCAGCCAGGCGTCCATCCATAGCGAGAGGAGGTGCAAAGAAAGAAAGGTAGGCGGATTGAAGCCGTCGGGAAGGGACGGTTGCAGCAGTCTTTTTGCCAATGATACCAAAATCTGTAGCAGGATGGATAGCCAGGAAGGAGTGGAAAACATGAAAATGGATCTAGCGAAGCTCGAGGAATGGTCTAAGGTCCAGCAGCTAAGATTTAATGCTAAAAAATGCAGAGTAATGCCTTTAAGATGCAAAAACCCAAGGGAAAGGTACAGTATTGGAAGTGAAATTCTTCTAAGCCGAAAGGAAGAGTGGGATCTAAAGATCTTAAGGTAGTCAAACAGGTGGATAAAGCAATGGTAAAGCCTGAAAGATGCTTGGCTGCATAGGGAGAGGAATGGTTAGCAAAAAAAAGATGATATTGCCTCTGTATAGATCCTTAGTGAGACCTCACTTGGAATACTGTGTACAATTCTGGAGACCGCACCTTCAAAAGGGTTTCCTGGCACATGCCTAGGATAGTAAGGATTCCGATTACAACCCTATTAACCTATCTTAGTGGTATAGAAGTTTCAGCTGGGGGCATCCAAAAAGTGTGAAAAAAAAGGAGACCTCCTCCCAGGAGAGGAAGACATTTTGGGGCAGGTTCTTGAAACCTTTACCTTTGAGCTGGCAAAGGGGCAGGAGTTGTTTGTAAAGGAGCATATGTGCCCTGCGAAGTAACTCACAGGCCGATACAGTAAAGCGCGGCCGCGGTTACCCTGCTTCTAACCCGCTTTTGTACCCACAATTTGGCCGCGTAAGTCCAACCCGCGATTCACTATCCCTTTTAACCTATCCTTACCGCTTCTTTAAATCAACGGGTAACCCTTTCCGCCCGCGGCATGTATATGAGATGTAAACGCGCCGATTAGCTAGTCCCTCCCATACAGTAACGCGCGCCCCGATTATCGCCTTTTTAACCTGCAGTTTTGCCGCGTGTTTAACCTGCTAATTTACCGACTACCCTTACCCCTGCGTTAGTGTGGAGCGTCAGGCAAGCCCCAGCAGAGAGAGACAAAATTTCACGGGCAAACTTTCCTGTGAGGCTTCAGCAGCCCGGGGCAGATCAGGCGGATCAGGCGCTCCCCATGCAAGGCTTCCAGCAACCCCCGCTGGCGAAGGTACATGAGCGCTTGCAAATGATCTCTTCACTGCCTGACCCCTTCACCCCCCAGGACAAGACCTTTAGAGAAGCCAGGATCGGGCAAACTTTCCCCCAGCCCCCGCTCACCTGCCCTGGCCGCGTCCATGGGTGCCGGTCTCCCGTGCGGGCGGGCGCGCTGGCAGCTCCGGAGCAGCCCCAGTCCTCTCTCCCCTCCTCCCGAGCGGCTTCGGCAGCAGCCCGGGGTGGATCGGGCGCTCCCCATGCGAGGCGCGGCTTCCAGCAGCCCTCACTGGCGAAGGTGCATGAGTTCTTTGTAGTAGTGAAGTTCTTTAGAAAAAGCCCGTTACTAAGAGAAGGCAAAGAGGAGTCTGTGTGTGTGCGTTGAAACTGCGGGCGCCGAGTTTGGACGCACTGTTTTAGCACGTCCATATTGCATTGGCCTGATAGAGGCAAAGGCAGGACTTCAGAGTAGTGCTCCTGCTGAAACCAGGAGCTTAAGGTAAATTCAGCCGAAGACTGGGAACCAGTGTGGGGGGGTTTCCCCTAGTTCAGGCTGGCCTGGGATAAAGCTGAAATCTTTTCGCTAGCATAGAAAGTTTGAATTGTTGTCTTATATTCCTGTGGCCAGAAGCCAGAGCTGTTTAAAGTGTGAAGCCATTTTGAATTTGGAGAAAACTGAAGGTTATCCTGTACCTGAAGTTCTCTTTCCAAGGGCACCTGAAGAGGCAATCCCTCACAGGACCCCATTTCATGTTCTGGAGGTTGGAAATGAGGAGCACTGCGGAAAGAATTGGTCCTACCTCTCTTTCCTGATCAAGCTCTCAGACCCCTGGGACTTGGGGCACTTCCTGCTAGTGTGTGAGGGTAAGACAATACCCCGTGACTTCGGATTTCTGATGTCCTCCTTGTGAAAAATAAATTCTTCTTTTTGCAGCGCCTATTAATAGACTCTACAAATTATTGGGAAGTTCTTAAAAGCAGTCTCTATATTCAACCTTATAAATCAACTTTCTCTCTGAATTGCTATATTTATATCCACCAGAAGAATGCCTTTCCTACTGCCCTCCTCCCATCTTAGCCAAATGCTCCATTTTAAGCATCAGATTTATAAACAGTCCACCACTTTGTTCCTACTGTGTAACATTGGGAAAGCAACAGCTGGGCATGGGAATATTGCCAGAAATATGTTCTTACTGGAGAGGTTGTTTTTTTTTCTGCTCCTTTGCTTCAGAATTTACAGAACTCAAGAGTCTTTAATGCTAGCTGCCCTGCATGCTGACAACAGCATTTATTAAACAAAAAAATAGAAATGCCTATAGAAAAACAGAAATTGCTCGAACGTGAATCCACACGTTCCATCTTGCTTGAATGTAAAATGTTCAATTCATGTAAACAGAACACTCAAACTGTATATGAGGAACAATTATATACATGGGTATAATCGTAAAGGAAACTCCACTTTTCCTAGTAGTTATAATCATATATCCCAGTTTTCCATTTTTAACTTGCTTAAATGAAATATTGTAAGGTCCAGTAAAATAACGAATCATATAATGATGTTAAAATTATGCTTGCTGATCCATCTTAATAGAAGACTAGTTGGGATTGAGATGGGCCATGTTTAGCCTCACCAGGGTCCAGATGAAACTCTAATTCTTGTCTTTTGTCAAAATTGTTGGTAGTACTATAGTTCTTTCCAAGAAAATAAAAAAATAAAAACAGGCGCAAAACCTCCCCTTTCTTTCTGAAGTGAAGATGACCAAAGGACATCGAGGAGAAAGCTAATGAAGGAATACTCGTATAGGTGGAGTATGTAATTTACTTTATTTCAATTTGATTACATACTAACATAGTAACGATGGCAGAAAAGGACCAAATGGTCCATCCAGTCTGCCCAGAAAGCTTCTTATGGTAATAACTGCTGCTCTGTGCAGGTTACCCTCATGTTATTTGTCAAGGTTAATAACTGCCGCCATATGATAATCCATAAAAAATTACTGCTAGGCAACATTTTTACTAGGTGACGAGCCTTCATGAAAATTCAGACAGTGCTGCTTGGCGTGTTTTGCTTATGGACTTGGCCGTAGAAGCAGTCCTGTGCTTTATCCCTTATGTCTACATATCAGTACCCCAGACCGTAAATGTCAGGGCCCGTGATGTTTGTCATCAAAATTCAATTCCCCTTTCCCTCCACTCCCACTGTTGAAGTGGAGAGCAATATTGCAGTTGCGTCAAAAGCATCGAAACTTATTGGTTAAGGATAGTAATCCTCATGCCTTCTGTTATGAGTAGCAACTGCTGCTCCATGCAGGTTACTCCCTTGCTTATCAGTACCCCACACCATAAAAATCGAGGCCCTCGGTTGTTGTCTGAATCCAGTTCCTCTTTTTCCCCCTGCCAAAGAGAAGAGCAATGTTGCAGTTGCATTAAAAGCTTCAAGGCTTATTGGTTAAGGGTAGTAATCTCCATGCCTTCTCTAAGGGTAGTAACCGCCACACCAGCAATTTACCCTTATGCATGCCTTTCTTCATGTCCCTCCTCTAGCCTTTAGGGATCCCCAGTGTTTATCCCATGCCTTTATGAATTCTTTGACTGTCTTTCTATTCATCACCTCCTCCCTCAAGGGCATTCCAGGCATCCACCACGCTCTCCATGAAGACATATTTCTTAATGGTCATGCAATGCAAAGAGGCGCGCGCGCTAAGAGGAAGGCTGCTTAGCATATCTCTTCTACTGCAGGAAATTCAGCACCTGGTCAGAGGCAGGTGTTAAGCTTCCTGCAAGAAAGAGGAGGGCACCAAATCCCACTGGAGTGGACCAGGGCGGCTCGGCCATCAAGTTCTCCCTCCCCCAGGAGTAAGACTTCTACCAAAGTAAATTGTCAGAGGAAATATAATTATAAATCTACTACAATGAAGAGGATCTCATTCTGGAGCAAAGGGTCTATGTTCTGATTGAGAAGAAGAAATCATCAGACTAACAAAAAGCTTTAGGTGAAGTACATGGGTAAATATACAACTACTATTCATACCAAATAATCATTATTAATGAAGACTCTGGGCCCGATACTTAGCCAGTTATGTTTGGACTTAGTTGGCTAAGTGGTGCTATTTTAATATTCAGGCATGGCAAACGGGGACCTTCCAGGGCAGAGCTACTTGCCTGGCTAACTTGCCTGGATAAACACCAATATTCACCATTATCTGGCTTAGACTGATAAGTGTGGAACTGCTATTTGGCTTCCCTAAATTTAGGAAACTTAGGGGGTCATTTTCAAAAGGAATCGCAGGCGAAAAGGGACTTTTCGCGTGCGATCACTAAATTGGAGCGGAGTCGGGGCGGCGTCCGCACCAAAAGGGGAGGAGTCGGGGCAGCACCGGAGCGGATGCCATGAAGACACTGCTCACGGCGAAAAGGTAAGGACCCTTTTCGCTGCCAGCAGTGTGCACAATAGCACCACCTTTCACGGTGGCGCTATTGGGTGAGAAAGCCGGCAGCGATCGCACCCGCGGAGGTACGATTGCTGCCGGCTTTCGCAAGCCCGCCTCCCGCCCCCCGTTACTGCCGGATTTTCTAAGGGCTGCGATTTTAGAAAATCCAGGCCTTAGCTGGCTAACTATAAGATAACCAAGTATATTCAGTGGATCGGTTGCCCTGCTGAATATCTCAGTCAAGTTAGCTGAATAAGTTTATCTGGCTAACTTGTGCAGCCAGTTAGCCGCTGAATATTGTTACATTCATTTTTATCCAAGCCTGATTTGTGAACTGCAGGGAGTGTTTTTTTCCCATGCATATCAGTCTGTAAAGCCTGTTGCTAATTTATTGTTTATTGTAAACCGAGGTGATGTATCTTTTTACGTGCCGCGGTATATAAAAATCACTAAATAAATAAATAAACATAATGGAATAGCAATATCTCCTTCATCGTAACCCAACAAAAGTGATCCATTTGTCCATTTTTACAATTGTCCAATCAATAACTTGAGAGCAACTAACAACATCTCATTTATAGTAAACAACCACCATCATATCTAATTGCCTGGCAAAATATGCTCAATGCAAGACCATAATGCTCAAGGTAGAGCAATGTGTAAAAGGCGTATTTCAGCACTTAGTCCATATGTTCCTCTGAAGATGGTAAAATGAATTACTCCATAGATTCAGGAGGTGCTACCTTGATTTATTTATATCTCCTGAAATAAGGAGATCTCTTGGGTAGTGTCTCCAAGTGAGTTTCTGTTATATATACCACAACATGAATGCATCTCACACGTGAGCCAGAGTATGCTGGGTATAGTCTCAATATCTCAAAGATATTGCTATTATGGTCTGCTTAATATTTGCATGGTGCCAAAGAAAGGTTCTTTTAGGAGCTCGTAGAGATTAATATGTACAGGCAATATATCAAGGCACACTTGGAAGTTCTTTTTAATCAGGCCACTGGCAGCCAATTTAATTGGGATTATTTCTGTATCTTCCAGTCACATTTTCATGGTCTCTGATTGCATTTCTAAGTACTTGACAATCTTCTCTCTTCCATATGTTGTACAGAATAGTTGGTTGGTATTGACACTTCTATTATCAATGCTGTTCTCATATTTTGCTCCTTTACCACAATGTCCAGTTGTATTGCAAGCTTTTCATCAGGTGAAATGGGAGTGTCCAGGGGTGGATTGGCCTATCGGGGCTTCGGGCATGCCCCGGTGGGCCGGTCACCCCAATCACGTGACATTTCTCTGAGAGTGGAAGCCAGGGCCGGTGGAAGCACTAGGCCTGGGTCAGGGGCACCGCGAGCTGTGGTATCCCGAGGGGAGCCAATGCCCCCGGGCGCAGGGAGGCTCCTGCGGTCGCCGGTGGACCTCATCCCACTGGCGGCTGAGCAGCGACACGCATATAGCAGGCAGATCGGCAGGGCCATGGTGGAGCTCACGTCACCACGGCCCGAAGCAAAAGATCGAGTTTAAACGCGCTAATGCTCCTCCTCCTTCCTGCCTGCACAGCCCCGGAAGTAAACGTTGCCGGAGCCGCATGGGCAGGAAGGAGGAGCATCAGCGCGTGCAGAAGAGGAGCAGCTGCTGTGGGCCACCGCGAATCCCAAGTCGCAGCGGCCTGAGAAGAGGAAGAGGCCCGGTAGCAGGGCCGCTGCGGCCCGAGAAGATCAGGGCCGCTGCAGAGCGCATCCTGCGGCGACCCGCGAAGAGGAGGCCCAGAGGTGAGAGAGAGAGAGGCTGAGGGTCTGTAGAGTGTGTGTGTGTGTATGAGATGAGTTGAGAGACTGTGTGTGGGAGTGAGGACCTGAATGTTTGCAGAGACAGCATGTGAGAGCCTCTGTGTGTATGAATGATTGTATGAGAGAGAGCATGTGACAATGAGAGCCTGTGCTTGAGCAAGACAGTATGTGGGAGTGAGAGAGAGCCTGGGTGTGTGAGAGTCAGACAGCATGTGACAGTGAGAGCCTGTGTGTATGAATGATTGTATGAGAGAGAGCATGTGACAGTGAGAGCCTGTGCTTGAGCAAGACAGCATGTGGGAGTGAGAGAGAGCCTGGGTGTGTGAGAGTCAAACAGCATGTGACAGTGAGAGACTGTGTGTATGAATGATTGTATGAGAGAGAGCATGTGACAGTGAGAGCCTGTGCCTGAGCAAGACAGCATGTGGGAGTGAGAGAGAGCCTGGGTGTGTGAGAGTCAGACAGCATGTGACAGTGAGAGCCTGTGTGTATGAATGATTGTATGAGAGAGAGCATGTGACAGTAAGAGCCTGTGCCTGAGCAAGACAGCATGTGGGAGTGAGAGAGAGCCTGGGTGTGTGAGAGTCAGACAGCATGTGCCAGTGAGAGACTGTGTGTATGAATGATTGTATGAGAGAGAGAGCATGTGACAGTGAGAGCCTGTGAGTGTGTGAGAGAGAGAAATGCATGTGAGAATGAGAACCTGACTGTGTGTTTGAGGGCAGAAGATGGAGAGAAAAGAAACAGAAAAAAAGACAATATAAAAGGAATTGGCAAAAAAATAAGAAAGGGAAGGTGGAAAAATAAGACAGGGAAGGTGGGGGAAAAAAGCCTGTGACCAACCGATTAGAAAACTAAGATCAGACAGCAAAGGTAAAAAAAAAATTGCTTTAGTGATTGGCACATGTAATCTTTGGGAATGTGCAGGAATAGCACTTTCTCTATGTGGATCTCACAATGTACGAGATCAGCATGGAGAAAGTGGAAGCCCACAGGGCCTGCACAGAGGAGGCAGCAGAATGGGCTTCAGTGTCAGTAGCAGCAATCGGCACCTCCCCAATAGCCATGTGGCAGCAGTGACAGTGGCAGCAGAGGAATGAGAGAGGTTCTGAGGTTGCTGGCAAAAGAAAGAGAGGGGGGTCTGCCTTTAGTGTGTGCATGTGTATGAATGGGACTCTGCATGGGGGTGTATGTGTGTGAATGCATAGGTGCCTGCCTGGGTGTGTGTGTGTGTGTGTGTGAGAGAGAGAGAGAGAGAGAATGACTGGGAGCTTGCCTGGGTGTGTATGTTTGTGTGTACGTGAGGGAGCCAGTGAGTGTGAGAGAATGAGTGTGTATGAGAAAATCCAAAGGAGTAAGAGTTTATGTGTGTGTGTGTGGGGGGGGAGTGTGTGGAGGGGGCTGTGTGGAGGGGAAGAGAGTGTCTTAGAGCCTGTCAGTGTCAGTGAGAGCGAGAGGTTATGGTGGATATAAGAGCATGAATGTGTATGTATGTGACAGTGTATGTGTGAGAGAGAATGGACATGTGAGAATGTGTGAGAGAGAGGATAACCTCCTAATCCTCGACAATATTAGGGTGACTGGATATCAAGAACTCCCACAGAAGGGGACAGCAGGGGCTTTTTTAAATCCTTATTAATTTTAATTATTGAATGTTATTTGATATATGTGCTCTTTTGAAATATTTTATTGGTGCTACAGAAATTTTCAAAAATTTGTATATGAGTTAAATTACTGGAGGTTCTATTCATCAGCAGTTTTGAAATATATATTTTTAGTATATAATGGTGACAAAACATTTTTCAGATACATCAGCGAAAAGAGAAAGGTCCAAAGTGGTATAGTGAAATTGAAAGGTGGTAATGATCAATGTGTAGAGAGAGACGAAGAAATGGCAGAAATATTAAACGAATACTTCAGCTCTGTGTTCACTAAAGAAGACCCTGGAGAAGGACCATCTCTAAACAACAAGAAACTGGAGGGAAGGGGAATAGATGAAAATCCTTTTACAGTAGAAAATGTGTGGGAAGAACTAAAGAACCTGAAAGTGGACAAAGCCATGGGGCCTGATGGGATTCATCCAAGGATATTGAGGGAGCTCAGAGATGTTCTGGCGGGTCCGCTGTGTGACCTGTTCAATAGATCCCTAGAAACGGGAGTGGTGCCGAGTGATTGGAGAAGAGCGGTGGTGGTCCCGCTTCACAAGAGTGGGAACAGGGAAGAGGCAGGCAACTACAGACTGGTTAGCCTCACTTCGGTGGTGGGAAAAGTAATGGAGTCACTGCTGAAAGAGAGAATAGTCAACTATCTACAGTCTGGAGAATTGATGGACCAGAGGCAGCATGGATTCACCAGGGGAAGATCCTGTCAGACAAATTTGATTGACTTTTTTGACTGGGTAACCAAGGAATTGGATCAAGGAAGAGCACTAGATGTCATCTACTTGGATTTCAGCAAAGCTTTTGATACGGTTCCGCACAGGAGACTGGTGAATAAAACGAGAAGCTTGGGAGTGAGTGCCGATGTGGTGACCTGGATTGCAAATTGGTTGACGGACAGAAAACAATGTGTGATGGTAAATGGAGCCTTCTCTGAAGAGAGAGCGGTTTTAAGTGGTGTGCCGCAAGGATCGGTGTTGGGACCGGTCCTGTTCAATATCTTTGTGAGCGACATTGCAGACGGGATAGAAGGTAAGGTTTGTCTTTTTGCGGATGACACTAAGATCTGCAACAGAGTGGACACGCCGGAAGGAGTAGAGAGAATGAGACGGGATCTAAGGAAACTGGAAGAGTGGTCGAAGATATGGCAGCTGAGATTCAATGCCAAGAAGTGCAAAGTCATGCATATGGGGAGTGGAAATCCGAATGAACTGTACTCGATGAGGGGGGAAAGGCTGATGAGCACGGAGCAGGAGAGGGACCTTGGGGTGATAGTGTCTAATGATGTGAAGACAGCGAAACAATGCGACAAGGCGATAGCAAAAGCCAGAAGAATGCTGGGCTGCATAGAGAGAGGAATATCAAGTAAGAAAAGGGAAGTGATTATTCCCTTGTACAGGTCCTTGGTGAGGCCTCACCTGGAGTACTGTGTTCAGTTCTGGAGACCGTATCTACAAAAAGACAAAGACAAGATGGAAGCGGTACAGAGAAGGGCGACCAGGAAGGTGGAGGATCTTCATAGGATGACGTACGAGGAGAGATTGAAGAATCTAAATATGTACACCCTGGAGGAGAGGAGGAGCAGAGGTGATATGATACAGACTTTCAGATACTTGAAAGGTTTTAATGATCCAAAAACAACGACAAACCTCTTCCGTAGGAAATAATCAGCAGAACCAGGGGTCACGATTTGAGGCTCCAGGGAGGAAGATTCAGAACCAATGTCAGGAAGTATTTCTTCACGGAGAGGGTGGTGGATGCCTGGAATGCCCTTCCGGAGGAAGTGGTGAAGACCAGAACTGTGAAAGACTTCAAAGGGGCGTGGGATAAACACTGCGGATCCATAAAGTCAAGAGGCCACCAATGAAGAGTGGGTGACTCGCCAGAATGATGGCTATTGACACAATACCCTTACTAAATAAACATACACATGCTTACTGTGACTCCTACATCACTCTAAGCTTCAACAGCAAGAGGTAATGGAAAAAAGGATTTGCACTCATAAAGAGGGGAGTAGCTGGCTTGTTACGGCGGTTACTACCCCAAACCAAATATGCCTGATACTTCACTTTCAATGCATATACAGCATAGCTCTCTGCTTCAATGACAGGGGAGAAGAATAACTGATACTTCACACATCCAGCAGAGCTCTCTGCTACAACGGCAAAGGAGAAGAAAAAGGGTTTGCACTCAAAACGCGGGGAGTAGCTGGCTTGTTACGGCAGTTACTACCCCAAACCAAATGTGCCTGATACTTCACTTTCCATGCATATCCAGCATGGTTCTCTCCTGCATCGGCATGGGAGAAAGACTGATACATCACGCATTTCCAGCATAGCTCTCTGCTTCAAGGGCAGGGGGAAAAAAAAAAAACAAAACAAAAAACTGATGCTTCACGCATATCCTGCATAGCTTCAACGACAGGGGTGAAGAAAAAAAAAGGATTCGCAATCACAAAGCGAGGAGTAGCTGGCTTGTTACGGCGGTTACTACCCCAACCAAATGTGCCTGATACTTCACTTTCAATGCATATCCAGCATGGCTCTCTGCTTCTACAGCAGGGGAGAAGAAAAAAAAAAAAAAAACCAACAAGAGCTGTACAACATAGTCTAGGTAAAACAAATAAGCATGGGTGTAGCTTGCTTATCGCGGCGGTTACTGCCCCTACTACCCCTAACTAATCAAGCTAGATATTTCACTTGCATGCAGCTCCATCACTGCTCTCTACATTAATGGTGGGGGTGGAAGGGGAATAGAACAAGGAGCTAAGAGTAACAGATAAGAATGAGAGAAAAAATGTGTGAGGCTTGCTGGGCAGACTGGATGGGCCATTCGGTCTTCTTCTGCCGTCATTTCTATGTTTCTATGTTTCTATAAGTATGATTTTCCTATTGTGATTGATGTTTTATAGTTCTTGATTTTATTGTTTGATGTTTTATGAGGAATGATGGTATTTTTCTGTTTTTCCATTGCTGCATTACATACAGTCTAACTTCTTGTGATTTCCAGTTTAGTTTGTCTGTGCATTTCTGTGTATATTTTATGGTCTCTTTATTCTGTATTTGGTGACTCACCAAATTGTGTGTGTAATTGGGTACCCATGGGTCAGTATGAAGAAAAATCCCCCGGGCCACTATTTTCCCACAATCCGCCCCGGGAGTGTCCTAGGCAATCACAACTGCTTCATTCTCTGCAGTTCTATTAGGATTGTGATTCTAGTGTTTTTCTGATACAGTTTCCAGTGGGTGAGCTGTGCCTTCTTATTGTGCCTTTCTGTATACAGGCTTTCTGACTTTAGCATGTCGCATCCAGTAGTGAGAGGTGTGTAACTGTTTCCTTCTGTGAAAACCCTGTGGGTTCCATTGCTATATTTGTATGATGTAATAAAATCACGCTGTCACCTTCTTTTTCCTAAGTAAAACATCCTTGAGTTTGGGGAGTCTTTCAGCATTGTGTAAACAGTTGGGTCCTTTATATTAACTCTGTGGTCCTTTTTGTACTTTTTCTAACATTTGGATATCCTTTCTAAGAGTGGGTGCCCAACATTGGACCCATAGTGAAAGCCATATAAAGTGGAGGGATGATATCTATGTTCTTTGCTTCTATTCCCCATCAATGCATATCAACACGCACTTAGCTTTGGCCACCACAGTTCAAAGCATATTTTACCTGCCTCTTATTGTGCTGCAGGTGCATTTTCCTAAACATGTCCATCATTAAAAATCTGCCTTTGCTTTGCCTATTTCCTAAGGGGATCTGGTAACATAGCAACATAGTGCATGATGGCTGATGAAGATCTAAAAGATCCGTTCAGTCCACTCGGCATGTTTTATTTATTTATTTATTTATACTAGGGTAGTAGCAGCTGCTGCTCTCCATGCAGACTACCACCAAGCAGCAGTGTCACTTCTAGGAAGTTACCCCATTTCTTCAGTCCTTTGTACATTCAGCGAGTCCTGCCATGAATTGACAGTACTGACTCAGGTTAGTGGTATCTGTGTATGTTTAGAACACACTGTACATGTATCATTCCTGACTCAGTCATGCTTTGTGTAGTGTGCAATGGAAAGTTAGTACACTGGGTGAGCTGCTTTATAGCAGTGGGAGTGTGAAGGAGGCTTCAAAAGCAGGAAGGAAGAATGAAAAACAACTTATTTTGGGATACTGGAAAGAGAAAGATTTGCTGAGCGATGATCTTCACGGAATTCAGTAAATTAGCATGGCTGGAGCCATAGTTTAAACTCCCCCCAACAACAGCTTGTGATAGCATCTTTTTTTTTTTTTTATCAGGGTTAAACTAATAAGTTAGTAGGATGTTTTTCTTCAGACGGAGGGTTTCACTTTCTTATGCTATGAACAGCGTAAAAGCAATGCTGGTGCTGTTTGCTGACTGCTGGCAAATATAAGATGACTTTTAAGTCCACAGTGCTCAAATTCAGGATAAAATAATTATGAACAACCATTGAAGGACTCAGGGAGGAATACATTGTGATGACAGTAACTGTATTGTGAAGTAATGGAAGACACTCAGCACATGAGTGGCTTTGACAGTGGCTAGGAGTGGGAGAAAGAAGGAGACTTCTGTGATTTAGATTCATTTATTTCCATGATTGGCAGGCAGGGACGGATTGGCCTATCCCCTGGTAGGATAGGCCAATCCCCTGGTGGGCCGGTCGAGCTAGTCACGTGATCTGCTGAGCGCGGCCGTGACAGAGCCACAACTAAAACTGTGTGGAAATGACTGTTTTTTGTGTACTGAAGAATTAAAGCTGGGATTTTTGTACCAGAGATTTCAGCAGCAAAAAATCTGTGGCAAATACAACCTGGCCAAATAGAAGGCCCGGCTACACTAGTGTTAGAAAATGAAATTGTTTTGCAAAGGCTTAAAGTTATGCATGGAACACTGCAGTTAGACACAGTACTGACAATTTACCCCAAAAAGTGTGAAGTTTGGTGACTTATTACATCTCCCATCCTCTCAAAGCCTTTACTCCATGTAATACAGCTGTGGTTTTGACTCCAAATGGCATTGTTGCTGTAACCTGGATTTGGTGGGTATTTGTCAAACCCTTCCCTGATTACTGGGGTCGTTCTGGAATGTGGTTAAGCAGGTGATGTTGTGGACCAGACTCCAGGTGAAACCCCACCCTGGACAGGATGTACAACACCCCCCTGTGGCTGGAATACCCCTCCTGAAGTCACAAGGTGGGAGAACTTCTGTTAGCAAGCACTCCCTCTTCCCCTCTCTCGAACCCAAGCCCTGGGTGAACACAGTGTAGTCTGTACACAGGGATGGCGATTCCAACAAATTGGTTTATTTCTATAAAGAAAACCAGGAGATAAAGTTCAGTACCACAGACTTCTCAGAGTAGAAAACAGCAGAGACAAACTCCTCCACTTATCAGTCTCATTAGACCTATGTATGCGCACACAGTAAATGTGTCTGGGACTCTGGGTAACTAGTTTGGCTGCAGCCCCTACGTTCATGAGCTTATTCCAACTCTTCCTTTTTTTTTTTTCCTGATATCTCCAGTTTTATGTGTATAAAGGGCTGTTCTGAAATTGATCTGGGCTCATGCATGTACAAGTGTATGGATAACTCCGTTTCAGACATATTTTTTACGTGCACGGAGGAAGGGCATTCTGGGGCGGGTGGGAGGTGGAGTTGGAGCGGAGCTGCAACTTACATGCCTACCTTCTGATTTTCAAAAGTACGTGCCTAAGTTACACCGCACAATTTGCACCCTGCTTGGAGCTGGTGCAACTTTGTTCCAGGTAATTTGTGTGCCTACTCGGCCAGTTACACAATGATTTTCAAAGTGAACTTAAGTGCGCAAGTTCACTTTGAAAATACTCGGTAGAGTCTACAGCTATGACGTCCACACAGATTTTACTACTATACAGGTTGTTATAGAATTACTCTCCCTAGCACAGGCCATCATTGCCTTTAAGAATCTCAAGCTCACTTTTCTGATGGGGCTATACAGTCTTCCAGTGCTGTGTTTGCTAGCTGATAATAAATCTGTGAGAGACCCTGCTTTGCTGATGAGTGATCCCATGTGTGCTGTTTATATGTGGCATCCAAGACGTGCAAATAGGTCTGAAGATCATAAGAAGGTCTTCCGAAGTGCCATTGTAAAATATAGTTTGTGGAAAAGTCTCATCTGATAGCAAATCGGTGATAGTGTCCCTTCCTACTTCAGTCACCTGATTCATATTAATTGCAACCAGAGAGGAACACTCAAATGCACACCTTCAGAGAGGTAAAGAGAGCCGAATATAAACACTACAGCATGGGAAAGCTAACTCTTAGCTTACAGAACAGGTGGTTTGTAAATGTGAACCAAATTGGGAACTGTAACACATGTGTGGTCACAAGGGAAGAAAGACTCCAGATTTCACCGCAGTAATTATTCCTTGGGAAATAAGATTCCCTAGATGCATGCGGATGGAGGGAGTGAAAATGCAACCAAAAATAGATTATGGTCCATCTCCCTGTCAATCCCCAGTCTACAGGACATAAAAATAAGTAACTGACACAGGTCTGATGGAGTTGGGTGCCCTCTAAATGAAATTAGCTAACCACCCTGAGGTCAGTATTCAAAACTGAATGTTTATGTAAGTTAGCTGGATATGACTTATCCGATTAACTTACATGAGATATTCACATTGTTGGTGCTGCGTAGCCAGATAAGTTATACACGGTCAAGTTACATCTGCTCTATGGCAGGACTAACTTATTTTGTTAACCGGATATCGGCACATCTTGCTAAGTTAGCAGTGCTACCCTGTTATGTCCATTGCCTGTCCCTGACTATCTACTTAGCCAGATCAACTGTTTATCCAGCTACATGGTGACCGCTGAACATAGCCAGATAATCAGCAGCCACTACTTATCTGGCTAAGTAGCTTTGAATATCGGGCTCCCTTAATACCCTCGGATATGTCCCATCTGGCTTCATCACTTTATTTTAAATTTAGCTAGCTCCTCATGGACTTACTATTCTGAATTTCATTAGCACACACAAAACAATTTAGTGCAAGCTAAACCCACTTACTGTCTTAAAGCATTTTAGAATGCATCAAATGAGGTTAACACATGCTAAAATGACACCTTCAATATTTTGTTAGATTTCTGTATCATATTGAATAAGAAATGACACACAAAAAAACCCAAGAAAGGATGGTCTCATATTGTTTTAAAGTGACCTAAATCAATACAGTCATCTTAAAACGAGAAGACATCCTTAGAAGAAAGCATGAAGATGGCTTCCTTTAGCGCACAGTGTAAAACCGGTTTATTTTGAAAAAGAAAGAAGCAAGCTATTGCACATCGCAATATGAGATAAATGCCTTTGGTTAAAGTCAGTGCTGGTCACATTGTACTGACCTAAATGTTTAAGGTAATCCTTGAATTTTTCATTCTGAGTAAAATGACATGCCAGTGTTTGTATTTCTTTATGTGTTATACAGGAAGTGGGATGAGGGGGGGTATGGCAGAGACGCAGAGGGTCTCTGCTTTAATCATTTTATGTGAAATTGTACACCATGACCAGTGAAATAAGGAGCAGCAGTCTCAACTTCTGGGCCGATTATTGATTGCTCTGAAACCCTAAGAATTATTTTTTTCAAGCTTTGGCTGCTGGGTACATCTGCTTGATATTCTTCAGACCCTGCTGTGCAGCGTGCCATATTAACCCCAGCCTGCGACGTAACAGATTAAGACCGTGCCATACGGCAATTCCCTGTAATTTGCTTCTCCCCATCACAGAGAAACTTTCCTCCCATAAGGTTCTCCCCCAGCATTCCCTGTGACTTCCTCCACTACAATTACTCCTTGCCTAAAATTAGCCCAAATCTGTATGCAAATGAAGGAATGTTGTAGGAAAGTGGGATTTTAGCAGGCACGTGATAAAGAGTGCGGTAAGCCCTCTGGTGCTATTTACCATGCCCCCCCCCCCCTCCCCGATACAGGCTGGCATCTAACATCTGCCTCAGACTAGGTGTCAGCTTATTAACATGCACACTACATGCAAAGGGCTTAGCTGCCAGCAAGCCCTGTGGCTTTTAGATGGAGCAGATGTGCAAGAGATGACACCGCCATAATTCACTTGCAGGCCCTTGTATGGTCTCTCTATTCTGTATTTGAGGGTCTATCTGTGTTTTGCATGTTTGATGGAAGTGGGTTATTCCATTAGTGTGTAGTTTCTATGTAGGGATCTATAGCAGCTTGGATTGTTCTGTGTTCCTAATAGGGGGTTTATTACTATTTTAGGCCTGGTATAATTTTTATAGTATTAACTTTCATAGGTAGAACTGCTGCTGTTTGAGTGGCTCTCTGAGGGTCATGCCCATGCCCAAAATGCATTACAGTAGGCCTAATACCATATAGGTTCCAAGTATCTCTTGCTTTTTTTTTGCAGAGCTTTCTGGTTGGTACCTCAGCAGTGCATGTAAATATAATATACATATTGTGAGTGATATTTTTACCTCAGAAGACTGTGTGCTTTGAATGTTCCTTTTCATGTAAAATCTGTTATTATAAATGCATAATTTTTAATTGTGAGTGAGGAGGGTGGGATTGGGTGGAGGTGCAAAGCTGTAAAGTTTTCCTAGGGCACCTAATACCCTTGCACTGGCCATGGGTATTGCTGTACAAATATGGAACAGAGACTCCCAACTCGAGGTGTCATGTGTTGCGTAACGGGTGAGGGCGCAGTTTTTTTTTTTACTTGGCCAAAGGCACCAAATTATTGCCTGGCTACAGCTCTGGGCCAGCGGCCCAATTCCAACCCTCTTCCCTAATAAATTCACATCGGCCCTGACGAGCTGAACCACTGCAACCCCCGCCCCCCCAAAAAAACCCAAAGCAAGGTACTGTGCATTTGGGGAGGGGGGGCGATGAGGGGGCTACTGGGCACTCCCATCCCCTCCTTTCCCCTTTTGGCATGCCTAAAAAATCAGCTTTCCTGCCACCCCCTTCTCACCCTTTCCCCACTCGCAATCAAAATACCCCACCTCTCCCAGACTCCCAAAACCTTGACTAGGAACAAAGTAATATCCTACCTGCTCCCAGCGCTGATCTGATAAGACGAGCACACAAGTAGAAGCAGGTAGCTTAAGGTGAGGGTAATGTTGGTGGGATCATTTTCAATAGGAACGTATACATGTAAATTTAATGTGACTTGTGTGGGCAACTGCCTTCAGATTTAGGCAGGCTGTTACAAAATTAACCCCAATACATATAGGGGTAAATTTTAAAAGATACACGCGGGCGTACATGTGTGCGTGCTACCTGGCGTGCACACATGTATGCCTGATTTTATAACATGGGTGCGCCTGCGCGCGCATGTTATAAAATCGGAGGTCGGCGCGCGCAAGGGGGGGTGCACACTAGTGCATCTTGCACGCGCCGACACCCGCGGCCTTCCCCCGTTCCCTCCTCCCTATTCTAACCTTCCCACCCCTTCCCCTAACCTTTCCCCACCCTAGCCCTATTCTAATCCCCGCCGGCACGCGACCCTCCAACACAGCAGCAAATGGCCGCTGTGCTGGAGGCCTCTGGCCCCGCCCCCAGACTGCCCCTCGTGTAAAGCCCCGGGACTTAGACACGTTCCGGGGCTTTATGCGCGTCGCTGGGCCTTTATAAAATAGGCCCGGCGCGCGTAGAGGTTTTAAAATCCGGCCCCACGCTGCATTGAATATATTGCTAAATATATCAGTTTAAATAATTTGTGCAAATACTATATTTAATATTATAAGAATGCTTCATCTTTATTGTTCTTATTTAACTTAAAATACAATTATAAAAATTGCTTATTGGCTCTGCAAAAATTGCAAAGTATATGATCTTAACCTTTGATTACTTTCATATTGATTGATAGACTTATACATTAGGGAAATCCCATTTCATTCATCTCAGCAACTTAAGTCAAATCCAGTATTATATCTATGGTGATGGCTCTCTCAGCAGACCAAGTGGAGGAAATAGACTGAACATTTCATTACAGAAGGAAGCAATGTATATGTGCTGGGTACTACGGAGTCTATGCACTAAAGTTCATTAATACTAACGCAAGCATTGAACGAGCATTAATAACCATGGGGGTCATTTTTCAAATTGCATTAGGGCTTTATCCACAGACATTAGGGCCCTAAAGACCATGATAATGCATGCAATAAATAGCACATTCCGAGATGCGTATGGAAATTTAAAAAAGTAGTCAAGTGGGAGGAGTAAATTAAAAATGAGGGGTGCTGTGGGAGAGAGAGAAAGAGAGAGAGAACCTCTAGGAAGGCGTACATAATTAGTCAACTTTTTATACCACTGTAAGAGGGGCCATTCTAAACTCAGGGTGAGGTTTCGGTGGTGGGCTAGGTTTTGGGGAGCAGTTTTACGTGTACTGTCAGAGGTACGAACAGCACAGTAGACATCAGTGAAGATTTTATGTGATTTGGAGTGAGGAAAGGTATAAAAAGTTGAGATTTGTACAATGTACTCTCGACCTAGCTTGATGCACTCTCTTCCTAGCTGCTATCAACCTAGGTCGAGAATACAATCTACAGATCTCATCTTCATGTAGCTTTCATCACTCCAAATCACATAAAATCTTCACCAATGTCTAACCATGCCCCCATTTAATCACAGTCGTGGGGGCAACAATACAAAATTAGCAGCCAAATGTTCAAACAGGAATTCTTTATTAAACAGAGACACAAATTTGCAAACAAGCCCGACTCAGGCCGAGTTTCGCCCTCTTTCAAAGGGGCTGCATCAGGGGCTCTAATTTATCGTTTTGTAGTTTCTGAGCATCCGGGTTTCAGATGTAAATATACATCAAATGGTTATTAGATGTGTTATGAGATCTTCAACAATATACTCTCTCTCCGATCATCCTTTTATGATGATGACATCAATTCCTACATTAGTGAGTTGATGAGATGCAAATATGTGCGGAGGCACTCAGGCTAACAGGATTTGATAATGCATGTTAAATCCTACAAGGACTGCACAAATAAAGTTGACTGGCCTGCTGGCATGCAGAATTGAAATATACATTTTCGCTTTCTGCAACCATGCTAAATCTTATGACATCACTCCCAATAAAATGCAATAAAACAAACAAAAATAGTAATTTCTAGTACCGAAGTACTGTAGATCCAACAAGCAAAAATCTCCATTGCTTATTGTTTCTTTGCAGTTCAACCTATCTTTGTTTTTTGTTTTATTCATCATTAGCAATTTCTGTTTGATAGAGAGACAAAGCTGCCTTTATGTCCGCTGACGGGCAAGCTTAGTGCTAGATATGCTGTGTAAGTGTGTGAAAGCTGGTGGTGGCCAGACTGATGGCTTTAAAATTTGTCCACTGATATTTTTCCTAATCAGGGCAAATCAACTGAGATGTTGATCTTAGCCGTTTCCTTTTTGCTTTCGCCTGATGATTAATGTTCCTCCTTTTTTGTTTGAACTGCATAATGTGTTTTGTTTCCTTTCATGGAGTGGGGGATTTAACAATGGACTTTGCATTGTCAATGAACTAGTCCAAAGTGACATCAACATTTAGTTCAGAAATAACAATAACAAACCATCGCATGAAATGAAAGGATGTGGATGATGTCTCTCATGTAGAAAAAGGAAAAATATAGTAGAACAGAACTTCTATGAATGTGTAGCCAATTTGCTTGTTGCACTAAATATTCCAACATCTAGTCTGTTTTTTGTTGCACTGTTACCAATGGTCAAGGAGGAGTTTTATAAAAATAGGATCTCAAGTATTTTACATTTTGGACCAGGTGTGCTAAAGAGTTTTTCTCTTGTTTGACCTGATTCAGTAAAGCTTTTCTCCATATTTATGGGAAAAGACTTTGATGAACCAGATGCTTTAGGCCAATGTGTCAATCTACATTAAAACTGGATATTAATGCATATTAATGACTAATTTTAATGCATGAGTTATCTACTGTAAAACACTGCATTAAATGTTTGAGATACTAGCAAGCATTAAACCCAGTGTTTTGCTGGAGATAACACCAATATTTTTCCACCATCGGTAGCAAACTGGAGTTATCACCGCTGGCTATTGCAAGGCATGCTGTGGACAGCAGTATTCTCTATCAACACAGTAAAGACCTCCCAGGCTACCTGACCCCCTTTTCTATTCCCACTGAACAGTTAAGCAAGGCCATCTCAGGCCAGCCAAAATCCCTCTTCCCCCAGGCCCCTTCTGCCTACCCCATTGGAAACTGTGTAGACATTAAATGGGGCAGGAGAGTACATCTGCCTACTTCTATACTGGCTTTGTCATGCAATAATGGCATCATCTCACCTCACTAACAGGCCGATACAGTACAGTGCGTTCTGACGGAGTGCACATTTAACCCGCGTTTGGACGCACGTTTTTGACGCGCTAGCTTTTACCCCTTATTCAGTAAGGGGTAATAGTGCGTCGAAAACGCGCGTCCAACCCCCCCCTGAAACTAATAGCGCCCGCAACATGCAAATGCATGTTGATGGCCCTATTAGGTATTCCCGCGCGATTCACTAAATAAAATGTGCAGCCAAGCCGTACATTTTACTTTCAGAAATTAGCGCTTACCCAAAGGTAGGCGTTAATTTCTGCCGGCACCGGGAAAGTGCACAGAAAAGCAGTAAAAACTGCTTTTCTGTGCACCCTCCGACTTAATATCATGGCGATATTTAGTCGGAGGTCCCAAAAGTTAAAAATAATCAAAAATTTAAAAAAAAATGTAGAATCGGCTCATGGCTCGCAGGTTGAAAACCGGACACTCAGTTTTGCTGGCGTCGGTTGTCAAACCCGCTGACAGCCGCCGCTCCTGTCCAAAAAAAGGCGCTTGGGACGCGCTAGTGTCCCTAGCGCCTCTTTTTACCGCGGGCCCTAATTTAAATATTTTGTTTTAGTGAATCGCGTGCACACGCTCTCCCGCGAACTTTACTGTAACAGCCTGACAATATTTTGCCCTTGAATGCATACTGAGGTGGGAAGACCTTATTCAGTTGGAGAATTGATCCAGGTGTGGGCCTTATTGTGCTGGAGGACATTGTTACAGTGGGCCTTGCATTAGCCCATGGGAGCTAACAAAAAATTAACTATAACTCAGGGAAGTGTGGTAATATTTATCTGTTAAATTCACAGTTAAAGCAATTTACATTGTTCAATATGATTTGCATTAAACCCCCTTTCAATATTAATGAGCTGCTTTGCATATATGCTTTGCTCTCCTGATGTACCCTCCTTTTCTACCCCTCCCTGCTCACTCCCTTGATCCGTTAAGTTCTTTGAAAATGTTCTCAGCAATATTCTGTTATTCAACGACTAAGAAAATATGTTGATTGTTCACAAAACCCTACTGTTCCCAACTACTATGTTAACTCCATTTGATTGTAAGATAATTTCATATGTTGGATGATAATTGCAGATTTGTAAACCGTTATGATGGCTCTACCGAATAACGGTATATAAAACCCTATAAATAAATAAATAAATAAATATAGTTGCATGCAACACAGCTCTTTAACACTTTTATGGTGAAAGTTTGCATTACAGTTAGTGCAGAGTAACATGAAAGAGCATTAAGGCTAATGGAGCGTTAATCCACATTAAAGCATGGGTTAACTCTGTGTTAGCCTTAACACACTTTAATACATTGGCCTTTGTGGAGAACATTGCTTATACATCTAGCCCAAGGGTCTAATGGGTGAGGGCTTATGCTTTAAAAAAGCTAACCTTAGAGATGCTAAGCTCCTTGTTTAGAAGTGCTCTGAGGTGGCATTTTGCCCTCCTATTGTAAGACACGTCTTTTTCTCACTTTTTTAGTTTTTTAGTAGTAAAATACAAAATATAAACTCCACAGCAAGAGTCTCTTTACTGTATGTGATAATATCTCAGTTTTATTTAAGACTACTGGGAGGGCAGAAAATGTAGTGCATGTTTAGATCAAGGCATACAATTTGAAAACTAGGCACTATGAGGATAGCTTTCAAACAACTATGCATGTTAGCAGATACGCGCGTATATGGCTACATGTAGATCTACACTAATGCTTTACAACATGCGCATATCAGATACGCATATATTATAAAATATGCAAATCTTTACCCCAGCACATACACATGTATGTAGGCTTTCATGCAAATACATGCAATGCATTGAAACAGCGCATATTAATACATTGAATGCATGTTCATTACCCACCTATTTTAAAAGTGTGTGCACATATATTTTACATGTGAAAATAAAGTAGAACTTACTCGCGTAATTTGGCATTTATGCCCATAAGTTGGTGTATTTTAAAACATATGTGCATGAGTGAAATTACCAGTTTTACCAGTTAGTCCATCAGCTTGCCCGGTCCTTCTTCAGGTCATCAAGACTCTCCTTGTTCTTCAGCCTGAACTCCCCCCAGTTTACCGAGACCTCTCACCCAGTCAGTACCACACAATAAACATTTTTAATATCATGCTAGATAATTAGCAGGTGTAAAAATACATGAATAAGCTGGAAAAATGTGTCGGAGTGTCTTTTAAAATAGAAACATGCACCTAAGTCTTGGCACCGCCCCAGAATACAACTAGACCACCTATTTTTTACACATTATGGGGGTAATTTTCAAAAGGAGTTACATGCGTAAATGTAGCTACTATTGTAGCAATTTTCAAAAGCCATTTACTCAAGTAAAGTGCACTTATGTGAGTAAATCCTATAGACAAGTCAATGCAATTTTCAAAAACCCACTTACTCTCAAGTAAAGTGAATTTACTCCAGTAAACCTGGTTTTTACTCGAGTAAATGCTATTTAAAATCAGGCCCTATATGTGGGCAGAAAAGTGAAAATACATGTGTATTTTCAAATTTTATAAAATACAGAATATGCAAGTAGAAGCTGCTTATGCATGTGTTTGCTAATTTTTATGCACATAACATTTTGGCAATTCACCCTAGAATTTGAAAACTGTATGCACTATTTGCAAATTGTGCACACTATTTGCTGAAATCAAATCAGGATAAAAACAAAAATGTAAACGTACAAAAACATAAAACAAAGAAAATTTTGAAAACCAAAAATGAAAACATAAATATTTTGGCCTTACATATCCCTAAAATATAATATAAAATGCCTAAAAAGCTGTACTGTCCCTGCAACACTCAGAAACAACATAATAAAAGAAGGAGGTTTCTAGCTCTGTATGGATGCGATCATTGGTGTATGCCCTACATTTTCTGCCCTCCCAGTAGTCTAAAATAAAACTGAGATAATATTACCACATACAGTAAAGAGACTCTCGCTGTGGAGTGTATATTTTGTATTTTACTATTAAAAAATACAAAGGACCGGGCACTGCAAAATGAGAAAAAGAAAAAATGCAGTAATTTGAAGCTCCATAGTAGAATTATTTCGGTACCATGTGGAACACATGGGAGCAGCATAAATACCAACAGCAGCTGCTGCTGTTGCCACTGTATTGGTATGAGACATAGCAGCAGGCATCACAAAGTGAGACGAGAACAGCTGATTCACTCAAAGTTTGGTCTATAAGGGGGTAATTTTGAAATCTTGCACCTAAATTATGTGGCAAATATGAGAATAAGTTGCACCAATTTTTAAAGCTGACTTACACACCTAAGTCTGCTTTGAAAATCATCTCACCAAATGCACCACTCACTTACTCTTGCTATTTGGTTGATGTTCATTTTTTGAAAAATGTACATGCATGCACTGAATTTTCCAAAGTATGCACATAAGTGCAAACCCCATCCCAGCTCCATTTGGAACATCTCCACTAAGTCCAGGTAAACTTTCACACTTAATTATATGGGCATATTGGGCAGGCAATTTTGGTAAAAGCATTTCTGCAGATAAAGCATAGTTTTCACAGGTAAAATCATCTTATGGGATAATTTTATATCAGGCCGCATACATTTGCAGGTTATTATGCGCCCAAATTGCACCAATTTTCTACGTGAACCTGTGCGTGTAAGTTTGCTTTGAAAATTATCCTTTCCAGCCAATGTTGTTGCCTTGCTTAAACATTTTACCAACATCTACATTTGTTGTGAGAATGGGTGGTAGTTTCATAGATTTTATAAGGCACTCTCCATGTTTTGGTACCAAACTTGAAATTTTAAAAGATGTGTTCGAATAAAAAATGGAGGTTGGAGGGTAGTTAAGGATTAAATTAAAGGAGGCAACATGGAGAGTGCCTTATAAAATCTATGAAACTACCACCCATTCTCACAACAAATTTAGATGCTGGTAGAAAGTTTAAGTAAGGCAACAACATTGGTTGGAAAGGCATATTGTTCAGGTAATATTGTGAGAGATTAAGTTTAACCTGGATGAATCATCTCTATAATATATAGTATTGTCATATTATTTTGAAAATTATCCTGACAAAACTGTGCACACACACACACACACACACAATTACACCTGTTATTTAGTGAGTGTGTAGTTTTTTCCCCAAGAAATTATAAGCACACTTTTTAAAATCGAGAAGTATGCACGTACGGCCCAACCTCACCCACACTCTAGACCCTGGAATGCTTTTCCCCTAAGTGCATAAAATTATGCTCTTACAGCATGGTATGCGCATAAGTTTTTGTGCGTATTGATCAGGCAAGGGCCATTTCTATGGGCGATGCCCTTCCTTACCTTTGAAAATTACCCTCTCTGTGGCTTAAGTTCCTTCACTGCCTTCATCCACTCATTGATTACTTCTTGCAAAGGGATACTCTTTGGAACGATGGCAAAAGCCACACCTGAGCACTGCGTTTTAGTGCTTTGGGACAGATATATTACTTTCAAAAGCTACGTTCCTGGGAAACTATGTGTTTTATTTTTAATAAACTGTTCATTGAAAGCTTCTCTCATTCTGACATTCCAAAGACCTCATCTATATAAATAACTCTTGTCTTCTTTCCTCAGACCTTTCCAAGAACAGGCTGACTGAAGTCCCAGTGGAAGTGTGCCATTTTGTGTCACTGGAAGCCCTGAACTTGTATCAGAACTGTATTAAAATTATTCCAGACACTGTAGCGAATTTGCAGATGCTGACGTTCTTAAATTTAAGGTGAGTAAATTCAGCACCTTCATTTTTTCTCTAAGCATTGAGTCAGTAGATGCTTTTTTTTTTTGGTATCTCCATTACTCATTCCTCACTTCTTTCTGGAGGAATCCCATTTTCATACTCGGTCTACTTTTATTAAACATTCTAGGCAGAAGCTCCCTGCAAAGTTATTTTTATTTTTGTCTTTAAGTTTTACATACTGAACAATATGAGAGAGAGAGAGAGAGAGAGAGAGAGAGAGAGAAAATGAGCACATTTGGAGAACTTGTAAATAGAATTAAACCTTCCAGAGGCACTTTTGCCTTACTGGATCATAATTACTAAATTTTAGGGATGTGCATTTGTTTAAAATGAATGGGCATCCTGAAACAAATTGAGTCAATTAATTTCTTTTGGGGGTCCCTGAAACAAATTGAGGGGAACCCCCCCAAATTAATGAATCTTATCAATTTCATTCGTTTTATCCCCCATTCATCTCAATGACCCTTATAGTCCACGGAGAAGAACAGGTGCAATATGAAGCCAGCCCAGTGAGTCATGTGTGATCTCACTGACTCATCAGACCTGGGAAAGACATGTATGTTGTCAAGGAGACAACAGAGACAACATATCGCAATGAAGCATTTTTCTAAATCAACCTGTCGCTTCTCTGTGGATCTAGTGATGCTGATCTTGAAGACTGAGCATGTCTGAGATGTACTGTGCAAAGGGTGCATTCCTTCTGTAGTTATTGTCTTGGTGATTTGAGCTCTGTCAGAGTTCAACTTCTTAGTTTGCCAATTAGTTATCAGAGAAAGTCAAGCAAGCTGTAGCTCTGTGTTGCAGTTTCTGCAGTTTTCTTTCCCTTGGGAGAGGATGGAATCTAGTGAGGAGATTAGCTGCACTGCTACTGAGTTTATCTCTAAATCAATATTGGGTATTGGGCTGGGCAGGGCAGTGTGGGCACTAGGTGAGCACTGGCAATAGAGAAACTGAAGTATACCAAGCTATTTTGAGGAGCCTGTCACTGTCAGCTCAGCAGTCAGAGTCAGAACTGACTCTTTGTGTGTGATAGTTGTCCGCACACACACATTAGGGTGGCACAATCAGTATGGATGGTCTGTTACAGTACCACTGATTGAGGTAAGAAACCATTTACATGTCTTGAGTGTGGTAAAAGCATTATTCAGACAGTGAGAACTCATGCAAAACCAGAAAATCAGGAAATAGAACAGCCAGAGTACTGCTGCAGAATATTGGAAAATGTTTCTAAATAAAATCACCCTCACAATTTGCCAGAAAACCACACCACACACATTAGATTAAACCTTTAGATGTTCTGCATGTGATATCAGTTTCCTTCAGAAATCCTGTTTCACAAGAAAATCAAAGTTCTGCCTAGTAGCTAGATTAAGTTCAAGTAGGGAATGTAATCAAAGCTTATTTCCAGAAAAAGATGCTTCTCACAGTTCATTCTCTGGTACTGAGAGAATATAAGTGCTGATGCCACTTTTGGTGCCAGTTTGCCTATCATGCTCCCTTCAGTGTTTCATGCCACTTTTGTTGATGCTCTCTTTTGGTACTTAGGAGTGATCTTTTCACACTAGCTTTCTTCTTAGTTTGTTATTATAATGGGGTGTTTTGTCCCCAGAACAATAACCAAAAAGGAATAGAAACAGGATTCTACTGCTTGCCACCTGTTCATTATTTCTTCCATTTTTCCTACCCCTACAAAATCCCAGTCTGATTTTCCCACCCGGTTTGATTATACTGGAGTAGTTTGTCCACAAAAGCCCTCAGTCAAAAGAAAGAAATACAGGCACAACAGAAAAGATGCTCAAGATTAAGCATTTTGATGTTCTGAATGTGGTAAACAGTGAAGGTAGTGATAGAGATCTCATGCAAAACCAGAAAATCAGGAAATGGAATAACCTGAGGTCAGCTAAAGACTATTGGAAAAAGGCTTTTAAATAAAGCAACCCGCACCCCTTTTCAGGAAAACCACGCCACTCGTTGGGGAAACCATTTATATGTCGTGTTTGTGATAAGTCTCCTTCAGAAAGCACATTTTACAAGAAAATCAAAATTCCTCCCAGGAGCTAGATCAAGTTCCAGCAGGGAATGTCATAATAGTTTATTTAAAATATATATTCTTATCACAGGTCATTTTCTTGAACTGAATCTGACAATTGGCAAGTGTGCTTCAACAGAATGACTAGCATCTCCTATGCCACTCTGCCTTGCTTCTTTACCCCTCAGTGCTACATCTTTGGGGTCCTTGTCTCACTCCGCCTTGCTTCCATGTCCAGACCTTACACCTTAGAGTTCTTTTTGCCGCTGCCTTGCTGTGTGGTACCCCAGACCTTGTACCTTGAGTAGTTCTTGCCAGTCAGGGGGGGGGGGTGCTTTGCACCTCTCATTTGTTTTGGTGTCTTGAAGCCACTTTTTGTGCTGCTTGGCCCCTTCATCAGTGCCGTAGGGGTTTTTCGGCCATCTTTTCTGCTTTGTTCCCCCTTCGTGGTGCCTTAGGATGCCGATGCCACTTTTGGTGCCAGTTTCCCATTTGCAGTGCCCAAGGGTTCATGTCACTGTTGCTGGTGTCCTCTTTTGGATCCTAGAGGTGTTTCCCCCCACGTTTTCTGCTTTTTGCTCCTCTCACAGTGCCTTGGAGAACTCCTGCCAATGCTGGTGCACACTTTCCATAGTCTTTCTAGGTACTTTGGAGTTCTTTCCCCCTTCTGTTGATTTCTTCCCACAAGTTCTGTACAATATATTATAAAAAAAAAACCAACAAAAAACCCCCAATTCTGGAGCCAAGATAGGCTGCAATGCTCCCTCCATTGACTTTAATGGCAAACAAAAAACAAATCAAATGAAAACACAGATACTTTTTTTTCAATTTGAAATAAAATGATATATTTTTCTCCTGTATATCCCTACTAACTTTAAGCATATATTATGATGCTTTTGTCCATATCTCTTAATCATACTTAAATGGTTTTTTTTTTTTGGGGGGGGGGAGGGGAGGACATGTAATCCCTTGGCAAGAATATGTTTTGCAAGAATATATTTGGCTATATCCTCAGACTTAATGAATGTTTCATTGCTTCTTGGAGGTCAAAGAAAGTATCTGTTGTGTGGAAATTTTTTTTGGCACTGCAGTTTTCTCTTGCATCATTGGGCTTTCAGCTCAATTGGAATCAGCCTCTTCTGTAGCTATAATACCAGGAGCCTTCATTTGCAGCTTCCCGGGATCTTCCCTCCCCCAAAGTGCTTGTTTTACAGAATATTCCTGCTTAGTGCACGAAGATCCACCTTCATAGCTTAGCAGGATCTGTGCTAGAATTGGTGAAAAGAAAGCACTCCCTAAAAATTCCATTAAATCACTGTTTTCATTATTTAATTTTGGTGCATATAGGGCTGAATTTTTCAAAAGTGCTGATGTGGGACACAATTTGCCACGTAAGCGGTTATGCAGAGATTTATGCAAGTATTTTATAAACTGTGTGCCATCCATTGCTCCTACCATGTGACAGGGGCCGGCCAATGGCACCGATAGCCCCTGTCACATGGTAAGGGCAAAGGGCCATCGGCGCCATTTTGATTAGTGGCAGCCGACGGCCCAAGAGGGGGAGATTGCTCCCGGAACCCCTGCTGGCCCACCAGGGACTTTAGGCATGTTTTGGGGGGGGGGTCGGGAGGGTGGGGGATTGTAAATAATTAAATCTGAAGGATTGGGCTGGTTTTTTTTTCTGATCGGGACAGCCGAAAAAAAAAACTGGTCAGAACCGCGGGAAAACGAAACCGGAAACGATTGCCGGTACGATTCACATCTCTAGTATGCACATATATTTTAGGTGCACAAAAATGTGAAACATGTCTGCCTCATAACCCTGATTTAATCATGGAGGCAGGTATTTTATGAATTTTCTGAAAATACTTACTGTGCACTAACTTGGGCTCGCCAGTTGGCCGATACCTCCACCAGTTTCACCAGTCATTTTCCAGTTCACCTAGAGCTTCCAGCACTTCACCCTGCACCCCTCACCGGCTCACGCAGACTTGCACCCCAACAGACTGCAGACAAAAAACAAGCCCTGATTTAATCCGTGCAAGTTCATTAGCCGGTGTAAAAATGTTTGGACAAGTCTGACAATATATGCACGTCTTCCTCTTAAATAAAACAGCAACTTGCATGTGTCCTACTGAACCCTGCCCTGGAATGTCCCATGCTGCAAGTACACATGTACTCTCAAGTTTTATAAAATAGCATAAACATGGGAATATTCTACTTATGCGCTTATATCCCATTTTTGCACATGCAGTTTTATGCACAGAAATAGGCTTTTGAAAATTGCCCAGAGGTTTTATATGTAAAAGTGAACCCGCGTGTTCTTATACACATAGAGGGTAACTTTAACATATGCGCGAGCACGCCCATTTATGCAGCTATATGGACACGAATGCGCATGCACGCAGATTTTATATGTCATACACAAATGCGCCTACACTATATAAAATACACGTAAATCTAACCAACAACATGTTTGTGAATTAAAAAAATATGTGGCAACTTATCCAGCCAAGTAGCACTGTTTAAGACTTATCCAGCTAAGGGCAGGATTCATCATTCCTCGCGGAATGATGAATCCCATGAAAAAGGGGGCGAGGGGGGGTGGGCCTGCGAAAGGCCGCAGCCGTTCGCACCGCAGCGCGGCCAGCTGCAGCCTTTCACAGCGAATAGCAACACCGTAAAAGTGACATTATCGCCGGCAGCGGTGCCGCGGCTAACTCCACCACTCCCCACACCGACTCCTCCCCTCCAGCTAATTTAAATCCTATCACGATAAACCTTTAGTAAATAACCCCCTAAGTAAGATAGCCGGATAGGTAAGCTAGGTGGCTAATTAGTGTTTGAAGACTTATCCGGCTATCTTACCTATCCCTCATCTGCAGCTTCTCATGCATTCCCACCTGCTCCACTGCCAGCACCAGTTACTAATAAAATAACATTTCTCCCTCTCTGGGCTACCAGTACATTGCATTGCCTCCCCCTACCTGACATCATCTTTGAAGGGCAGCCCAACTTCATGCATGTTTGCATGTCATCAGAGGGGACATTTCAGGCCAGTCTTTGTTGATGACTTCAAGCTGGGGAGGCAGCTCAAGAGTAGGCAACCCGAGCAGGAGTGAAGATTTACTGTGCCCATGTGCCCTGCCACGGGTGCCTTTTTTTTTTTTTTGCCAATCAGAGGCTGACACATATAGGAGCAAGCGCAGAGGCCATGTCACCTGGAGAGGGGAGAACCAACACTCTCTCTCCTCCTGAACTTGCACCTTCTGGAAAGGGAGTAACAACAAATCCCCAGTCCATCCCTCCCTCCTCCTTCCCCCCCCCCCCCACCAACTCCAGTCCCAGGAGCTACAGAGCACAGCAGTGAGATGAGGGAGGCGGACATCAGTGCTGGGGGTCTGAGCTGCAGTCGTTGGGATTGGAGGGGCTCTGGCAGACTTCTGACATGGTGCACCAATCCCAGACTCCCTGTCTGGAGGTGGCAGCTGCTTCCAGCCGTGCCACACTCTGCCTTGTTCCTGGGACCCGGAGGAGGGCCTGAGCAGTGGGAGAGAGGAGCGAGAGGCTGCTGAGATTGGACTGTTAGTCTACAGGAGGGAGGGAGGGAGAAAGATGGGGCAGGAGGGAAGAAAGGAGGGAGGGAGAGAGAGAAAGAGAGGAGGTAGAAAAGCTCAGGGGGTGGAGCAGGAGCCAAAAGAGAGAGAGAAAGAGGAGATCCTAAAGGGAGGGAGAGAGAAAGGAGGAGAACCTAGAGGATGAAGCAGGAGCCAAAAGGAAATGAGCCAGGACGAAAGAGATCCCAGAGGATGCCTAAGGAGAATCATGGATAATAAAGACAGTAGAAGAACATATAGTCCATCTGTTTTCTTCCAGGTGAGTTCTACCCTTCCTATATCATTGCAAGCAAATGCTTGCTTAACTTGCTCTTAAAAACCTCCAGTGATGAAAATTCTTCCACTTCCCCAGAATGATAAGAGGAAGATAAAACACTTATCTAAACAAATGCAGGCCAAAGAGCATTTTTTTTCCAAAGGATTTTTCCATCCTAAATCTGTGGAAATAGATCATTCGAAAATAGCACTCTCCTGCCACCCTTTGTCTGCTAAATCTTGTGGACCACAAGGAGGGAAATCATCTCTTCCCCGCCTTTGTCACATTCTCTGCTTGCATTGCTTGGATGGAGGCCAAGTATGGGCTCTAGTGTCTGCGTGCCAATGGCATTTTTCAGTGTGTAACACTTTAAGGTTGCAATTACCCGGAGATTCAATATTTAAATGTTTAATGAATTTGCTTTTCCTGAAAATAAAGCATCCCCAGCAAAAAAAGATTGCTAGACAACTACACCGTGGTTAACATTACCAGGCATACAGTGAACGCACATTCTGCAGACAAAACCAGGAGCCCTAGTGCTATGCTGTGATTGAGGGCTATCAAGCCCTGGTTCAGCTGGAACAAAATTCGTATTTTCTAAGAGTTGCTGAACTCAGCAGCGTTGTCAGACTTGTTAATGCTGACAGCCTTTGCCCTAACTACGTTTCCTGCATGCAGTGCAAAAGCAATGTGCTGGTGTAACCTTCCTGTCACTTTCCATTGTTGAGGGAGCGCCTGCATATGTGCGAGCTGATAAACATAAAAGAATATCTGCTTTCTTAAGGGGACATTTCTTGCTATTGTTTTGTTTTATTTTATATAAGAACAAATTAGACAGCGTGGATAGAACAATATGTAAGAGAAAAGGTCCTATGGGTCGAAGTACAAAAAGAGCCACAAACAAAACAAAAAAAGTTTTAAATAGACTTTTAGCAAAGTTAAAAAGTTCAGAAAAAACTGCTGCTTCACCCACCATGATTCACTCTTCACTTTTCTACTTCTCTTGTACAGTGGTGTGACAGAGAAGTGTCAGCCTGTGAGGGTTTCGTACTGGCAGCACCACTCACTCTGCTGTATCACAGCTTGCCCTGATCATGAAAGACCGGATTCGAAAAGCAAGGGCTGTAATGCTGACCTGCAGGATTGGTTCCCATTGCCACCCCCCGAGTGGAAAAATACAAACCATATTTAGGGGGCTTTTGTACTAATCATTTCTCCCACAGGTACAAAGAGGGTCATTTTCAAACAGCCTGCACAGCAGCAAAGTCTACGAGGGTACAATCTATACAGAGCCGTTGCCCAGCATTTTCAGAGCGAATTTACGTGCGCCAGTTTGCTTTGAAAATCCTTGGACAACTGGCCAGGTGCATGCACAAATGTCCTTGCGCAAAGTGACACCTTCTCCAAGCAGGACTTTTTTACTACGGAACCCTTGACATTTATCTAGTGCCCAAGTCTGAGCGGCATGAAAATAAAAAAATGAAATGCAGTTGATTGAATGTGCGAGAAAATTAAGAGAAAGCTATTTTAAAAGGTGTGTTTTCGGGCTTGATTTTTAATGTAGCCAGATTCGGCAATCCTTGGACGTCACGAGGGAAGCAAGGAGGATAATTCATCTCCTAAACAACACATAACAACTTTGCTTCGTTCTTCTTTCCAGCCTTCCTGTGATTGCATGCACTCTCATCTGAACACCGCAGGATAGCAAGTTATCCACTGGTGACGATGTGTGAGGGGGGGAGGGGTAAAGAGATGGCAGAGGGAAGGATTGATGTAAGGGAAGTTGAAATATTTAGCATCAAACTGTCATGGAAGCACCATGGCACCTCTTCTCTTTGTTACACTACACCTACATTATTTGTACATCATCCTGACATCCATAAAGGAGACGCTGCATATTTACCTATGGATGGGCTAATACCCTCCCTTTGCCAGGATGGCACCAAACATTTCCTTCCTTAGTGAAATACATCAGCAGAAATGATCATCAAACAGGCGCCACGTTTATGTGCACATGTATGTATTTATTTATTTATAACTTTTTTATACTGAGGTTCAGGTAACAGAGTTACTTATCACTCCGGTTTACATTCCAACAGGCAAATAAATAATGACAGTAATATGTCTTACAAAGAACAAGGAGGAGAACAACTTGGATAAACATAACTAGGAAAAAAACAAAAAACATTTAAACACAATTCCGCTTTTCAGTGGCTAAGAGGATGCGAAGTCACATTAAACGTCCGTCCCTACATATCCTGCCTGGCCATTTGTTGATCTCCTTTTCCCAAAATCTCCCTAAGCTCAGAAGGATGGTGAAGGGCATGTTAAAATACCTGGTGGCATCGCCATCCTTTTATGCTGCACCCATCACGTGACTTTTCTCTTCGCCTGATTGAACTCCAAGACAGCCAACTGCAGGATCCGCATGGCTTATTGTCGGAAGACCAGGATGCCCGGCTCCCGGTGAGTACCTCCTGCTGGTACCTTCGAGTCAAGCAGGGGAGTACATTTTTCTCTCTGCTTTTTAGATTGTTCGCACCATGGCTGTAAGCAATGCATGCACCTGACCGCCAGTGTGAAATTTGTCCTTTCCGTTTGTAGAGCATGTTCATGTGGCAGAATGGCTGCTTCGTCTATTTCGTGCATGTGAGTCTGGTCAACCGGTTGCATGTTTGTACTGCTTCTGATGCATGCATGTGATGGTAGATGGCGGCCAGTGTTATTTATGTATTATTGTAGGGGACGTGGGGGTGGTTATTCAGCCCATCGTAATGTGATAATATTGTAGCGCCACCCTCAGGTAATACAGTGTGACTGCCACCAAGGGAGGGGTAAATTATGACTGAGGATAGGCAGTGCCTCTGCGCTCACTCTGCCAACCTAGGATGGCACCTTGTAGTCCCTGGATGCCACCCACATAATTTCCCAGGGCCCACTGGAGTCAGAACACCACACTCTGTTTACAGGAATAAACATTTACTTAAAGAAATATTTAGGTAAAGGATAAACATATCACATAGAATAATAAGTCAAATAAGAACAATTAAAAATGGGCCTACGCAAAGTAAGCAATAATTAACTAGGAGAAAAAAACAGGAAATGGGCCACCTTTAATAACAGACAAGAAAGAAATAAAATTCCCAAAAGCACTTACTTTTTATCATTGCAATTCAGCTATGAACCTGGTACCAATACAAACTTTGATCATTGAGTCTTTGTTTTTTTCCCCAGGCTTCAGACTATTCCTAGCTGTGCCAAGAACAGGCCCTGGCTGCTTCTAGTGTGGATGGTCAAGTCTTTTTCCTTGCTTGTCTCTGTCCATGATTTCTGAGTTCACTTAATCATCCTGCGGTCCCTAGTAATTGACTCTAAACAGTGTGTCTCTCTCTCCTACTCTCTCTGCTGCAGGTTACCAGGCAGGGAAGATGTCGATAAGAATGTAAATGCTGGGAACAAATTCTCTCTCTCCCATTACCTCTAATCCACTGCAGTCTGTTCAGTCCCTTGATCTCCGGGCTCAAAGCTCTCCCTTGTGGAAGTCTACCTGCTGCCTGGACAAGACCAACAGGAATAGTATCTGAGAAAAACCGGCTGCAAACTATTTTCCTCTCCGGGAGGTAACTCATGGGATCTCCTTCAGTGTGTGGCTTTGAACATTCCAGAACAAATGCTGGCTCATCTTGTTGGTATTGTATATCTGTTTCCCCCTGCAACTTTCAGAGAAACCTTTTGGCACTAACACCTTGTCTTCTTGTGAGGGGTTCTGATTGGAGCACCACGCTCTCTATTGTCTATCTTGGGGACAGAAGGAAAAGTAGATTTTCAGACTCTATGATCTTCATACAGGGCACTCTGGTCTAGAAAGGCTGTCTCTGGAGGACCGCGAGTATGGTACCTTAAGGAAAAAGTCTGCCAGCATTCACAGCATTAAACTAGATGCCAATTTCTTCTCTTCTGATGACAGTCGGTGGGGGGCTGCTTTACAAAACAAAAAACCCACTGTCCATAGGCACTAGTTCCCCTTTTCACTTTAGCGCTATCCTTTGCAGCCAGTATACAAGGCATCACTGCAATATGGTCTGATGTCATTTGTTACAATGGAGCCACTTGCATTAATGTTCTGATTCCTGCTCTCCTCCTGTGACTCATTAGTGGGTTCCCGTTTCCTTTCTTGAGCTTGCCTTTTCTTGGGAAGGGTTTAAGTACTTGTTCTTTTAGATGTTTTGTTCTTTCCTTTGCAGCCATACGCTGACGTCTTACTCCTGTGACTGCAGCAGCAGCTGCTGGAGCATGGTGAGAGGGAGAGGAGGACCTACAGCCCTCTCAGTGCCAGCGGGCCCAGAAAAGGAGAGGAAACCAGCTGTCTCTGCTTCCATCATCATCCCCATTGTCAGCCAGGAAATGTCTCAGTGTAGTTCTTCCCTCAGTTACTTTTCCTGTAAATAAAAGCTTTGTATTGTTTGTATATCACATATGTGGTATCTGTTCTTGTATGATCTGTTTTGGGTTGTACATTGCATGGCAGAAAAGACAGAAATTCTGATGGTGTAAGGGAGAGATGTCAATTATATATGGGTGCATTTAGCTTGTGTGATGGAGAACTGATTGAATGCAATGGTGCTGCTCTCTGATGCTTTTAGTAGAAAATGTGAGTGAGCCTTGCTTCTGATTCAGTAGTGCTGCAGGCAATCCAGCACTTATAGTCAGGGGAGTATGAGTGTGTGCTGTCTGTGCTTTCTGTTAGACATGCTTATCTGGATATATGAAAAAAGATTTCCATGCATGTAGCAAGTATGTGATGTGCAATTAAGAGAGCATATGAGAAAGAGAGAGAGGGAGCAAAAGTGTGAATATAATGAAAAATTAGCTGAGATAATGTAAATATTGTATAGTGCAATGAAGGCATAGAAGTAGGTTAAAGCAGTTTTTATAATGTGAGCACCATGATCACTGGCAGGAGAAGTGGCACTGGTCTTTTAAAAAAACAGTTTTTGTATGCAAAACTAGGCTTGCTTTTTTTTTTTTTTTAAATATATGAGGTTGTTCTTGGATAGCTAAGTAAGAGAGTTTGTTTTGGCTAGATTTTTAATTTTTTTTCCCAAAGCACACGTTTTCAAAAGTGTCGGGACAGCTTCAGTAGGAGTTAGTGAGAGCTGTGTAAAGGCAGCAGCACTCTGGTTTAGATTTACCCCAGGCTCACTCTGTGACTGCAGTGGGTGCTCGAGCACCCTCCATACTGAGCAAGCTCCTTCTCCGTGTCCAGGGAGGGGCAATTTGTATTGAGTTTTGCACCCCCAATCATTTTGAAAAGTTGCTCGGGCTTAGGCAGCCATAAATAGATTCAGGTCTGAGGGCTCGAGGAGGCTCAGAAAAAAATGTGTGGTGTTGGTGCATTTGGATTAATTGATCTTTGTGAGAGGGTCCTTGGTGGTTCTTCCACCTGCGAGGGATGAATAATTTTATGTAGGTCACTCCAACCATCTTTTGTTCATGTCAGATATCTGCTTTTAGGACAATTGCTATTTAACCTTTTCCCATTAGTCACTCTCCAGAAGCCAAAATTATTTGAGAGGAACAAGGCCATAGTTTGTTTGTTTAGAAAACACGATAAGACTATCTGATAGGTGGATGGTGGGGTGTGTTCTTCCTCCCACCCAACAACACGTACTATCAGATTGTTTTTCCTCTCTTTCTTGGTATGACTCTCCAGAAACGAAAAAAAAAAAGAATTAAGCAAAATAAAAAAATGCTCCGTTACATACCAGAGTTCAGACAGGCATCTGTGCTCAATAGGGCACTGGTGACGTGCATCCCTTTGATCATCCTGAGGTCTGTATTGCCTAACGTGCTCTTGTCCTGGCTGTTAGAAAGAAAACAGGCTTTATAAGAATGTAACACAGTGTAGAGCCAGCATCATAAAAGCAGCCTCCTGGTCCTGTGCTTTCCTTTATCTCACCTTCTTTTTAGACCACTAATGCTCAGTTTATTCCTACCCCATGGAATTATTGCAGTATCACCCAAAGGCTGTAATAACTTTAAATAAATGCAAAAAGTGAAGGTTCATTCTATTTTTAATATTTTCTTTTCTTTCTTTCTCTTTCTTGCAGTCGGAATCAGCTCTCCTGTTTGCCAGCCTGCCTGTGTGGTCTTCCTTTAAGAGTCTTAATCTGCAGTAACAATAAACTAGGTTCCCTTCCCAAAGAGATTGGCCAGCTACAGCAATTAATGGAGCTGGTACGTCATAGCTGAAGGCTATTTGCATGCACTTTTTGTTTTTTATTGAGGGGGGCGGGGGTTAAAAAAAGAGAGTGTTGCTTCATTCTGAAGATATGGAACACAGATGCAGTCAGTTTCCATGGCAGGGAACTTCCAAGAAACAGCAAATTCGTGTAGGAAAAACAAGTAGAAAAAGCAGAAGCATGACTTTGGGAATGCTTTACAACATAGGTATATAGAAGGGGTGTGCAGGGATGTGGCTATTGGAGGCTTTGTGGTGAAGATATGTTTGGAGGGTGTGGATGGTGTGTGTATATGGGGCGAGTATATTATGTGTGTGGGAGCATGGAGTTATGCAGAGGGGATTGTGTGTGTGTGTGGTGGTGCATGGGTGTAGGAGTGTGTGGGTTGTGGGTTTGTTAAGGGATGTGTGGGTTTAGTAGTGTGTGGACTGTGAGTTCATGTGGGAGTGTGTAAAGGGAGTGTAAGTGTAGGAGTGTAGATGTGTGTGTAGAATATGGAAATAGGTGGGTGGAAGCAAGTAGGAATGTGTGTGTATAATGTGTATAGGTGTTGTGTCTCTGGATGGTAGGATTTGGGGGTGGTTGTATATATGAGAGTGTGTTTAGCTATGTCTGTATGTGTGAAGGGCATGTTCGGGTTGTGGGTGTGGTGGGTGTATGGATGTTAGAACATAAGTTTTGTTTTTTCTTGCAAAGCATGGGTCTGTGTTTGGATGTAGGAATGTGTGTGGATGTGTGTGGCTGTGTGCAAGGGGTTTTCATGAAGGATTTGGATATGTGTGCAGATGGCAAGTGAGTGGGAATGTAAGGGAAGTGGGGGGGGGGGTATGTGTGGCTCTGGGTGTGTGTTTGTGTGTGTGTGGATGCAGGAGTGTGTAGGTTGTAGATGTGAGTGGGTAGATATGGTAGAAGCAGAATGTGGACTAGGCGGCCACCTAGAATGCCACAATATTGGGAGCAGTGCAGCAGTGGCAAGATTGGGTCATCCACATACTTGGCTCCTGGAAACTCTCTTGATCTGAACCAGAATCTGAATTCTAAAGGAATTGTCACATCTCCAGGTAATCACCATAACACCCCAGGTGTTGCAGTAGAAGCCACTCGCATGAGCCTGGAAGAGGAAGTTGTGTCACATCATTCATATGGGCCTATGCGGGCAGGAATAAGGAGAAACAATCATTGTGCCTGGAAGAAGGAGCAAGAGCTGCGTCGGTCCACATAGAAGACAGACAAGGAGTCCCATAAGTGACGTGGGCCAAAGGAGAAGGCTGCTGTCATTTGTGGGATCCAGAGGGGAAGAGAGGATAGGGAGAGAAGTGAGTGCATGTGTGTGGGAGTGAATATGAGTATGCATGTGTTTGTGTGTGAGCGAGCATGTGAGAGTGTGAGAGCATGTATGTGGGGTAGTGTGGTGAGAGTATATTTGAGAGCAAGTGATTGTGAGTACATGTGTAAGTGCTGTGTGGGAGAGTGTATATGTGAGTGGGGGAGTGAAAGAATGAGCATGTGGGTGTGTTGTTAGAGAGTATGGGGTAGATTTTAAAAGACCTACGCATGCATGTTATAAAATCATGTGTCCATGTGTGTGCGCCGGGTAGCACGCGCACATGAATGCATGCACACAAGCTTTTAAAATCTACCCCTATGTGAATATGAAAGAGGGAGAGGAAAAGGTTTGTGTGCAACAATCCCCTTTTTCTACCCCCTTGCTAATTCACGACAATCTCAAGGAATCTAGAAATTAAAAGTTCCCAGGTATGGAAAGTAGGGGATATATTTTATCCTTATTAACTTTAATTATTGGGCATTATTTGATGCATCTGTTTTGAAATATGTTATTGGAATTTGAGAAATGTTTTTAAAAATGTATGAGTTTTTAATTATTCTGTTATTCTGTTCATCAGCTGTTATGATATAGTTATTCTTTTAATAGTATGATTTTACTATTATGATTGATGTTTTATATTTCTTGATTTTATTTTTTGATGTTTTATGAGGATGTTTTTGTTTTTCTATTGGTGCACTGCATACAGCTTCTGGCAGTTTGCAGTTTTCAGTTTGGTATTATCTACGCATTTCTATTTATACTTTCTGGTCTATTTATTTTGTATTTGGTGAGGGTCTGTCTGTGTTTTGCTTGTGTGACTAAAATGAGGTATTCTGCTTCATTTTTGTGTAGGGCTCTATAAGCAGTTTAATTTGTTCTGTTTTTATTTATTTATTTTTATTTAACATTTTTATATACCGAGGTTCTGGTAACAATGTTACTAATCACTTCGGTTTACATATAACATTGAAATGACTTAACACGTGTGTCTTACAGAGAACAAGGAAATGAGGAACTGGGAAATAATTAAATTACATAATACATTATGAAATATATCATTTTACATAACAGAAATCTAACATACTAGAGATTAGGATCAATCATGTAAACAAGTGGTACTGCTTGACAGACTGATTTTTAAACATAGCCCCACCCTTCCTACTTCCTGTTATTAATATGTAGACTTTTAGAAGGCAGAGGCCCGATTTCATGTGGCTTTCCTCAATTAAATTACACCCAATAACCCACCTGGCTCTGGTTCTTCCCAGTCATGCCTTGTTCATTTTCTCTTACTGGTTTTGTCTGTGTGTATTGACTAGATTGTAAGCTCCAAGGAGCAGAGCCGTCTCATGTGAATACGTTTGGGAACATATTATCGTATTTTTCCCCCAAAAGTGGGGGGAAAATGTCTGTGCATCTTATGGAGTGAATATAAAAAAAACCCAAAAATCTAACAACCCCCCTCAGACCTGCCAAATTAATGTACTACAACCCCCCACCCTCCTGACCCCCCCCCCCCCCAAGACCTGCCAAAAGTCCCTGGTGGTCCTAATAAAAGGTGTATTGATGTTTTAGGGCTGAGTGTAATATTTGCAGTGTTGTCTTTTCATAGGGAGAATTGTTGCTGTTTGAGTGCTGACAGTTAGTGTTGCTTTGGTATAGGAGGTTTATTATATTGTAATTGAAATTCAGATTCCCATGGCTTTCTGAGGGACAAGCCCCCACCCAACACACATTACAATAGACTTAATACCACATGGGTCCTCCTGAGTGCCTTTTTTTGCAGGGTTTTCTGGTTAGCACTACAGCAGTGCATGTAAATATAATATGCATGATGTTGTAAGTGGCTTTTTTACTTCAGAAGACTGTACTTTTTCATGTAAAATATGTTGTTATGAATGCATAATTTTAATTGTGTGTGCAAAGGGCCAAGGGAGTGGGGGTGGGGGAGGTGCAAGGTTGTAAGGGTTGCCTGGAGCACCCTTGCACCAGCCCCGTGTTTGGGGGTAAGGGGTTTGTTTGTGTGGTGTGTATGAAGAGTGGGGGTGGGTAGCAGAGGAGTGGGGGTTTATGGGGAGTTGGGGTGAGTGTGTGTGTGGGCGCATGGCTGGGAGCTTCTCTGAATTTCACCCAGAGGCTCCTGGAATTTCTGGCAGTTGCCAGTGGAAAACTCTGGGCCTCTGTCTGCTGCCGCAGGGAAAAGAAGGGGAGGGGCTGGAGAAGGGAGCAGAGCAACTGTTTTCTGCTTTGTAGTGTGTGCTCCCACCTCACCTACCTCCCTTTCCTCAGGAAGCCTGCAGGGAACAAGAGGGAAGGGGTGATCCTGGAGCACACGCCGGAAGGCAGCATGTCATGAGAAACTGGAAGAAAGGGGCAGAAACAGACCACAGCTCAGAGTGAAAATGCTGTTACTTATAGAGGGTTGGGAGACAGAAGAGTGCTGGGGTCATGGAGAGAAGAAGAAGGGAAAAAATGTTGAGGTCATTTCTGGAGGGGGGAAAAGTGGTGCTGGTGGGGTTTGAGAGTGTGGATTAGTGGAAGTTGGGGGGAAAGACAGAAAGATGATATGCATTCCCCCTCCCTCTGCTAATCAGCAGCAATCTCAAAGTGATCACAGCTCAGAAGTTCCCAGGTATAGTGGAGTGTGTGTGGGCATAGGCCTTTGTGGCTTGTGCATTTGTATGAGGGTAGTGAGTGTTGGGTTTTGGAATGTGTGTGGGGTTGTGGTGCTGGTATGAGTATGGATTTGTGTGTGTGTGTGTGTGTGTGTGTGCAAGAGTGGCATAATGAGACTTTAAAAATGTGGGGGAAGTGGCTTTGAAGGCAAAAGGAGAGGGGACTCAATTTATTGTCCACAAATAAGTGTTGTTCCATTCAGTTAATGCCTTGATTGTCCATTAAGTCTTTGACTTCAGATTTCTGCTCTGGTCCTTCCCGATGCAATTCTTGAAATGCAGTCCCTGTCGAGGGATTGATAATTCACTTACATATATTGAAACTATTCACTTAAGTCTTTAATAAAGCATCTTTGGAACAACACTAATTTGTGGACAATAAATTTTTCCCCTCTCCTTTTGGCTTCCACTGATATTGTGGTTTGGGTCTCTCGCATCACCTTTGTGTAGAAGTTGCTTTGAAACCAAATTTTGGTGCCTTCTATAGCCAGTTGTTTTAGTTATTTTTCCATGCCACTGTCTGCCTGTGCCAGTGCTGGAATAGTGAGTAGGGGGCTGGGACAGGGGAACATTTGGAATGGAGTGCTGGCCAGTATTCTAAAATATTCTAATAGTTTCCCATAGAAATAGGGATTTCTCTGAATATACTGGTCTGATGTTTCTGGTTTTCAAACTCATCTGAGTGGTACAGGTTCACTTTGTAGGTGTGTAAGACACAAGGCAGAGTCCCTCAGGCAACTCTCCTGGCAAGATCCACTATCCAAAACACAAGACCAGAATTCTTTTAGCTCCCTTCCTGCTACATAAAGCATTCACGCCACACTCACATACTAAGCCAGTAAAACTGTAGATGCAGGATAAGTAGTGTTTTATTAATAATTCTAGATTATGCTCCAGAAAGCAAAGGTAATATACAGATATAGCAAAGTCAGTAGTCGCAATAATGTAATACAAATATTTTTCTTACGGTTATTAGGAGGGTAGCTGAAGGTTCAGGATTCTGTCTCTCTATCTGTCTCCCTTCCTTCTTCCTCCCATGCTTTTTCATCTACATATCTGAAAACACGGTTTGAGAAATGTATGCAATTTTCCAAAACATGGTCCAGGGAGGGAAAACAACTGGCTTTCTCTTGTGACTTTAACTCTCTCACCACATCTATTGTTTACTTCTCCTGTTCTCACACTTGTTGAATAGTCACATAATACAGGGGTCAGTGGTGAGAACACTGAGTCCATTGAAGCCTACCTTCTGAATATATCCTAAGCCAAGTTTGACAGACTTAGGCCAGGCAAGCTCATTACTCTTGAGATATTCACATTTTCTTTCTGATTCCTTTTCTATAGTTCTTTCCAACATTCTATACGTTGGAATACTTAAAAAGAACAGATTTTACAGTAACCCTTTTCAGCAAAGGGAAGTGCACAGAATAGTCAGGGAATGAAATGTTATTTCATTTTAAAACTATTAATATTTAACTATTTAATACCCTGTAACTGCTTACAGTAAACAAAAAAAAATAAAAAAACTGTTTGCCACAGGCATCTCTATATGCCAGGGACCACAAATATTGACATTTTTTATATAGTGAATGGTTTTCATTTTGTTTTAAAAAGTGAAAACAATGCAGTTAAATTGGGAATTAGAAATAGTTTTTGCTGGGTCTTGCTAAAAGTGCTTTGCTTAGCTTTGTTGGAGACCAGGGCCTGACACTTGCTTTATGTGCCTGCTCTTGGGCAACTTAGCATGATAATGTAACATTGAAAGCCCCTTGAGGGCCATCCCGATGGCTCAGTTGGTAAATGCTATGTACTACCATGTGAAAGTTCCCCATTTCAAGCCCTGGGTCAGGTCTTCCATTCCCTGGGTCAGCCAGGGCTGGAGATGAAGGAGTGGCCGGGGTGGGTGGGAAGGAGTTATGGTCATTGCCTAAGGATGAGTCCTAGTGATCAGATTCAGGGTCCATGACTGCAGGGTTCTGGATGGAGCCCTGTAGCATGGCTCCAGCCAAGAGCCATCACTGCAATGCGTGGACTAAATATAAATTGAGAGGTAAGGGAGAAAAATCCCCAGGTAGTTTGCAAATAAAGGCTTATGGTGCCAGCATCCCAGCACTGGTTCTGCTTGAACTGGAAGCCCAAAGGGAGCAGGAAGTAACTGCCATATCAGGAAAAAAAGTGCCTTGGGGAACTGAGATAGATACTACTAACATGGTGATTCCTAGTAATCAGCTAAAAGGCAGCATTAGGATTACCCTTGGGTGCACTTTATTTTGCTCCCTCATCCATGGGACAACTTTGAGACTATGAATATTAGTGGTGGTGGTACTGTCATTTGTATAGCGCTATCAGGCATACGCAGTGCTTTAGAGACAGTACCACATGCATACAAACGTACTGATGTGCATGAATAAGCATTTGGCACTGGCCATCCATGGAGATTCATGGTTAGAACTTCTTAGCATTTTTGTGACCATTCTAGATATATCTAGAATATTGCAATGAACAAGCTACATCTTGGTTATTGAAGAGACAACAAATTTTGAACTTGATACACAGAATTCTGAACTCAAAGGGGGAAGGTAGCTCATCACTTTCATGTTAACTTTTCTATAGGATGTCAGTTGCAACGAAATTACTGCTTTGCCACAGCAAGTTGGCCTGCTGAAATCTCTAAGGGATCTCAACGTCAGAAGAAATCACCTGAATGTTTTGCCACAAGGTAACAATTTACTGCTTTCGGTTAACTTAATCCTCTGAGAACAGAATACATTGTTTTCAGTATTTCACTTTGTATTTTGTAGGGAGAGAAATAGAAAAGCATTCAATCTGAATAGGTGCAGTGCATGTCAACAGAATCACAAACATTTTTATAGTGCTGAGGACAATTTTCAGAAGGATCAAGCTAGGTAACTAAGGAGTTAGCTGTCTAGATCCACAGGCTTAAAAATGTCCGCCCGCTGAGTGGGTATATATAGTCATGGGATAGGAGGCGATGTCCTTTCGTGGGTTACAAACTGGTTAAAAGATAGGAAACAGAGAGTAGGATTAAATGGTCAGTTTTCTCAGTGGAAAAGGGTAAACAGTGGAGTGCCTCAGGGATCTGTACTTGTACCAGTGCTTTTCAATATATTTATAAATGATCTGGAAAGGAATATGACAAGTGAGGTTATCAGATTTGTGATGATACAAAATTATTCAGAGTAGTTAAATCACAAGCAGATTGTGATACATTACAGGAGGACCTTGCAAGACTAAAAGACTGGGCATCCAAATGGAAGATGAAATTTAATGTGGACAAATGCAAGGTGTTGCATATAGGGGAAAATAACCCTTGCTGTAGTTACATGATGTTAGGTTCCAAATTAGGAGCTACCACCCAGGAAAAAGATCCAGGCATCACAGAGGATAATACTTTAAAATTGTCGGCTCAGTGTGCTGCTGCAGTCAAAAAAACAAACATGGTGAGACCACACCTTGAATACTGTGTTTAGTTCTGGTCGCCGCATCTCAAAAAAGATATAGTTGCGATGGAGAAGGTACAGAGAAGGGCAACCAAAATGATAAAGGGGATTGAATAGCTCCCCTGTGAGGAAAGGCTGAAGAGGTTAGGGCTGTTCAGCTTGGAGAAGAGACGGCTGAGTGGGGATATGATAGAGGTCTTTAAGATCATGAGAGGTCTTGAACGAGTAGATGTGAATCGGCTATTTACACTTTCGAATAATAGAAGGACTAGGGAGCATTCCATGAAGTTAGCAAGTAGCACATTTAAGACTAATCTGAGAAAATTATTTTTCACTCAACGCATAATTGAGCTCTGAAATTTGTTGCCAGAGGATGTGGTTAGTGCAGTTAGAGTAGCTGGGTTCAAAAAAGGTTTGGATAAGTTCTTGGAGGAGAAATCCATTAACTGCTATTAATCAAGTTTATTTAGGGAATAGCCACTGCTATTAATTGCATCAGTAGCATGGGATCTTCTTAGTGTTTGGGTAATTGCCAGGTTCTTGTGGCCTGGTTTGACCTCTGTTGGAAACAGGATGCTGGGCTTGATGGACCCTTGGTCTGACCCAGCATGGCAACTTCTTATGTTCTTATGTAAATTTCATACAGTTGACCCGTTCCCCCTAGAAATAGCAGATGCAAGGTGCTGTAACGTAGCACAAGCGTCTGTAGCTTAATAGATACATGCTAGACACTGGTTATTCTTACATAAAGTTTATTCTTCACAAGCAAATTATACAACAAATTACTTACCTCAGCAGTGCTTCAAACAAGCATCAGTAGGTTGGTGTTATTAGGAGCTGCCTTCTCCTCATTTTCCAGGGTTTCTCTTTTCCATCCCTGGGCCTAGCCTTTTATTCCCACTCTCAGGGACCTGCCCTTTGAGGTTTCCGTTTATCTATGCTTTTTAAGATGGACCAGGCTTTGATCCAGCACTGTTTAAGGGGGGGGGGGGGGGTTAAGGGACAGTCCTTCACATACCCTCCTCCTCATCTCAGAGCTGTTGGGTCGAGTGTCTTTATTCCCCCTGGATATCTTCCAGGGAAGTGTCTTCTCTTTTTAGTATGCTATCCTGGGCTACGACCAAGCAAGCCCTCCCGCCTCTAAGGGTCCTTTCAGTTTTATATGTTTTCTATACAGTTCCCCAGACATCTTGCCCATTAAGCCCGGGGTAAGGACTACAGATTCATCCTTTCCCCTTCTCACTAGAGTTACCCTTAAATACGTTCCAGTTGCCAAAGGCGCCCCTGTCCCTTTGAACAGTGTTCTTCCATACTATTTTACATAAGAAGCTCTGAGTTACAGTCTTCCTGCTTGAGGCACATTCTTTCTGGAACCCTCTTCTGTGAGGACTCTCTTGTATCCTTTAGGGTGCTGTGGCTTCCCCAGGAAAACTCTCTGTTCTTCCTCAGGACTTCCAGAGTGCATTTGCTCCTTTCCTTCTTTATTATGCTCTTTAGCAGGCTGTGGTTCTACACTGCCACAAAACATTTTTCTCTTTTCCATCTGCTTTATTACCAACAGATTTCTCCATCTCTTGCTCAGTCTTTATCGTATCTGGCTCAGGCATCTCTAGAAAAACCTCTGGCAGGCTTCTGTGCAACAGTTTTGGCAGGTCTCCATTGTTTCTGCTTCTGTTTTATCTTTACTCTGAAGCAACTCCTTTCCTGGTTACCAGGACTAGGAAGGGGGAACCTAGCATTTGTTCTGGATTTTGATTTGCTGGCTGCTGAGCCAAGCCCAGCTTTAGTCACTTTTTGCCTCCTTGCTTTGGAGTTGTGCCTCTTCAGGACTGGTCTTCCCCTCCCCCATTTCAAATGAGACCCATACCGCAAGGCCTCGCCATGGATTTTCTTGAACTTGGGCCGCAGTCGCGGTAGATTATTTCCCCAGACAAATACACTGTTTTCCTGCAATCGGCCATGTCTATTTTTGCGGCTCTGTTTGTATTCCCACAAGTGTGCTCCATAATGATGCAATTTCTGACCTCTTTGGCCCTCTGCCAGGCCTTTCAGTAGTGCTTTTCTCAGGCCTCTCCCTAAGAGGCCTCGGTCATTTTCAGACACCAGCCTCGTTCCTGTAGCGTCCTGTACATGTGCTATCATTATTTTCCTCTTGTACCTCTGAGTTTTCATCCCTCTGGCTGGTAGATCACTGGTCACATGTCTCATAGGACTGCTGTGTTTCCTCTGCTTTCAGGCACGCTGAGCTTTTCTATAGCCTGTCTTCTGGTAGACTGGCAATTAGGAGCACAAACCCTGCTTCAAGCTCTTTCCTGGTACATGCCCAAGAAATTTGGCCATATATTGAGCTTGCATGCAGTTGCCTCTGTCCTTTCAGGAGGATCTGAAGCCAAACTTCCATTTCCTACTCAGCCATACTCTAGCACAGATTTGGGTGCCTTGCTTCCAGAGGCCCCGCCCTGTTCAAATATTTCCTCTCTTTTTTTTCTCAGAAAGGTGAGAAAGAAAAAAACTCCTTGCTTGTCCAGCTCTTACTGATTTTAAAATCCCTTTCTATGCAGGTGGAGCTAGCCTTCGCAGTCAGACACGAGAACATTTTCTTTTTCTGGTTTTTTTTGTCAGTGTACTTCCCTTGCACAGATTACACTCTGTGCCCTACTTAAGCCCAGATTCTCTCAGCTCAAAAAAATTCTCTCTCTTTTCTTTTTTTCTGGCTTGAGCACTGCTCTCTGTTGCTGTATAGCTCAGAATTTCCTGTAACACAAGTGTCTGCTCTCTACATTCATTTTAGAGCAAGCAGGTTTTCAGACAGTGAAAAAAAAAGTCTTTCTCTTTTTCCTTTTTGAGGCAGGGTTTCTGCCTTTGCAGGCACTTCCAAGCTTCTCTTTCTTCTTTTCCTCTTTGGAGGCTTGGATTTCTGCCTGTGCAATCACGTAGGACAGAAATCCCCGAACTAACACCATATGTAACAGAGGACAAGCAGTCTGTAGCTTGCAGAGGACAGGTACATGTATTTATTTGCGGATTTTTCTATAACGATATTCGTTTAGTGAAAAACATCACATCGGTTTACATTCAACAAGAAAGATAGCAATGGTGCTTTACAAGTGCAGTTATGGAGAATACAAAATGACATTAAACAAACTAGTAATTACTAATTAAGGTAATCAAGGATATTAAATAAACTAATAATTGTAGTAATCAAAGGGTATAATAGTTGTAGTAATTAAAGGATATTAATCATACAAGTAATCAAAGGAAATTAAGCAAAATAGTCAAATAGTTGAGAGAGATAGTGAAGCAGGAGGAAAAAGTAGGGTATCATAGCAAGAGATAATTACAAAAATAGGACGCAAGGGCAGAAAAGCAAGTGTTAGGAGGGTGTCTAAATAGTTGGTGATTACTGTGTTGTGCGAATATTGGTAATTCAGGGAAAGGCTTGTAAGAAGAGCCATGTCTTAAGTTTTTGCCTACATTTTTTGCGGCGTGATTCCTGACGTAAGTCAGGGGGCATGTCATTCCAGGTAGTGGGTCCAGCTATGGACAAAGCACGTTCCTTGGTAGAGGTGAGAAGTGTGCCTTTATGAGATTGCATGTGTAAAGTGGCAGCATGTGTGATCTGGGTGGCCTGATAGATTTGGAAGTACAGGACGTTATTGAGCCAGTGCATGTTTTCTGTATGTAGTGTTTTGTGTATAATAGTTAATGTTTTGTATCTTATCCGTTTGGCAATGGGTAGCCAATGTAGTTCTTTGAGGACAGGTGTAATGTGTTCGGATCTGTGAGTGCTGGTAAATATGCGTGCTACTGCGTTTTGCAGCATTTGTAGAGGGAGGATGGTTGCTTTGGGGAGGCCAAGGAGGAGGGAGTTACAGTAGTCAATCTTTGTTAGGATTAGGGTTGAAGGACGGTACGAAAGTTGCATTTGTGGAGGAGAGGTTTAAATTTTTTTTTTTTTTAGTGTGTGTAGTTTAAAGTAACAGTCTTTTATAGTATTATTGATATGTACGCCCAATATTATAACTTGCGCGCGCAGGCATGCACAAGTTATAAAATCAGGGGTCAGTGCGTGCAAGGGGGCGCACAATTGTGCACCTTGTGTGCGCCGAGCCATGCGGCCTTCTCCCATTCCCTCCCCTTAACCTGACCTTCCCACCCCTTCCCCTAACCTTTCCCCCCTAGCCTAACTGTAACTCCCCCTAAAACCTTTATCTTACCCTTTGCGCCTTTCTCCGGGCAGGCGCAAGTTGCACACGCCAGCAGCCTGCCGGCACGCGATCCTTCGACACAGCGGCAATGGCCCATCCCGCCCCCGGACCGCCCTACCCTGCCCCCCCCCCCCCCTCACCTCTTTTTTGCAAGCCCCGGGACTTACACGCGTCCCGGGGCCTTACTCGCGTCGCAGGGCCTTTTTAAAATAGGCCCGGCACACGTAACCCTTTGAAAATCAGGCCCTAAAGGTCAAATAATTATTTTGAGCAAAACTCCTGTAAGTCTTGCACAATTTTGAAGTGGTGTATCTTTTGCTCAAGGATTTAATTTCCCGCAGCTTCTGGAAGGGAAAAATGTCCACAGGAAGAACATAATCTTATGCAAAAAACACAGAGGGACTCTTTTTCCAATTCTTAAATTGGTACTCTAGGGCATAAGTACCCTCCTCCCTAGTATCTGCTCGCCCCCATATCTGATCCCCTGCCATTTCTCCCCTTTCTACTGCATCACCCTACATCTGCCCCTTCCTTCCCTTTCTCAGCATCTTCCCCGTCTTTCCCCCTTGAGCCAGGATTCATCCGTTGCATACATTCCCTGTTCTTCTTAGAACACAAGTCACTTCAGTTCCCTCCCTCCTCTCTCCCCTTTCCTCCGTACTTGAAAGGCAAGAGTCACTGAGATCATATTCAAGCAACAGACTCCACTTAGCTCTCCCACTCCTATCGAGGCAGACCCCAAAAGTGAGGGCTCAGCTGATTGGATGCAGGAAGGAGCAAAGTAGAAGAAGGCCAGAAGGCTCCCACTCTGCGCCCCTTCCTTTCTTTTTTGCCACCTCAAATGGTATTGGAAATACAAATTATCTTTATGTTTGTGCTGTTTCAATGTAATTTAAATTCATTGTATTATTATTATTATTAATTAAATGTATTAAATATCACTGCTGCAAGAATCATGGCAGTTTAAAAAAGAAATATAATCCAAACATATTTGATAAAAACATAGCATTCTTCCAAAACAAATAATACATTAGGAAGTTGCATTAAAAGCCCAGACTTCCTCCCCTAGTATAGCCTACTTATCCACAATAATCCGAGATAGCAAGCCAAACAAATACTGAACCCAGAACCCCTTATACAAACTGAAGGCAATTTTGAAAGCCATTTCTACATGTAAAACAGGGTTTTATATGTGGAAATGAGGTCTTTGAAAATTGCCTATCCTGTATACAGTATATGTAAAGATACACACATAGTGGCACTATGTGCATGACCTTTACACACAGAAAGAGGTGTTCCTGGGGGCAGGACTGGGGAGCAGATAGTAATTATGGGGTCGATTTTAAAACATCCGCACATGCATCCATGTGCATGCAGTTCCCAGCGTGCACACATGGATGCGGCTATTTTACAACATGTGCTCGTTGGCACAAGAATTGTGTGGTCCATAAGAGAGCGAGTACCTTGGCATACCTGCAGAAGATCAGATCCCATTGCTGGAAGCCTGCCGGGTTCCTCAAATACTTGTTTAAAGGTGGACACAAATTGCAGAAGGTGGAAAGCATGGGGTCAGAGCGTTCCCACAAAAGGGAGGCCCACGCCAACGCCTTAACATCCAAAAGGGATAAGATAAAGTTCATCTTGACCAATCGTTCGGGAACAACATCGCTTGGAGAGTAAAATGCATGTGGCATTGATTTAAGAATCCCTGACACCATTTGGGATCTCTGAGTAATGAGGCAGGGCCGGCAGAGGAATGATCGCCCGGCCAGGGTCGGGTACCAGTACGGAGGCCGCTGGGGAAGGTGGTGGGGCATTTAGCTGAATCAGGGAGTCTTGTCGGGCAGTAAGACAGTTAACATCCACCACCACCTGTTCCAAAGTTTCCTGGAGATTTTGGAGTTTCACAACGAGCCCAGGAATGGACTTCAGTGTCGCCAGATCCACCGGGTAGGAATCCAGTCGGGCGTGGAGACACTCTATGGATGAGGCCAAAGCTTCAAGAAATCATTGCTGCTCCTGTACCTTGGATGCCAGGCCTGGGATGGCCTGGAGGGTACACGGCTCCCCCGAGTCCATGGCCTTTGCAACCTGTTGCGCCAGAGGTGGACCCTTGGGCTGAGGTGGGATTGAAGCAAACCGTAGGTTGGACCTACGGGTCCCCACCGTTGGCAGGCGGAGTGGGCTGATAGACAGAGGTCACTGTAGCTTCACCTATACCAGCCCTCATTCCCCGTGGGTTGAGCCTTTGGGTTCCGGGGCCGGCAGGACTTAGGTGGGCCTCGAGGTGAGAGTCGGTTCAGCCCAGAGACAGCAGGCGAGAAATAGTACAGTCTTACTCTGGACAAGGTAGTGTCCTGGAAACTCGAGCACCAGTGGAACGGAGGTAGACAGGGGGCACTCGAGCAAGAGCAGGCTGAAGCCTGAATATACCACATCCAGGAGGTTAGCTGAAGAGGCGTCAAAGAACCGGCTTGAGTCAGGGCTGGAGGCAATCCACAGACAGTGGCAAGAAAAGCTGAGGTCTGATCACAGAGATAGTCAATAGCGTAGTCAAGCAAAGCAGAGGTCTTGGTCTGGAGATAGTCAATAGCGTTGTCAAGTGAAGCAGAGGTCTGGGTCTGGAGATAGGCAATAGTGTAGTCAGGCGAAGCAGAGGTTGAGGTTCGGAGAGAGTCAATGGCGTGGTCAGGCAAAGCAGAGGTCGAGGTTCGGAGATAGGCAATAGCGTGGTCAGGCAAAGCAGAGGTCGAGGTTTGGAGATAGTCAATGGCGTGGTCAGGCAAAGCAGAGGTCAAGATTTGGAGAGAGTCAATGGCGTGGTCAGGCAAAACAGAGGTTGAGGTTCGGAGACAGTCAATGGCGTGGTCAGGCAAAGCAGAGGTCGAGGTCCAGGGAAGCAATCCAAAGGGAAAAGGACTCAGGAATTTGAAGAATCGCCTGGAGGCAATAAGGAGAGAGGGAACCTGTTGCAAAGGCAAACTCTGACTGTCAGAGCTTGCCTTAAATAGGCCAGGTGAGTGTCATCATCCGGGCCCATGGCAGCCTTAGCGTGCTGTGGGCCCTTTAAATCCAAAAGAGGAGCGCACGCGCTCCTGGGGAAACCCGGGGAGAAGAAGTGATCGGTGGCGGCGTCTCTGCTGCGAAGAGGACCCATGAAGGGAATGGTGGCGGCGGCGTCTCCACCATGCCACGAGGTCGAGGACTGCAGGCAGGGCCGTGGAGGGAAGGGCAGCGCCAAAGGTGCTCCCTTGATGTCGCGAGGGCAGTGGTGGAAGGTGAAGAAGGCCGGCCGCGGAACCCGCGGCCGGCCAACGTAACACTGTTATAATTACATTAAAAAGCAGCAGTCTCAGTACAGATCCCTGGGACATGCTACTATTCACCTTTCTCCATAGAATAAAATTGACCAGTTCTCAATCCAAAATAGAACCTTGCCTCCTACCCAATGACTTTTTCATTTCCTCAGTGATTTCTCATGAGGCACTTTGTCAAATGCTTTTCTGAAAATCCAGATACACTATATCAACTGACTCACATTTATCCACATGATTATTCATGCCTTCAAAAATATGTTGCAGATTGGTGAGATAGGACTTTTCTTGGCTAAATCCATGTTAGCTTTGTCCCATTAAACTATGACTATCTATATGTTCAGTAATTTTGTTCTTTGTAATAGTTCAACCATTTTTCCTGTAGTCTCCTGAATCACCCCTGGAATCCTTTTTAAAAGCTGGTGTTACATTAACCGCCCTCCAATCTTCAGGTTCCATAGCTGATTTTAATAATAGTTTACAGTTTAGTAAAAGTAGGTCTGAAATTTCATTTTTCAGTCATTTCAGCACTCTGAGATGTATATCATCTGGTCCAGGTGATTTGCTACTCTTTAGTTTGTCAATTTGCCTTATTATATCTTCCAGGTTCACTGAGATTTATTTTACTTCCTGTGAATCATCAATTTTAAATATCACTTCTGGCTTGGGTATCTGCGTTACATCTTTTTCAGTAAAGATTGAAGCAAATAATTAATTTAATCTCACTGCTATGACTGTGTCCTCCCTTAATATCCCTTTTACCCCCTCAGTCATCTGATTCCCTAGCAGGCTTTTTGCTGAAAAAGTATTTATTATCAGTTTTTGCTTCCACAGCAAGCTTTTTTCAAATTCTGTCTTTGCCTTCCTTATCAATGCTTTGCATCTAACTTGCCAGTGCTTACACTGTTTCCTGTTTCTTCTTTTGGATCCCTTTTCCTTTTGTTTAAAGATGTTCTTTTGGCTAGAATAGCTTCTCTCACCTCAACTTTTAACCACGCAGGCAGTCATTTGATCTTCCTTCTCCCTTTTTTAATGCATGGAATTTATATAGCCTGGGCTTCCAAGATGATATTTTTAAATATGCCCATGCCTGATATAAACTCTTAACCTTTGCAGTTGCACCGTTTAGCTGTTTCCTAGCCATTTTCCTCATTTTATTATAGTCTCCCTTTTGAAAGTTAAATGCTATCACAGTAGATTTCCTTAATGTTCTCCTTCTAGTTATCAAGTCAGATTTGATCATGCTATGATCACTATTGCTAAGTGATGCCAACTTGTAACCTCTCACACCAAATCATATGTTCCATTAAGGATTAGGTCTAAAATAGCTTCCACTCTTGTTGGTTCTTGTACTAGCTGCTCCATGAAGTAGCCATTTCAGATTAACTGCATACATTGAAGACCTAGTCTATCCAAATTGATCTCATGCATGTTCAGTGTGGCTATCCTGAAAACCTGATTAACCCTGGGATCACCAGGACAGGTTTGGGAGGCCCCTGATGTATAGACTTCATAAGAACATAAGTTATGCCATATTTGGTCAGACCAAGGGTCCATCAAGTCCAATATCCTATCTCCACAACAGTGGCCAATCCAAGTCACAAATACCTGGAAAGTACCCAAACATTAACTAAATCCCATGTTACTAATGCACAGCTATCAGTGGCTATTCCCTGTTGATTAATAGCAGTTTATAGACATCTCTAGGAACTTATCCAACTTTTTTTTAAACCCAGCTACACTAGCTGCTTAACCATATCCTCTGGTAATGAATTCCAGAGCTTAATTGTGCATTGAGTCAAAAATTAATAATTTCTTTAAGCTATTTTGGTTGATAAACAGAGATTTCAGATGACTATTTCTGATTTAGTACTTTCAAATGCATAGTAAAATGGGGTATTTCATAACTTGCTTGTGGAAGAAAACTGAATTGCTTTTGCTTGCATTGCCATTACCTGTGTAAATCGGTCAATATACAAGTATGAACTGTGAGCCCAATATTTAAAAAAAAGCTGAGCTCCTAAGTTATATTTTCATTTTAAATAAACCTGCATATTAATTAAACACTATATACTATATTATGTTTATGCTTATTACATTTGATATACTGTTTATATAAAAAAAACATCTAAGCAGTTTACAATTCTTAAAAAAATACCCAGTATGTAACCATTTGATTCTTTCTGTTGTTTTATAGAACTAGCAGATCTTCCCTTGGTAAAATTTGACTTTTCCTGCAATAAAGTACTGATGATTCCAATTTGCTTTAGAAAAATGACGCAGTTACAAGTGTTACGGCTAGAGAACAATCCTTTGCATGCTCCTCCAGCCCAGGTATGTGACTTGATGTGTAGTTGAAAATTCTCAGTGGAGTAATATATTCGGAGCTGTCAGATCCTGTCCCGAGCAACAGCACAAGCTTTGATTTCTACAGTGGAAAGCCTCACTAGACCTTTTTTTTTTTTTTTTTTCGACTTGGTTACTTTTGGGCTGTTTACTGTCAGTAGGTTGTGTCTGTAATGCTGCCCTTGTTTTAAAAGGATGAGATATAATGGAACTTGCAAAAGACACACCTGGCTTCTTGGATGGATGCCAGCTGTTCTGGCAGCCAAGGGCCTGGGCAAACACCTGGACAGATGGGCTGAGCTACACAGGAATTTTCATCAGTAACTATTGCCAGTCCAGTATACAGTGCTGTATGGCTCACCATTGTTCCTAGCTTAGCAATGATAAAAATCATTAGAGGTTTTCTTTTTAGAAAAAAAACCCTCATGCCATACTTATGCCATAAAAGTTGTCTACATACAGTCTTATGATACTAAATTGGCTGTGGATCTGGGCAGTGAAGTATTTAACACACATATGAATCATCAATGTTAATGAGGTCCACATTAATGCAGATGGCAAGGTACATTCATAAAAGTACATGTGTTAATGTGAATGGTAATGTGAAAACACAACCTCTGAGGTGTAGTTAGGATTTTTGCATTAATCCCGCTGCGTTACATTTTGTTTGTTTTAATGTGTTATTTTTCATTGCACTAATAGGTAATTTATCTGTTTTGCATACTTTTGTGCCTCATTTCTTCATTAGCATGCAGTTTGCATTAATGTTAACACAAGCTGGTTTGCATGCTATAACAGTGTTAATGCACATTAACTCTGTCGTTAGATATTAATGATGTTTAATGTGTATTAACATTAATTCAGTTTTGTATATTGTCCTCTTAGTTCCTTGATTACATTGGCTAAGTATCCAGCATAAACATATCTATACTCTATACACTAAGAAGCCATTATTTTATATGTTCCTTTTCTTATCAATAACCATATTTTACTAAATTTGTCTTCCTGAAATTGTCTTAACTCCACCAATGTGAAGCTGAGTTACTTTATGCCCAATTTTGGTTAAAAAACTTTTCTTTTTCAGAGTTGTTAATGTCATGCACCTGACACATTTCTTAATCAAAAGTTCAAGTTCAAGCAATCCACACTTATGAACTTAAAAAGAAGAGCCTATTTTTATTTTTCAAAAGTCTGTAATGCAAAAAAATACTAAAATATTTCTGGCATAACTCACCATTTACCCTGCACCTTTGCAGACAGTGCACGAATCCTCGGTGCACATATTGGGTTAGAAAACTTTCATAAAATGGTTGGACTGAACCAAAGTTAATATTTTGGAACCACCTGGTAGTGTCCTGTGTCCCAGGGGTGGAACCTCCATTGGGTGTCTCCAGAGATTTTTTTTTTTTTTACTCCCTTGTTGTTCCTCTTCAGCAGATAGATGCTGGCCTCTAAGAAGGAAAGGCCTGTATTGGAAATAGTCACTACAAGTTTCCAGTTTAGGGGGGGGGGGGGGAGAGAAAAAAATCTCCCTTTCACAAAGGTGGAAAAATACAAAACTTGACTTAAGATCTCTTCTCACAGCTGGGTGCCACAACCTCTTTTATGGTGGTCAAAAAGGCGTACAGTCCCTCCTGACCATCCTGGGCATGGGATACTGCCTGCCAGGAATAGAGCAGTTCAAAATATAGAAACCAGAAAAAAAAACTGTAAAAGCTTCTTAATATCCTTCTTCCTTCCAACCCGATTAAAGGAACTGGCAAGACATGTGCCTTTCTTCTCTGTCAGACTGGGGGACTACCTCAGAGAGCACACGTGATACACATGCTTCCCTTCTGAAAGCACACTACATCTGCTCTAACCTCTCTTGACTAGCTCTCCCTTAGGCCTAAGGGACTTCCAATTGCAGGCAACCTCTTGAGGACATGCGAATCAGAATGGGATGTCCCTCTGCAGCTTTCTACCCAAGGGCTGGAAACTAGGGGCATATGGTAGAGACTCCATAGTCTCTATATGTTTTTCTATTTTGTGATATTCCTTTTTTTGTTTTGGAACACGTTTTTATGAATTGTAGTACATTTATTATTTGAACACCACTTTGTTATCCTACCTGCTCTTTCTACATAAGAGGTCACAACTGTTGAGATCTACTGGAGTGAGTACCATTTGGAGAAAGACGGATCGAATCTGAGAGATTGTGTACTGACTCCCACCTAGAGTGCACCTAGGGGCCCGGAGATTTGTTCGCTTCCTCCATTATGTGGAACCCTGGCACACTAGTGCTAACAGTGTGGTGAATGGAAAGGAGTGAGAGGTCTGGGACAGTGAGTTTGGCAGCAAACCAAAGAGAGGATTGCACTTATGTAATCCTCTCTTTGGTTTGCTGCCAAATAAAATAAAATAAATAAAAAATGTATTGTCCTGACCAGTTTATCTTACAATAAAAGTAAGCTAAATGAAGAAAAAGCACATACATCAATATAAATGAACTGGTATGCAAGAAGGCAGAACAATCCAGTGTCAAGGAAAATGTGTTGAAAAATATATTTTCAGTTTAGCTCTGAAGACAGAGAAAGAGGTGGCATCTTGGACACTGGAAGAGAGCTTGATCCAACAAGTTGGTACCAGTAAAGAGAAATACATGGAAATGAGAGGTAGCTCGGTCTAATACTTGGGACAAAGAGAAAAATGGTTGTTGTGAGTGAAGAGCAGGAGAGGATTTGTAACAGAGAAGACAAGCTGAGGGGTAAGAATAAGGCCGAGAATGCATTTGTACATAAGAGTCAGAAGCTTGAACATAGCTCAGTTTTTAATAAGGAGTCAATATGGAGCATTCAGCAAGAGAAGAACATATGAACATGCCATACTGGGTCAGACAGTGGATCCATCAAGCCCAGCATCTTGTCTCCAACAGTGGCCAATCCAGGCCAAAAGAACCTGGCAAGTACCCAAAAACTAAGTCTATCCCATTCTACTGTTGCTAGTAATAGCAGAGCCTATTTTCTAAGTCAACGTTATTAATAGCAGTTAATGGACTTCGCCTCCAAGAACTTATCCAATCCTTTTTTAAACCCAGCTACACTAACTGCACTAACCACATCACCTGGCAACAAATTCCAGAGTTTAATTGTGCATAGAGTGAAAAAGAATTTTCTCCAATTAGTTTTAAATGTGCCACATGCTAATTTCATGTAGTGCCCCCTAGTCATTTTTTATTCGAAAAAGTAAATAACTGATTCACATTTACCCGATCTAGACCTCTCATGATTTTAAACACCTGTATTATATCCCCCCTCATCCCTCTCTTCTCCAAGCTGAACAGTCCTAACCTCTTTAATCTTTCCTCATAGGGGAACTGTTCCATCCCTTTTATCATTTTGGTCGCCCTTCTCTGTACCTTCTCCATCGCAACTATATCTTTTTTGAGATGCAGCGACCAGAATTGTACACACTATTCTCACCATGGAGCGATATAGAGGCATTATGACATTTTCCATTTTATTCACCATTCCCTTTCTAATAATTTCCAAAATTCTGTTTTCTTTTTTGACTGCCTCAGCACACTGAACCGACGATTTCAATGTGTTATCCACTATGACGCCTAGATTTCCTTCTTGGGTGGTAGCTCCTAATATGGAACCTAACATTGTGTAACTATAGCATGGGTTATTTTTCCCTATATGCATCACCTTGTACTTATCCACATTAAATTTCATCTGCCATTTGGATGCCCAATTTTCCAGTCTCACAAGGTCTTCCTGCAATTTATCACAATCCGCTTGTGATTTAACTACGCTGAATAATTTTGTATCATCTGCAAATTTGATTACCTCACTCATCGTATTCCTTTCCAGATCATTTATAAATATATTGAAAAGCATGGGTCCCAATACAGATCCCTGAGGCACTCCACTACCCACTCCATTCCACTGAGAAAATTGTCCATTTAATCCTACTCTCTGTTTCCTGTCTTTTAGCCAGTTTGTAATCCACGAAAGGATATCGCCATCTATCCCATAACTTTTTACTTTTCCTAGAAGCCTCTAAAGAGGAACTTTGTCAAATGCCTTCCTAAAATCCAAATACTCTACATCTACTGGTTTACCTTTATCTACATGTTTATTAACTCCTTCAAAAAAGTGAAGCAGATTTGTGAGGCAAGACTTGCCTTGGGTAAAGCCTTGCTGACTTTGTTTCATTAAACCTTGTCTTTCTATATCTTCTGTGATTTTGATATTTAGAGCACTTTCCACTATTTTTCCTAGCACTGAAGTCAGGCTAACTGGTCTGTAATTTCCAGGATCGCCCCTGGAGCCTTTTTTAAATATTGGGGTTACATTAGCCACCCTCCAGTCTTCAGGTACAATGGATGATTTTAATGATAGGTTACAAATTTTTACTAATAGATCTAAATATTATTTTTGAGTTCCTTCAGAACCCTGGTGTTTATACCATCCAATCCAGGTGATTTACTACTCTTCAGTTTGTCAATCAGGCCTACCACATCTTCTAGGTTCACCATGATTTGCTTCAGTCCATCTGAATCATTATCCATGAAAACCTTCTCCGGAATGGGTATCTCCCCAACATCCTCTTCAGTACACACCGAAGCAAAGAAATCGTTTAATCTTTCTGCGATGGCCTTATCTTCTCTAAGTGCCCCTTTAACCCCTTGATCATCTAACGGTCCAACTGACTCCCTCGCAGGCTTTCTGCTTCGGATATATTTTTTAAAGTTTTTACTGTGTGTTTTTGCCTCTATGGCCAACTTCTTTTCAAATTCTCTCTTAACCTGTCTTATCAATGTCTTACATTTAACTTGCCAATGCTTATGCTTTATCCTATTTTATTCTGTTGGATCCTTACCATTTTTGAATGAAGATCTTTTGGCTAAAATAGCCTCTTTCACCTCACCTTTTAACCATGCTGGTAATCTTCTTAATTGTGGAATACATCTGGACTGTGCTTCTTGGAAGGTATTTTTTTAACAAAGTCCACGCTTCTTGCACACTTTTTACCTTTGTAGCTGCTCCTTTCAGTTTTTTTCTAACTGTTTTTCTCATTTTATCAAAGTTTCCCTTTTGAAAGTTTAGCACTAGAGCCGTGGATTTGCTTACTGTCCCCCCTTCCAGTCATTAATTCAAATTTGATCATATTATGATCATTATTGCCAAGCAGCCCCACCACTATTACCTCTCTCACCAAATCCTGTGCTCCACCTAGAATTAGATCTAAAATTGCTCCCTCTCTTGCCAGTTCTTAAACCAATTGCTCCATAATTGCTGCTCCATAAGAGCAGCTTAAAAGGCAGACTAGCTATACAGAGGAGTTTTGAAGAAGGAGTGGATGCAATACATGGTCAAAAAATGGATGAAAAGACTATTGCAATGGTCTAGGTGTGAGGAAAAGGTGACATGAAAAAGAGATGATAAGCCTTAAAATATAGAATCAAATTTTGTAGATAATTACTGATAGCATAGAGAATACCAGGTAGAAATGTGAGCATAGAGACATGGAGTTAGGAGTGACAGTCATGTTACTGAGACTTTGGGGTAGATTTTCAAAGGGGTACGCACGTAAGATACGCGCGTACCCCCCGAAAACCTACCCCAACCCCCCCCCGCGCGCACGCCGAGCCTATTTTGCATAGGCTCGGCGGCGCGCACAAGCCCCAGGATGCGCGTAAGTCCTGAGGCTTGCAAAAAGGGGCGGTCGGGGGAGTGGCCAGGGGGCGCGGTTTGGGATCGGGGGCATGTCCAGGGGGCGTGTGGGCGGTCCGGGGGCGTGGCCGAGTGCCCTGACACAGCAGCCTGTGTCGGGGCCTGGCACGCGTAAGTTACTACTGCCCGGAGGCAGTAGTAACTTTTCCGATAAAGGTAGGGGGTCTAGATAGGGCCAGGGGGGTGGGTTAGGCAGGGGAAGGGAAGGGAAGGTGCGGGGGGGTAGAAAGAAAGATCCCTCCGAGGCCGCTCCGATTTCGGAGCGGCCTCGGAGGGAACGGGCAGCGCGCGCAGGGCTCAGCGCACGCAAGTTGCACAAATGCGCACCCCCTTGCACGCGCCGACACCAGATTTTATAAGATACGCGCGGCTACGTGCGTATCTTATAACATCCAGCGTACTTTTGTTCGCACGCATGTAAATTTATAAAATCTACCCCTTTATGTGGAGTCAGCAGGAATTGAGTCAATGGAAAGGAAGTCAGGTGGAAGACAGGGAGCCTGGAAAGAAATTAGAAAATAAAAAAAAAAATTTAGTTATAGTGAAGTTAAACACAAGAAAACAAGAGTACATCTAAGTTAAGCTATAGTACAAAGATCAAATGAAAGTATAATGATATATAGAGTAAGGTAGAAAAGGAAAGAAAAATATGTGTCATTAGCAAAAGAATGGTATATTCAGTAAAAAGAAGAAATGTTAATAGAATCAATGTTAATAGAAAAAAGCAAAAGCTGAAAAACCAAGCCTTGTGGAACATATACTGAAGGAAAAGATTGAAAAGAGAGAGAATTATGAACAAGTATGCTAAGGGACCAATTTAGTAAGAATTTGTCCTATCCTGTGTCTGTGAGAAAAGACCTTGATGAATCAGTCCCTAGATACATGGCTGGACAAATAAGAGGAAAACCAGGATTGTGTCAGAGAACAGAATCTGATGGTTGATTAGTTGGTAGCGTTGAAGACCAAAACCAAATCAAGATGAGAAATGTAGAGATTTCCCCAGATATCTACTAGAGCCAGGTTACAATCAGAAGGAATATTCCAATAGTATGGGAAGGAATTGGAAAAATAGTTCATGTAAGTGGAAAGACTAAATGAATTATTCGCTTCAGTGTTTACAAATGAAGATGGTGGGGAGATACTCATTCTAGAAATGGTTTTCAAGGGTGATGATTCAGATGAACTGAACCAAATCATGGTGAACTGGAAGATGTAGTAGGCTAGATTGACAAACTGAAGAGTAGCAAATCATCTGGACGAGATGGCATACACCTCAGGGTTTTGAAAGAACTCAAAAATAAAATTTCGGATCTATTTCTAGTAATTTGTAACCTATCATTAAAATTGTCCTTTGTACCTGAAGACTGGAGGGTGGTCAATGTAACCCCAATTTTTAAAAAGAGTTCCGGTGTGATCTGGGAAACTATAGACTGGTGAGCTTGTCTTCAGTCCTGGGAAAAATCATGGAAACTATTCTAAAGAACAAAATCACAGGACATATAACTAAAGATGGTTTAACAGGACACAGCCAGCATGGATTTGCCCAAGGGAAATCTTGCTTCATAAATCTGCTTCATTTTTTTGAATGGGTTAATAAACATGTGGATAAAGGTGAACCAGTAGATGGATTTTCAGAAGGCGTTTGACAAAGTCCCCCATGAGAGGCTTCTAAGAAAATTAAACAGTTATGGAATAGAAGGCAATGTACTTTTGTAGTTTGCAAAAAGGTTTAAAGACAGAAAGAAGAGAGCAGGATTAAATAGTTTTCTCAGTGGAGAGAGATAAACAGTCGAGTGCCTCAGGGATCTGTATTTGGACCAGTGGTTATTAATAAATGTACAAGTGATCTAGAAAGGGGAACAATGAGTGAGGTGATCAGATTTGCAAATGACAAAAAATTATTCAGAGTAGTTAAATCACAAGTGGATAATGATAAATTGCAGGAGGACCTCGTGAGACTGGAAGATTGGTGTCTAAATGGCAGATGAAATTTAATGTGGACAAGTGCTAGTTGATGTATATAGGGAACAATAACACTTGCTGTAGCTACATGATGTTAGGTCTCATGTTAGAAGTTACCACCCAGGGAAAAGATCTAGGCGTCAAAATGGACAATACATTGAAATAGTTGGCTTTTTATGCTGCAGCTGTCAAAAAAGCAAGACTGTAAGGAATTATTAGAAAGGGAATGGTGAATAAAACGGAAAATGTCATAATGCCTCTGTATTGCTCCATGTTGAGATGGCACCTGGGTACTTTGTTCAAAATTCTGGTTGCCGCATCTCAAAAAAGATATAGATTAGGGGTGTGCAGATATAAAAAATTTGTTTTGCATTTTGTTTTGTTCTCAGGGGTTTTCCTCCATGAATTTTGTTTCATTTAATGTTAAATTTGCTTCTTTCATTTAAAAAAAAGGAATCGAACATTAAAAAGAAAGAAAGAGAAAACAAAAGAAAAAAAGGAAATGGGCCTCCCATCACCACCACCCATCCCTCCCACCTGGAAAAATTATAGGGCCAGGATCCCCCTGCCTTCTATGTACCCGGTCTGGTGGTGATCCACTGACAAGGCTAGGCACACAGTCCTGGATGCCAACTGCTGGGCCTCTGCCTAAGCCAAAGATTGGGCCCAGGCCTGATGCCAGTGCCTAGTCCAGAGACTGATCCCAACACTTGGGCCTTGGCCTAGCCCAGGTCTGACACCAAGGAATGGCCCAGATGCTTGGGCCTAAACCAGAACCGGGGCCCAGCACCAGGTCCATGCCCCAATGCCTGGAGGCTAGGTCCTGACTCCTCGGAATGAGCCTAGACCAGAACCTGAGTCCAGGCCTAACAACGGGGCCTGTCCTGTATGCTGGGTCCTGATGCCTGGGCCTCAGCCTAGGCCAGAGCCTAGACCAAGGCCTGATGCATGGACCTTGGCCCAGGCCCAATGCTAGAACCCAGCCCAGAGACCTGGTCCTAAGGCCTGACACTGGGTCCTGACCCAAAGGCTGGGTCCCGACTCCTGTGAATGGGCCTAGACCAGAACCTGGATGCAGGCTCCCTCAAAAGAAATGAATTGGCTCTTATTCATTGCATTTTAAAAAAATTTTTTAAATGAATGCACAGCCCTAATATAGATGCACTGGAAAAGGTAGAGAGAAGGGTAACCAAAATGATAAAGGGGGTGGAATGGCTCCCCTATGAGGAAAGGCTGAAGAGGTTAGGGCTGTTCAGCTTGGAGAAGAGATATGATGAAGGACTACAAAATCATGAGAGGACAAGAATGAGTAAATGTGAATCAGTTGTTTACTCTTTCTGATAATAGAAGGACTAGGGAGCACTCCATTAAGTTAGCAAGTAGTACATTTAAAACAAATTGGAGAAAATGTTTTTTCACTCAATGCACAATGCACAATTAAGCTCTAGAATTCTTTGCCAGAGGATTTGGTTAAGGCAGTCAGCTTAGCTGGGTTTAAAAGAGGATTGGACAAGTTCCTGGAGAAGTCCATAAACTGCTATTAGTCCAACTGACTTAGGGGTAGATTTTAAAAGGTGTGCACGTGTGTCCATGTGTTCGCGCATCCCGGCGCGCACACATGGATGCATTGATTTTATAACATGCACACACCTGTGTGCGCATGTTATAAAATCCCATGGCTGCTCGCACATGCGCGCGTGATTTTATAATCCACGCAGGCATTTGCAGGCGGCATGCACGGGGGGAGGCGGGGCAATTTTATAAGATTACGCGCAGCGACGCAATCGAGCCTCCCCAAGTTCCCTACCAGTCCGCTCTAATTAAGGAGCGGACTGAGAGGGAACTTCCCTACCCCTTTACCCATACTCCCTCCCTCTTCCCCTGTCCTCCCCACCCCCTAAACCATTTCTCCTACCTTCCCTTTTTTTTGTTTCTTTGCTTACTGCTCTGTTGGAGCAGAAGCAACTAGTGCACGCTGGCCAACTGCCGGTGCGTTCTTCCCCGGCACAGCAGCAAATGGCCGCTGTCCCGGCCGCCTCCAGCCCCACCCCCTTTTCAGGCCCTGGCATTTATTTGGGTACCTGAGTTTACATGTGTGGCCGGGCCCGTTTGAAAATTTGCCCACCGCACGTAAGGCCCAGCCACGCATGTAAACCCCAGGATTTACGCACGCAGGGGTTTAAAAATCTACCCTTCAGGGAATAGCCACTAGTCATTACCAGCATTAGTAGCATGGGATCTATTTAATGTTTGGGTACTTGCTAGGTGCTTCTATCTTAGATTGGCCACTGTTGGAAACAGGATGCTGGGCTTGATGGACCCTTGGTCTGACCTAGTATGGTGACTTCTTATTTCTTGTGTGTGTATAGCTCTTTCATGTGGAGCCTAGAATGGTGTGCTTTTAGAGTATATAAACCATTGCTACCATCTTAGAGTGTGGAATTCTTAATTGGCCCTTCCAGGGATAGCAGGTCCATACCTGTTCCCTGGTTTTGTGTATTTTTTAAGGAGGAAGACCTCCAGTGTCTCTGGATTGAGACCTGAGTTCAGAAAAGAGACAGAATGTTTTCACCTTTTTTGAAGGACTGTGTCTGGAACAGTGCAGATCATGCCTGGAAACATGTTATTGTTTAATGTTTCCTGAGATAGGAAATATTCCACCGTCCTTATCTCTTATTTTGATTTTCCCTTTTTGAAGCATTTATTTGTTGGCATAGCTGAGTCCTCACCAGGAGGTTCAGTGTATGTAAACCAAAGGAATGGTGTGTCTCAGCCAGAGAACCTGAGTGAACTATAAGGAGTTATGATCTTCGTTCATTCCATGACAAAGGAGAGAAGGAGTTGCCTGGACCTAATTGTAGGCTCAATATCAACTCAAGGAGATTCAAGAGAAAAGTAGTAACAAAAGTGCTCATCAAGTACTGTGAGTAAGGAGAAGAAAGAAGAATATCAGGAGAGGTAGGAATGAGTGGGATTTTTCTGTATGGATTTTGGCCAGCAAGAACACAAAGAACTGTCCCCTATCAGTTGAGATGGAGCTTACAGATTGCCTTGATTGATTGAATGGAAGAGAATAAATTATTCATTGGCATTTGATGTGATCTATTAATATCAATTGGATTGGAGCGAAAGGTCAGAAACCTACTTAAAATTTAAATATTGTATTATCTGATTTTGAAGCCATCAAAGCCGTAAAGAACTTTCATCAATTTCACCATTCATCAATAAGAGTTATGTAGAAACCCATCCAATACTTCCAGCATGATTATTGCTGCTGTGATCATTAGTGCTGTTTACCAGTGACTTTAAATTGGGATTTTACTTGAAGCAATGCATAGGGCCTAGAAAATTATTCAGGGAAGATAAACCTTAAGAGACTGTGTATGAGATGTGGTTCCTGGGGCCTTTATCCGGGACTATCAGCCCAGGGGTTACACAAGTGACAAAGATTGAAGAGAATAGAGGAGAGCAGTTTCAGCAGAAGGTTGAAAGGAGTCTGCAGTATTAGTGGATAGAAGAAAGCCAAGAGACTGCTGGGAAATGACCTCTGTTCCAGGGTATTAGAACGGAAAAAAGGAGAAAAGATAGAGGCCGATAGCTGGCATCAGAAATAGGGGTGTGCGCCATTTAAACACAACATTAAAAACGCATGACAATTTATTTCAGTTTGTTGCTTCTAATCTAAACTGACACAAACAACAACATATTGTTGTGCTTTTCATTTTCAGACATGCTAAATGGTTTAGTGAAATGTCAAATGAAACAAAACAAAATAAAAAGAAGAAGCAAAAAAATAATAAATGGTGTGAGAAAAACAAAACAAAGGGAAGACATTTTCACTGCACACCTCTAGTTGGAAGCAAGATTAAGGGAGGGCATTTTCATGATGGTATAGACTAATATACCATCATAATACTATACTAATATAATATGGTTTGTTACAGTTTCCCCCTTTCGATGTAAACCGATCTGATATGGTCCTCAACCATGAAGGTCGGTATAGAAAAGTGTTAAATAAATAAATAAATACATAAATACATAAATGTCTCCAAAATTCCCCTTTTTTTCCCATTTAAATCTGTCACACTTCTATTTTTTGTTTAAATATAATTTTTCCTTTTGGATGGCTTATTTTACTCTTTCTATATATATCTCTTAAGTTCTGTTTATGTCTCTATTTTTTATATTCCCTTGGTTGTTTATGAACTAATAGGGTCATTTATCAAAACGCGATGTGGGCTTATTGCGTGCGTTAGAGTGTTAACGCATGCCATAACGCCCTACCACACACAATAATTACCGCATCTCAGTGGTACTATTTAAAACAGGGGAAGGGGAGGAGTGTGGGAGGAGTTATGGCCCGGCAGCGCTGTGGGCAATAATGTTTTCCACATTAACGCCGGCAGTACCGCGGGAAGTAACACCACCTTTTCCTGTGGCGCTATGGGGGCAAAAGTGGGTGGCCCGGCCGCGACCACAGTGGGTGAAATCATACCGCCGTGATGCGGCTGGCTGCACACTATCACCCTCCTGCCCCTTTTTTTTCGCGGGCAATCATTCTGCAGTATCCATCAAGTCATGATAAATCCCCCTATAAGGTAGGAAAGAGCTATAATGATTGTATATTTGCTCATATTAAATTTTGTTCTGCCTCCTCTCATTGTTTTGCACTGTTCTAGAAATATATTGACTTAGAGTACTGTAGTTCTTATACTGACTATAAAGCATTTTATGATACTTTTATATGGAAGAGACTACATTAAGAAATTATATTAATTACAACATTTGCCTGTGAGGCTATATTAGTACAACATAAACCAAGTATTTGGGCACTCAATCCAATGTAATGTATAGCAGCATTTAATTTTATTGGTAATGAAAGTCTAGTGTAAAAAGCAATCCAGCAAGCAGAGCAAATATATTTTTACAGCAAATAAAGTTTGTGTTTTACAGTCTACAGAGTAACATTTGTTAACTTTGGAAAATGGATATTGCCTTGAATGCTTATTAAATAAGAAGAACTAAGCTTGTTCCTTTGTGTTCATAGATTTGTACGAAGGGTAAAGTGCACATATTCAAATACCTGAGCATACAGGCCTGCCAGATTGACAAGACAGCTGACTCACTCTATCTGCATGCCATAGAAAGACCACATTTGCAGCAACATGCAGAAGAAAGGTGAGTCTGAGAGATGGATAGCTTCTGTTCTTTGTCATTAAATTAGAGTTCGAGCAATGTGATTGGCTGCCTTGTGTTTCTTCAGACAGACTGTCAATGCAGGCTTAGACTAGTTCTATGTATGAATAAAAGCAATGATTTATTTATTTTGAACAGACAATCCCGGGAACTAAAAACCCTTATAAAAATGTGGCATGCAAGCTTCCTAAATCCTTCTAGCACCAAGTGGAGGGAGGAAGATTTGACAAAATGGCAAGGTTACAAGAGGCTTCGTGTCCAGCCAGACCTGATTTTGCTATATGGCACTGATGGAATTGTAATTAGGGATGTGCAATTGTTTTTCCCGAATTAGGCAATTTCAACAAAATTGCCTAATTCGGAATGGTTCAGGAGAACCGAAAAACAATTGAATTTTTTCCGAAATTTCGGAAAAAATTCATTTTTGCGTTAGCGCGCACTATCGGGAGTTAGTGCGCACTAACTCCCGTTAGTGTGCACTAAAGCGAAAATCAGGGCCCCTGAAAGAAAAACCCTGAACCGCAGGGAAAACGAAATTCCCATGGGGGGGGGGGGCCCGAAACGAAACCCGACACGAAATCTGATCCTGAAGCACATCTCTAATTGTAATTACTTAGATATGAATCCCAATCCTGGCCCTTCAAGACAACTCCCTCCCCATCTGCGCAAATCAGCTCGCTACCCCACAAACCTTATCCCTCTCCCTCTCCTGCCTCGCTCTTCTCTCTCCTTCACATGTTCCCTATGGAATATGTGCTCTGTTTCCTACAAGTATGAATTGCAAGGAATTGCAGGTCTTTACGGGACTGGGCATCCAAATGGCAGATGGAATTTAATGTGGACAAGTGCAAAGTGATGCATATAAGGAAAAGTAATCCAAATTGTTGATAGGAGTCACCACCTAGGAAAAAGGATCTAGGCGTCGTCATGGATAATACATTGAAAATCTTGGCTTTGTGTGCAGCAGTGGTCACTGAATCTGTAAAGACAAGCATATGCGTGCAGCTAGCCTGAGCTCCCAGATGGGCAACTGACCTACTGTGGGCAATGCCAGAGAGTGCACAGGATAACAGGGGGAGGGAGGAAGGAAGGTCACTGCTGCAGGCTGAAGAAGGACTGGCAGTCAGTGCAAGATGTTTATGTGATACAGCTGCAGTGCCTGCTGGGTGTGTATATGTGTGCATACATGAACAGTATCACAACAGCAAAAAAGGGCATGTGTGTGTCAGAGAGCATGTGTGTGTGTGTGTGTCAGTACAGGAGTGTGTATATGTTTATGTGTGTATGTGTCTGAGAAATTATATTTTGTGTCCTAATGAGGGAGTGTGTGTATATTTGTGTGTGTATGTATGTGTATGGTCCGTGACTGACAGAGAGAGAGCACGAATGTGTGTGTGTGAGTGAATGCGAGATATCCACTGATAATTTATACTAACCATAGGGCAACCAAAACACAAAGGTTCTCAACTGTGCTGGCACCCCCATATAGCAATGTGGTTCTAGCTATTCTTTACCCAATCTGGAGACTTTTCACAGTGAATCTAGAGACTTCATGTAGAAGTTGGCAACACTGCCTAGTGCACAGCTGCACAAAGTTCCTCCAATGGCCATGCATGCGACACCTCGGGCCGTGCATAATCCGGACCTGGACCCAGAAAGGAGGAGTGAGAACCCATACTGCAGTTCCTGCTGCAATTTTCATAAAGCTGGCACATCCTGTAAACTGATCGCATTGTCAGTCTACAGGAAGTGCCACCTGCCAGGTTTGAACATGCTTGCCGGGTGGCATAGACTGATAGCATTGATCTAGCCCTCCTCCCCCTTGGCTACCATATGCTGCTGCCCCCCTCATCCAAGATCAGCATATGATGGCCAAAGTATTGGGGTTGCTGAACCTCTTGTCATTCTTCTGAGTGTTTGTGTGTGTATGTGTGGGGAAGCTGTTACGTTGGGGCTGCTGCATTCCTGCCATTGTTCTTGTGGGAGGGGGGTGTGATGTTATTGTTAAGACTCAGACAACAGAAGCAGAAAAAAAGCATTTTATTTTCAGTTTAGTGATTGGAATATGATAGCTTTGAGAACGGGTATTTTCTCGGTCTTTGTTTATTTCTCACTACAAGAGGAAACGTTTTTTTTTTTCTAGTTCTCCAATTTTGCACTGCATGCAGAGTCCAGCTTCTTGTGGATTCCTTTTTCTGTCTGTAGAGTTCTGTTTCTAATTTGTGGTACTCCTGTCTGTATTTGCTGAGTTCTGCATCAGTAACAAAGATGAGGGATTCTCCTAGCATGAAGGTTTTCTGTAGGAATCCAAAACAGTTCCGCTTGCTTTGTTTTCCCAATAGGAGGTATACTGGTGTTCTAGGATGCAATGCTAATATTTCCACTGCTTTTTAGAGGTCCGATTATTGCTGTTTCAGTCCTGGGAATTAGTGCTGTTATAGTCCATCGGAGTGCGGGGAGGAGAGAGAAAGTTTGCCCTCCTTCTCCCCCAACCAATCTGACCTCCCTACTACCCCTTCTCCTGAAATTAAGTAATCAAACACTGCGTATGCTTTCCTCCCAAATCCCATTTCCTCCTTCCCATTCTAATCCCTTTCTCCAGGCACTTCCCAGGGTTCCCAACATACCCAGTTCCAGCAGGGAGATTATTAGGCTAGTCCTGGACTCTTGACAGCCTCATCCTGATGCTTTTAGGTATCTGCCACACTGGTTTCAGTGGATAGAATTAGGGACTACTGATCCTTCAGTACACTAGGATGTAAGTTTTAAACCAGGGTTTGTCAAAAAAAAAAAAATCTCACTCCTGAAACTGGGTAACTTGGTAGCTCTGTCTCCCAGATGCTGCAGGGGTTGAGGAAAACTGGGCTGCAGCTCTAGATCAGGTTTCTTCCATCGGGGGCAGCAAAACTGTAAGGGCCAAGGGGATTCATGCACACAGTGTCTCAAACAACAGAGAGGTCCATGTTCAGACACAGTATGGATAGTAAAGTTAACCGGATAAACTTACCCGGCTAACTTTGGAGGTAAATTCAGTAGAGCAGACTGCAAATCAAAATTGAAAAACAGTGCATGGAGAAAATTAAACATCTAAATGCAGAACATAACCTGGGGGAGGGGGGCATGTGGGCAGTAGGGTAAAACCAGGACTGGATCAGCCTGACCTGAAACTCTGCAGTCCGTTGGCAATCCTATTCACAGCTCTCAGATACTGGAGAATTCTCCTGTCACATTTGGAAAGTTTGGCACTATCCGGTTGACGTCTTCAGTCTTCTGGTGTCCCGCCCCCTACGACCTGGGAGCAAACACTTTCCAGAGCACTGCAGACTATAGCCCCCCCCCCCCCCCCCAAGAAAGAGAGCAGCTTCCCCAGTGGAAGGGAAAGGCAATGCTCTCCTCTCCTCTTCTGGAATTAAGGAGGGCCACAGCCCTTGCTTCCTCTCCCTCATTCCCTTCATCAATGAACTCTTTAATAGATGCAATCACTAACCCACTAGAGTTACAACCTCAAAACCCTTGGTAAGACTGACTAGGCCTCACTATATTCTTAGAAAGTGGAAACTTCCTAGCCCGGGAGGTTCCAGAGAGATACGTCAGATTATTGAGTGACAGGGTCCGTCCACCGCAGGATGGATCCCTGGTCCACATCTCTGAAGGCAAGGCCTCAAGTCACTGGGAGCAGTCGTGGACTGAAGGAACAAGGGAGAGGTAGCAAGGGCTGAGGCTCTCCCAGCTCCAGGAAGGGAAGGGGCTTTGCCCTTCCTTTTCATTGGGAGAGGTGTTCTTGCAGTACTCGCTAAGGCGTTTGTTCCTAGGTCTCAAGGGCTGGAGATACCAGCCAGGTATTGCCGTACTTTCAAAATAGAAGAGGAGGATTCTCGTGCGCTTGAGTGGTTTGAAGGGATAAATGTCCCCATTGGGAGCATGAGGAGGATCCGGTTTTCCCACTAATTGATTCAAGAGGTTTAAGACTCTGTATTTTCATGCTGTAGGCTATTTGAAACTATACAAATTGTCTTTTTCTACTTTTGTACTGCGGACACGTTTTACTTTGATTTTCAGTAAAGTTTTGAAACTATACCCAGTTGTGTACATTTCTGGTTTTTTGAGGGATTTTTGAGAGACTGTGTGGGTGATCCCATTGAACCTTACAGCTTTTCTGTCCCCCATAGAAGAATGTAAGAACATAAGAACATGCCATACTAGGTCAGACTGAGGGTCCATCAAGCCCAGCAACCTGCTTCCATCAGTGGCCAATCCAGGATACAAGTACCGAGCAAATACCCAATTAGTAAATTAATCCCATGCTACTAATGCCGGTAATTAGCAGTGGCTATTCCCTAAATCAATTTGATTACTAACAGTTTATGGACTTCTCCTCCAGGAACTTGTCCAAACCTTTTTTAAACTCATCTATGGTAACTGCCTTAACCATATCCTCTGGCAGTGAATTCCAGAGCTTAATTGTGTGTTAAATGAAAAAGAATTTTCTCCGATTTGTTTCAAATGTGCTACTTGCTAACTTCATGGAGTGCCTCCTAGTCCTTGTATTATCTGAAAGAGTAAGTAATTGATTCACATTTACCTGTTCTCGTTCTGTCATGATCTTAAAGACCTCTATCATATCTCTCCTCAGCCATCTTTTATCCAAGCTGAACAGCCCTAACCTCTTTAGCCTTTCCTGAAAGGGGAGCCATTCCATCCCCCTTATTATTTTGATCGCCCTTCTCTGAACCTTTTCCAATGGAACTATACCTTTTTTGAGATGCGGCGACCAGAATTGCACACAGTACTCAAGGTGCGGTCTCACCATGGGGCGATACAGGGGTACTTTGACATTCTCTGTTTTATTCACCTTTCCTAGTAATTCTTAATATTCTATGTGCTTTTTGACTGCCGCAGCACACTGCGCCGATGATTTCAGTGTATCGTCCACTATGACAATCCTTATCTGAGTTGGAGCCAGGTTTTCCTCAAGCCCTGCAGCATCTGAAGATGACCCCCTTGCCTATTTCTGAGAATGCCTTTATCCACTTTTTCATCATCTCACACTTAGACTGCTGTAACCTGCTTTTCACAAGTCTCCTACTGAACCATCTATCCCCAGTCCAGCCTAGTCAAAATTCAGTTGCATGACTTATCTTCCTCTTACGTTACGACCATGCAACCCCTCTTCTCAAGTCATTACATTGGCTACCCCTCTACTTCCATATACAGATCAAGCTCCTCTCCCCCACACACCCCTTTCTTCATTTTCTCCATTTATCAGGTAAACTGCTCTTGTCTGTGCCCCTTTCCTCAGTCATAACATCATACTTTCTATCTTGCTACAGACTTCCAGAGTTGGTGCCTCATTCGCCTCCGTGGCCTTATTCAGGTCCCACCTAAAAACCTACCTTTCCGAGGTTCCTTTAAAATCTTAAGCCCCGGCCGTCGCTGTTCATAGCCTTATTGGTTTAACTGCACTTAGTATAATTAGGGACCTTTGTTTTCAGCTTTTATTTTATTTTGCCTGGGAATTTCAGTGTTAGAACAAAAAAGAAATTAGTGGAAAAATGACTTTTCTACTGATTTTTCTCATGTGTGTTATATCAAAGTCATTTTTCCACCCACTATTTTTGTTAGGCAAAATGAAATAAAAACTGAAACTAAGGTCCCTAACTATAATAAATGTGGTAAATTTTTGTGAAGCCTCTTATTTTTCTTGTCTGCATGTTAGCTAAATTATAAGCTCCACAGAGTAGGGACTGTTTGTCATGTGTATCTGTACAAGAGCATAACTGGGAGGAGCTTTAAATCCAGTTAACTTAAGTTGGATAAGTAGCAATATTTATACTTATCTGTTTAAGTTAACTAGATAAGTTAGACTTGCTATTGAGCAGGTCTAAAGTTAGCTGGATAAACTTATCCGGCTAACTCAAATGTTATCTGGATATATTCAGTGGCACATCCATGCTGCTGAATATCCCAAATAAGTCAGACAAGTTTTTATCTGGCTAAGAGCTAGGGTTGCCAACTGGCTCCAGATTTTCAGGACAGGTTGATTCGGTCCTGGTTTTACTTCCCTGCATGTAGGTACTTATAGTCTTGATTTTCTTAGTAAATGTAATAGGAAAATCAGACTAAGTCCCAGCATGCAATAGGGTAAAACCAGGACTGGATCAACCTGTCCTGAAAATCTGGAGCCAGTTGGCAACCCTACTAAGTTTCCTAGCCAGCTACATTCTGAATATCTACTTCCATATGTCTAGTAGTACTGCAGAAATACTAAGCAGGAGTAGTATTAGGAATAGCAAATGCAGTGAAAACAAAGCAGGACTGGCTCAACCATCCCTGCTAGCCTAAAACCATCTGATAACCCCACACAAGGATATAGACAATCTGATTTTCATAGTACTGAATTCCTGCTGAATGTTTTGCATTGGGTGCCGTTGGCATCTTTAGTCATTCATCCTTTTTGTCAAAACTAGACACCGGAGACAAAATAAGTATTGTGTTTCCTGCCAAGGAATCCTGAATGATGCCGCTGACGTTGTGGTATTGACTTCTCATGTTGTGTTTAGAACAACATGTTTTGAGGGGGGGGGGGGTTTGCATTAAATGTCAATTAAAATCCAGTGGTAATGTACTCTTTGTTCAAGATTATTAACCATTGCACTCCCAATAGATTCAAGCTTTGGATGCAACTGCAAAGAAAGTGCACAATCAATTTTCAGTAAAAAAAAGAAAGCAATAATAATGTTTTTCCTCAATAACTTCTTTTAAAAAAAGACCTTAGAAACAAGCGCATACCAAGCCCTGAATCAGAGACCCATCTCATGGCTAGTGTTTAGCATCTGCTGTCAATTGCTCCTATTTTTTTGTGTGCAAGTCACATTGCTTTAATTGCATAGGTCCTGGAAGGGATAGGTCAGGGTGAGCTGATGCTTCACCAGTAATCTGATTAGACGTTACTTCACAGAGAGCCCTGCAGACCTTTGATCTGGGCATTTCACATTCAAGTACATTTCCATAAATTTTGCCATACCAAAGCTCTTTTGCTTTTGACTCTTCTGAATTATACCACACCGATGTTGCACTGCAACAGAATAATCTTTATTAAACAGCAGGGTCAGGAATGGCTGTTGTCAGCACTGTACATTTCAACAATACTTGATTTGCTCATAGGAGTGTTCACACAGGATGCATTTAGGATGAGGACACCAGGCCAAAGCCTGCAGACTGATAGTTCCCACTTTTTCTGAGTCCAAGCAGCCTTTATCCGTTTGTTTGCCACAGCTTGGATTTTCTGACTGAGAAATTACACTAGTGATGCTCGCACTGATGAAAGTTCAGAACAGACTCCAAAAGAATACAATTAATATTGGTATTGTCCGCAGTTTGTGTAATATGTACACAGCATCTCTTGGCATCAATTATTTATCTTTTCATTAATCATGGAGCAGGCAAGATGGGTAATGTGTGATAGAGGCAACCTGTATTTTCCTCCAAATAATCACAAATGCAGCAGATCAGGAAAGAGACACCAATCAAGCGGCAATATTTTTTTTTACTTTTATTACCTCCTATTGTTAAGATTTTTGTTTTAAATAGATGATGAGATGAAATTTGAGATATAAATTCAAGATTTGCTCCAGATTTATCGATAAAAATATTCCAGTATTTTCAATTTGAAAATACTGAGCGAAAATAGAATAAAACTTTGATAAATACTCCCCGGAGAGATTTTTACAGATTTGTATACATTGCTTACCTTTCACTCTTTGGAACCTGTGCAGAATGCTGGTACGGGTTCTTCTTTAGCCCACTTTCTGAACCAGGGGTGCTTGTCTGTGTGCCTGAAATTTCAGGACATGTCAGAGAACTCATGAGGACTTTGATAAGGATGGGTTTTTGTTTTTTTTTCAGATCCATGGACCATGGATAGGCACATGTGCTTGTCGCAGAAAGTAGGTTCCTTTAGTTCTGGATGGAACTCCTTCTTTTTATTGGAGCTAGCCTATATTGCCAATTTATTCTTTAAGTAGTGGTACATATGTAATCAATGTACAAAATACCTTATTACAAAAGAGAAAGGGAAATTGTGATTTTTCACCAGCCTTTTCCAAGCAGGGCACAAGGCAGCCTACATTTTTTTAAAAAATCAGGTACAATTATTCCCTATCCCAAAGAGCTTACAATCTATGTGGGTACCTGAGACAACAGGAGGCAAAGTGATTTGACCTTACATACCAGGGATGTGCATTTATTTTTTTTTATTTTCGTTTTTAGTGCGCACTCATTTTTATAATGCGCACTAAAAAGAAAACAAACTGAAAAATACAAACAAACCAAATAATAAAAATAGAGGGGTAGATCTTAAAAACATACGCGCATGCGTACTTTTGTTCGCGCCCCAGGTGCGGACAAAAGAACGCTGGATTTTATAAGATACGCACGTAGCCGCGCGTATCTTATAAAATCCGGGGTCGGCGCGCGCAACGGGGTGCACATTTGTGCAACCTGCGCGCGCCGAGCCCAGCGCGCGCTGCCTGTTCCCTCCGAGGCCATTCCGATTTCGGAGCGGCCTCGGAGGGAATGTTCCTTCGCCCTCCCCCCACATTTCCCTTCCTTCCCCTACCTAACCCACCCCCCCAGCCCTATCTAAACCCCCCCCTTACCTTTATTGGCAGATTTACGCCTGCTGAAAGCAGATGTAAATCTGCGCGCGCCAGCGGACTGCTGGTGCGCCATCACCCGACCCGGGGACTGGTCCGGAGGCCTCGACCACGCCCCTGGGCCAGTGCCACGCCCCCGGGCCCGCCCCCGAAACGCTGCGTCATTCCGCAACGCCCCCCCGACACGCCCCTTTTACGAAGCCCCGGGACTTACGCGCGTCCCGGGGCTCTGCGCGCGCTGGCGCCTATGCAAAATAGGCGCGCCAGTGCGCGAGTGCACTGCGCGCGTAAATCCAGCTGGATTTACGCGCGCAGGGCATTTAAAATCCACCCCAAAATGAAACAAACAAAAAAAAAAAGAATATTTTCTGGTTGCACATCCCTGTTACTTACTAATACAGTTCTTTCTCACAGCTACATGCCCCCAGCCATTATACATTTTCTAAGTATCTACAGTTTTGTGCAAAATGACTACTGATGTTCAGTGGAAAATTTGGTGTTGACCTTATTTGAGAAATTAGAAAGGGTGTGCCATGTTAGTTTGCCAAAATTTAAAAAGAACCCCCTTCCCACTTTAAAAAAAATCTTGGGTAGAGAGATGATAAGCTGACAGAGGTATAATGATTCAAACATTCTAATTTTGCTTATTAATGGGTAGTTGTTGATAGATAATGGATCACTTGACAGCCTTAGACTTCCTAATTGCCCCTGTCTACGGTGATACCTCAGATCCTACTCATTCTCTGTCCATCCCTTGGATATGCTACTGCTTTCTACAACTGTCCCAATACCTCTGCTATTCCAGGCATCCAATACATTCTCAGTAAGAAATTATTTTCTCATTTCTTTGAGCTTTGCATCTTCCATCTTCATACCAGGCATCATTGCCCTTGACCATTCAGAACTTTACTTGAATGCTTCTATCATTTCCACTCTGTTTTTGTTTTAACTTAATTTACTTAAAATGTGAATCAGTGAATACAAATATGAAAGAGCACCAATCAAGGCTCATGCCTTTGTCAGAAATATGAAAAAGCAATGCATGTTGGTGAAGGAGAGTAGAGGTGAAGTACTGAGGTGCACCAAACAAGTCAGGAATCGAACATTTCAGGCTTGTTAAACAGCGCAAAAAGGCAACAGCAAGAAACAGATGAATACTAAGGTCCATATAGAGGGGTATAAACAGCAGAAAAATGTCTCTTTGCCAATCATTGGTGAGACCTTATCTGGAGTATTGTGTCCAATTCTGGAGACTTCATCTCCAAAAAGATATAAATAGTTTAGAGCCAATCCCTAAGAAGGCTGACACATTGGTACAGAGTCTGCACCAGAAGCTTTACGAGGCGAGATGTAAGGACAGTATATATACACTAGGGGATATGAGCAGCATTCAGATACCTCAAAGGTATAAATAATATACGAGAGACAAACATTTTCCCATGGAAAGGAAATTCTAGAGCGAGCAGTCTTGGTGTGAGCCTGAAAGAGGATAGGCTTAGAAGTAACAAGCAAATAATTTTTTCACAGAAAGGGTAATGTATCCATGGAATAACCTCCTAGTGGAAGTGGTAGAGGCCAAAACAGTACCAGAATTCAAGAAAGCTTGGAATAAGCACAGAGGATCTTTGATTACTGGAAAGGGAAAGTAATGTGGGAGATTGAATAGGGTTTGCAGTATTGTACCAGGAAAAGAAAATAGGAAGGTTAGATGAAAGAGATCTAGGCATCATAGTGGATAATACATCAAAATCATCAGCTCAGTGTGCTGTGGCAATCAAAAAAGCAAACAGAATGTTGGGAATTATTAAAGAGGGAATGGAAAATAAAACAGAGGATGTCATAATGCCTCTGTATCGCTCCATGGTGAGACCATGCCTTGAATACTGTGTGCAGTTCTGCTCACCACATCTCAGAAAGGATCTAGCTGCACTGGAGAAAGTGCAGAGAAGGGTGACTAAAATGATAAGGGGCATTGTACGGCTGCCCTTTGAGGAAAGGCTAAATAAGTTAGGGCTGTTCAGTTTGGAGAAGAGACGACTGAGGGAGGATATGATAGAAGTCTACAAAATCATGAAAGACTTGAACAAGTTAATGTAAATCAGTTATTTACGCTCTCAGATAATAAAAGGACCAGGGGGCACTCCATGAAGTTAGCAAGTAGCTCATTTAAAATAAATCGAAGAACATTTTTTTTCACTCAGCTCTGGAATTCATTGCCAGAGGATGTGGTTACAGTAGTTAGTGTAACTGTGTTTAAAAAAGGTTTGGATACGTTTCTAGAGAAAAAATCCATAAACTACTATTACGGTAATTAATAAGCAATAGTAGCTTGTGATTTATCTGGAGACCGTATCTACAAAGAGACAAGGACAGGTTGGAAGCTGTACAGAGAAGGGCGACCAGGAAGGTGGAGGGTCTTCATCGGTTGACGTACGAGGAGAGATTGAAGAATCTAAATATGTACACCCTGGAGGAAAGGAGGAGCAGGGGTGATATGATTCAGACTTTCAGATACTTGAAAAACTTTAACGATCCAAAGACAACGACAAACCTTTTCCGACAGAAAAAAATCAGCAGAACCAGAGGTCACGAGCTGAGGCTCCAAGGAGGAAGACTAAGAACCAATGTCAGGAAGTATTTCTTCACGGAGAGAGTGGTGGATGCCTGGAATGCCCTTCCGGAGGAAGTGGTGAAGTCCAAAACTGTGAAGCACTTCAAAGGGGCGTGGGATAAACATTGTGGATCCATCAGGTCCAGAGGACACGTATAAAATAGCAGGTAGCAAAACACTGCACGGAGCGGCAGTAGCCACAGAGGCATTCACGGAGCGGGATGCCAGTGGCCAGTGGTAGGTGTTCCACCTTCATGGAGCAGAAGGATGGAGGGCTGTCATCTTCCAATTAAATTTAAAAAAACCCAAAAAAACAGGGATGGGATCCATCAGGTCTAGAGGACGCATATAAAGAACAGGTAGTAAAACACTGCACGGAGCGGCAGTAGCCACAGAGGCATTCACGGAGCGGGATGCCAGTGGCCAGTGGTAGGTGTCCACCTTCACGGAGCGGAAGGATGAAGGGCAGCCATCTCCCAATTAAAAAAAAAGAAAAAAACAGGGATGGGTTCATGGGCTATAGGTATTACCAATTATTAGGCTTTTCAATATTTGATGATAGTTAATGTGACTTTCAAGGCATACTTCACTTTCAATGCATATCCAGCATAGCTCCCTGCTTCAACGACAGGGGAGAAGAAAAACTAATACTTCACACATATCCAGCATTGCCCTCTGCTTCATGGCAGAGAGCTATGCTGCCGCTTACCCAACTAATCAAACTTAATATTTCACTTGGAAGCAGCTCCATCACTGCTCTCTACATTAATAGTGGGGGTGAAAGGGAATTAGAACATAAGGTTACTAAGAGCCAAGAGAAACAGATAAGTATGAGAAAAAATAAGTGTGAAGCTTGCTGGGCAGACTGGATGGACCGACTGGTCTTCTTCTGCCGTCATTTCTATGTTTCTATGTTAATGTTTAGGTACTTGCCAGGTACCTGTGACTTGGATTGGCCACTGTTGGAAACAGGATACTGGGCTTGATGGATCCTTGGTCTGACCCAGTATGGCATTTCTTATGTTCTTATGTTCTTATGGACCTCGCTGTTTTTAGCTGACATCAGCATGTGTCATTATTATTTTTTATTTATTTATTTAGGTTTTTTATATACCGGCATTCAAGACAGCAGTCACATCATGCTGGTTCACATAAAAACAGGAGTGCATAATAAACTTCAAACTAGAACTATGGTGCGGAAAAAAGCAGTTATTAAAGTATCAAACATATGCATTCTCTTAATTGTTTTAATAGTGATTCATATAATAGTTTTAGCCTAGTTGTATTTATTTTATGTGATTGTCTTTATTATTTTAGTTGGCCATTGATTGTAATTTGATGTTTTAAATTATGTACACCGCTTTAAGCATTCTAATGAAAAGAAATTTATACATGGGAATAGTCTGCATTTTTGAAAAACAAAAAAGTTTGCTTTTTATTCTAGACAAATGATGAAGTACATTATCATTGATTCAGATAGAATTCTATAATTCAAGGGCCATAGCATATGTGGAAGACTGAATTTAAAGCCTACTCTCATCTGAAAAAATCTAAGAATTTATCTGAACCCATTCACAGCTGACTTCTTTGTTCATGTTTTATTATGTTTTTTCACCCTTATTATTCAAACTATTAATTTATTTTTGTACTATCAATAGTCAACTTTATTCACCTTACTTGTGTGATTGTTACATGTTGCCAATAGTTGATATTTGAGTTATTACATTATTGACATGAATTTCCGTGTTGGTTCTTGATCAAATCTAGTATTGAAGACATTTATCCAGCTAAGAAAGATTCAGATTCAGGTGTTGGAAGTGATAATGGTGATAAGCGTTTGTCTGCTATAGAGGTAAGCTAGATTTCTTTTCATTTTTGTACTGTTTTATACTTGAGATAATCACTGGGTATTTGTAGGTTATGCAAATATGACAGTTATTACCGCCAACTATGAGTGGTAGATTATGAGTGGTAGAGAAAAAAGATGAGCAAAATATCATAATCAATGTATTTTTCTCCAATCGTTATTTTCTTGCATTAATAATCTGAAAGGCTAATGACCAGTTGCTTACAACTTCAGGCAGTATATCTCCTGTTAGTTAATACGGTACTTTCTACAATTCAAGGTGAATTTTAAAAGTCCGACGCGCGCATCAATTAGGGGATGTGCAAAGGAAGTTGGGCTCGCACACATGACCGTATTTTAAAAAGTGCCTAGATACACATGCAAAATCCATTGCGCACACATCTGAAAAGTTCCTAAATGGGGTAGGATTTGGGTGGGGTCTAGGCAGTGCATCAATTTTCAGGGCCTGGCCAATACTTGTAAATACTTACCCACCCTGGCGTGTGCTGACGTCCCCTACCATGTGCCCTTACTTCTGCTATGGATGACATGTAAGTTATAAAATAAAAGGATTGACCCAGTTTGGAGGGTTTTAAAGGGTCTGGGGTAATTGGGGTGAAGGTAGGCTATCAAACCAGGGGGAATTGGAGAACCTAGCTGTTAACTGGGTGAACTGGTGGATGAACTGGTAAGCTGGCAATGGCATGGGTGCGTGCTCTTTTTAAAATCCCCTGACTTATGTGGTAGAAGCAGGATTTGCATGCCCACTTAAAATTTGGCGCACATGTGTGTGCGGCCAGGCTATTTTATAACATGCGCGCATATTATAAATTGGCACATACCTGAGTGCGGGCCAACGCACATGCGCCAATGTGCACCTGCATGCCAGCTTGCAAGTGACTGTCCCTGAATTCAACATTCAGAACTGTCCGCGGTACAGAATTTGCTTGTGTAAGTGGGCGTGTGGAGATTTATGTAAGTGGGTGCCGCACAGTTTATAAAATACCACATATTTCTGCCCTGAAAGTACATGCATATTTTGTAGTAAACGCATCTATTTCCAATGCCAGAAAACGCTTACTTTTTCTACCTATTTTATAAATGTACGCATGTATATTTAGGCACATAAAAATATATAACATGTTCGCTTAATAACCTTAAATGAAACCCGGAGGCAGGTATTTTATAATGTGTGCACACTTGCTGTTCTGAAAATATTTACTTGCATGCGTACTTGGTCTCATCATTTTACCATTACCACCACCAGTTCACCCAGACCTTGCCACCCAAAAGCTGCGGACAAAAGATAAATCCGATTTCAATTGCATGAGTCTCTTAGCAGGGATAAAACTGTTTGGTCAAATTTGGTAATGTAGGCACGTATACCTCTTACAGAATAGCAACTTGCTCGTGTACTTCTGAATCCTGCCCTAGAATGCCCTCCCACTACCTGAATCCTGCCCTAGAATGCCCTCCCACTACCTCTTTTTTCCCTCGGGTAAATTGTATGCACCATACTGCAAATATCCATGCACTCAGGTTTCTAAGTTTTTAAAAGGGTTTTTACCTACAAAACCCTTTTGAAAATTCACTCCTTATGCTCTGTTCTCTTGGCCAAGGCTTTAGTTAGTATATTAGTGACATGGGCCTGGATTCACCATTCTATCGCAGAATGGTGAATCCAGCGAAAACGGGGGGTGGGCCTGCGAAAGCCGGCAGCCATTGCACCACCGGTGTTATCGCTGCTGGCTTTCGCACCCAATAGCGCCACCATGAAAGATGGCGCTATTGGGCGCGCTACTGGCGACTATAAGGTGTCTTACCTTATCGCCGCCAGCGAAGACATTGCGGAGTCCTCCCCAACTCCTCCCCTCGCCACCCTGACTCCGCCCTGACTCCACCCCTAGCAAGCTATCGCACACGATAAGCCTTACAAAATGACCCCCATGGTTAGGAAGGGAAATTAGCCTAACTAGCACAACATTCCTTTGATTTACTTTATTTGAGAATAATTGAGATATCGATGCTACACATCTCTGGCAGTGTTCCCAAGTTCAGAATATAGTTGAAAGCTTTGGTAAGTAGTGAGTAATAATGTTCTGTTGAAAAACAATCATCTTTAGCTGTTTTCCTCAAGGCCAGGTTTGGTTTTTTTTAAGTTAGAATTGGTTTTCAAGGTGACAGTCTTCAAAGATATTTGGCATATTGGCATTCTCAAGGTAATTTAACAGACCAGCATAATCTTCTTGACATTAAGAGGGGTATAGCTTCTTCTGGTACACTATTGAGAAAATTACTATTATTCAGCATTACTTATTTTATATAGCTCTTTGTGCACTATTCTCTGAATATGTTTGATTACATAGGTAAGATGAGGATAATTTGACTGGTAAGGTATACTGCAAGTATATGAAGTTACGAATGCTATTTGAACGTATCTAATTTGTGTACAAAATCTATGAATGTACTGCTGATTGGGTAAAGCTTCAAGAAATATAAAGTTTCCAAAAAAAGGAAAACGAAACTAAAAGGAAAAAAAAGCTGAAAAAAGGAAAGAAAAACTGTAAAAAGAAATAATCAATAGACACAAGGTTTGGAAAACATTTTGTGTTTAAAGATTTTTAATAAAATATGCCTTTTGTGTCTATTAAACAGTATAAAATTGTATGCTGTTTCCTCCGAATGTGCTACAGAATTGCTGCAGAATCTTAAACATTTCCTGCAGAATCATCCACTTGACAGTAAAGGAAGGGGCATTAGTGGACCTTGTACATTTAATTGGAAACAGTGTCTCTAATGACCGGGTAGGTGCCCGTCTGAGTACTAGTGATCATCCGATGGTATAGTTTGGTATAGAAACCAAGATGGAGATGGAGAGGAGCCACACAAAGCATAAAGTCCTGGATTTCATAAATACCAACTTTGCTAACATGGTGAAGCTTTTCAAGCAGTGATGTGGGTCTCTGGCATCCAGGCATCCATGCTTCCATTTCAGGGCTCCTCGCCATCTTTCTCATAGTAATATTTAAAGTCACAGAAAATCAGAATTATATAAACACAAAAGGGCATTTTAAGAGTGTTCCACTGATAGCCTTTGGGAGAAAAAAAAATTGAAAAAATATACACATACATATACATACACAGTTGGACAAATATCATCCTTCTCTGTAACTGACACATGCATAACACACATATTCTCTTTCTGTCTTCCCACCTATATGGATGACTCCCATACTCTTCCCCTTTCCTGACCTCAGTACATTCCCCCTTACTCCCCTTTCTGAGTTCAGCACTCTCCCCGTGGCTAGTTATGGGCACACAGGTTCAGTGCAAGGAATATATTTATTTATTTACTTATGCAACAGATTTATATATTGTATAATCAGTAAATACAATAAAAGTGGTTTACAATCAACATATATATCATAAAAACAAAATTACAAGTAATCAAAAATAGACATAATACACAAACATAAAATAACAAAAAAAGAATAAAAATAGAAATAAAAATAGAAATTCTGCCAATACTCATAAAATATTAAAAAGTAAGCCCTACCAGGAAGTCCTCATCAGTCCATCACTTCACCCAGGGAACAACCAGACTTTTGCTTCTTTGCAGTATTTTAGAAAGTTTCATTCAGATCTAATCTGAAGAGATATATCATTCCAAACTCAAGAAACAAATGTTGAAAAGGCTTGATTACAATATTGCTTAAGGCACAATTTTTGAGAAAAAAAAACCACAGCCAACAAGCAATCCTGCGAAGTCTGGTGGGTACAGACCAGCTTCTCACAAAGATGTTTGGGACCATTACTTCAAGTGGAAAATGATTGTCAATAGCATAAATTTTGCTCTTTTAACAATTGATAATCAATGCAATGTCTGCAACATGGGCGATATCTTTCCCATCTTGATTTCCCAAGTATCAGATGAGCTGCAAGGAATGGCACCCAACAGAGAGCAGCCTCTACTTTCTTCTCCAGTCTTTCCTCTCCTCTCTCAGGCAGGGTGCATGGAACAGGAAGGAAGATGGTGGGGCTGAGGTTGGAGCAGACTGAACAGACAAGAGAACACCCACTCTGCTTCCCTAATCCAGCCCCTCTCATTCTTTTAGTCCACCTTCCTCTTTAGCCCTGCAGGAAAAGAGGAAGGTGAGTTTGGAATGGATGGAGCAGAGCAAAGAAAGGAAGAACTACTCAATCCAGTTTCTCCTCTCCTGTTTCCCAGGTACCCTGAGCAGCAGGAGCATTGATTATTGGTGGTAACATCTAGGCTGGTCAGCAATCTCCCATAGCCTCTTATTCAGGGCAAGGGCCCCTCTTTTTCCCCTCACTCTCAGTACAACACTGACTAAAGGAGGTGCTAGCAGGGTTGGAGGAGGTAGGCTAAGTGAAAGAACACTGAGTAAACTAAAAAGAGCTATAGTAAAAACAGCAGAGTTTTATGTATAAAAAATAAATACAAGTATGAGATAAATTATCCTAAATTTTGCAAAGTGATTAAAGCATGGATTTTTAAACCAGCCTTTTCTTAGAATTTTGAGATTTGCACATAAACTTCTTTTTATGTTTTTATTATATTTTATCTGTGTTAAACACATACACCAAAAAATGATTCAATGAATTAAGTGAAAAAAATAACCAAAGTCTATTTTAAAAATTCATCATCAAATATCTTTTCTTCTTAATCAGATCAATATTACTAAGAACAAAATAACATAAGAACATGCCATACTGGGTCAGACCAAGGGTCCAACAGTGGCCAATCCAGGCCATAAGAACCTGGCAAGTACCCAAAAACTAAGTCTATTCCATGTTACCGTTGCTAGTAATAGCAGTGGCTATTTTCTAAGTCAACTTAATTAATAGCAGGTAATGGACTTCTCCGCCAAGAACTTATCCAATCCTTTTTTTAAACACAGCTATACTAACTGCACTAACCACATCCTCTGGCAACAAATTTCAGAGTTTAATTGTGCGTTGAGTAAAAAAGAACTTTCTTCGATTAATTTTAAATGTGCCACATGCTAACTTCATGGAGTGCCCCCTAGTCTTTCTATTATCCAAAAGAGTAAATAACTGATTCACATCTACCCGTTCTAGACTTCTCATGATTTTAAACACCTCTATCATATCCCCCCTCAGCCATCTCTTCTCCAAGCTGAAAAGTCCTAACCTCTTTAGTCTTTCCTCATAGGGGAGCTGTTCCATTCCCCTTATCATTTGGTAGCCCTTTTCTGTACCTTCTCCATCGCAATTATATCTTTTTTGAGATGCGGCGACCAGAATTGTACACAGTATTCAAGATGCGGTCTCACCATGGAGCGATACAGAGGCATTATGATATTTTCCGTTTTATTCACCATTCCCTTTATAATAATTCCCAACATTCTGTTTGCTTTTTTGATTGCCGCAGCACATTGAACTGATGATTTCAATGTGTTATCCACTATGGCACCTAGATCTCTTTCTTGGGTTGAGCACCTAATATGGAACCTAACATTGTGTAACTATAGCAATGGTTATTTTTCCCTATATGCATCACCTTGCACTTATCCACATTAAATTTCATCTGCCATTTTGATGCCCAATTTTCCAGTCTTACAAGGTCTTCCTGCAATTTATCACAATCTGCTTGTGATTTAACTACACTGAACAATTTTGTGTCATCTGCTAAATTGATTATCTCACTCGTCGTATTTCTTTCAAGATCATTTATAAATATATTGAAAAGTAAGGGTCCCAATACAGATCCCCGAGGCACTCCACTGCCCATTCCCTTCCACTGAGAAAATTGTCCATTTAATCCTACTCTCTGTTTCCTGTCTTTTAGCCAGTTTGCAATCCACAAAAGGACATTACCACCTATCCCATGACTTTTTACTTTTCCTAGAAGCCTCTCATGAGGAACTTTGTCAAACGCCTTCTGAAAATCCAAGTATACTACATCTACTGGTTCACCTTTATCCACATGTTTATTGACTTCTTCAAAAAAGTGAAGCAGATTTGTGAGGCAAGACTTGCCTTGGGTAAAGCCATGCTGACTTTGTTCCATTAAACCATGTCTTTCTATATGTTCTGTGATTTTGATGTTTAGAACACTTTCCACCATTTTTCCTGGCACTGAAGTCAGGCTAACTGGTCTGTAGTTTCCCGGATCACCCCTGGAGCCCGTTTTAAATATTGGGGTTACATTAGCTATCTTCCAGTCTTCAGGTATAATGGATGATTTTAATGATATGTTACAAATTTTTACTAATAGGTCTGAAATTTCATTTTTTAGTTCCTTCAGAACTCTGGGGTGTATACCATCCGGTCCAGGTGATTTACTACTCTTCAGTTTGTCAATCAGGTCTACCACATCTTCTAGGTTCACCGTGATTTGATTCAGTCCATCTGAATACTTGCCCATGAAAACCTTCTCCAGGTCGGGTACCTCCCCAACATCTTCTTCAGTAAACACCGAAGCAAAGAAATCATTTAATCTTTCCGCGATGGACTTATCTTCTCTAAGTGCCCCTTTAACCCCTCGATCATATATTTATCTTTTCAAAGGGGCAATCATAAATGGAGATTCTCTGAAACAAAGTACGCCACCTGGTTTAATCATAGTCTTGTTGAATTATATCATTTTCTATATTTGTTTATCTTAATACAAATCAATGTGTACACTTCAAAATTCCCAATTCAAACAATTTGCTTATCTAAAAGTGTGATCACGCAGAGTTAAACATGATTGCTTTCTGCAGTTTTTAATGAAAAATTACTATTTTTTTATTTTAACAGATTTAAAATAATAAAGCAGAACATATGGTATGTGCAAAAGTTTGGATATCTTTCCAGTTAATTCATTAATGCTTTTTTTTTTTTAATTGTTAAAAAGGCCCAAAAGGTTTCTTGACTATTTAGGCCTTCAATTAGTCAAGTAAAGACAATTCTACTGTGATACTCCGATCCTTCTAACTTCTCAGGTTGTCATTGTTTGTCTCTTTCAATAAACATGGGCTCTTCTAATCATCTGTCTGAGCATTTAAAAATAAAGATACTGTAATTCATTCTTACCAAGCAAGGAAAAGCTATAAAAACTTCTCCAAATGCTTCCAGCTAGCAATCTGAATTATTAGAAACATTGTTAAGAAATGGAAGTTACAGTATCTTGTGTGCTTGCAGCCAAACAGTTCAATTTTTTTATTTATCAGCTAAAAGGATTCGGTTACAGAAAGTTTCAGGTTTATCAAAGTTGTGTTTTCCATACTTTAGACAATGACTTTTTTGATGTGGAAATTGTAAAGATTTCCTACTGACAAGTATCCCAGGCCAGGCGTGCCGAGCCGCGCAGCCTGCCTCCGTTCCCTCCGAGGCCGCGCCGAAATCGGAGCGGCCTCGGAGGGAACTTTCCTTCCGTGTCCCCCCACCTTCCCCTCCCTTCCCCTACCTAACCCACCCCCCGGCCCTACCTAAATCCCCCCTACCTTTGTTGGGCAAGTTACGCCTGCTTGAAGCAGGTGTAACTTGCGCGTGCCGCCTCGCATCCCCCGGCACAGGCCGCAGTGCTGGGGGACTTGGGACCGCCCTTCCGGCCCACCCCCGAACTGTAGCCATGCCCCCGGACCCGCCCCTCCCGCCCCTATTACGAAACCCCGGGATTTAGGCGCATCCCGGGGCTTTGCGCGCGCCGGCGGCCTATGCAAAATAGGCACGCCGGCACGCGAGTGCCCTGCGCGCGTAAATCCGGGAGGATTTACGCGCGCAGGGCTTTTAAAATCTAGCCCTATGTGAGCAAATGCTGTATTGTACACCTGTGGACAACTACTCCAGTTTCAATTACATTTTCCACAAGTCATTTGCAGTGGTCTATGGGTTCTGTTTTGCAGATGTGACCAGTTTTCAGGCAGTTCTATCAGCGATTTTTCTTAATCTTCCAAATATTGCCTTGACTTAAACAGCTCCATGTAACTTCCATTTATTGACAGTGTTTCTGACAGTTGAAATTGCTAGCTGGAGGTCTTTAAAGATTATTTTATAGCCTTCTCTTGCTGTGTAAGATTCAATTGTCTTTATTTTCAAATACTCCGAATGTTGCTGCTTAAAGGAAGTTCTGGATGTTGAAAGTAGACAGACAAAAATATAATTTTAATCTAAAATTAATTGTAGCAGCTGAATTTGAGAATAAATTAATTATGCTCTTGTGAAACCTATCTAAAAAGCAAGATAAGTAACTGATTTCTAATATATATGCTATAGAAATCAGATATTATATGATCCAACTGAAAATCTATAAAATATTTTGGGATTTGTATTATGGATTTAATTTATTACCTTTTCAAACCAAAGCTCAACACGAGTTAGGTATAGTAGATATTTCAGTGCCCAAGAGGTCTTACAATCTAATCCGGAATGATCACCTGTGGCCAAAAAAAGGGCAGGGTGAAAGTGTGCAGCTGGCCACATCATGGCAGTGCGGTATCGCATGCTGCAGTTGCGGCCGCGGTGAACACTTTCGCTCCCGTAACGCCAGTAGAAAAGTGGTAGATATTTCCAGTGCTACTGCCGGCGATAATGTGCGAAAGATTATTGCCAGCAGTGCTACCAGCCCCTCATTATTCCAACCCCACCCAAACTTCTCCCTTTTTTATTTTAATTTGAAATTTAAATATTCAAAGCACGACACAGTAATTATCGCGTGGGTTACAGCGGTAACACACGCAATAAGGCCCTATCACAATTTGATGAATGACCCCCTAAGGCAGGGCTTCCCAAACCTGTCCTGGGGACCCCACAGCCAGTCAGGGTTTCAGGATATCCACAATGAATATGCATGAATACATTTACATACCCTTATAGAAAAAAAAACCCACCCAAACGTTTACTCAAAATCGTTGTTGGTTTAGTGGGGGCAGGATTGACTCCTGAATGGCTCCAGCCCTGCCAGCTCCATTTTCAAAATAGCATCAGTTGACCCTAGGAGCACCGTTGCCCCTGTCATATGAAGTCTACTGAAGCATCTTCCGAAGAAGTGTTCTAAAGAAAATGGAGACAATATCACTAGGTTTAGGAATGTACAGCATAAAGACTTAAGTCGGCCATGGGTGTCTTGGACTCTGAGAAGAAGGCCAAACATGTTGGAGAAATATTTGTATTCAGTTAAAAGCTATGGGGTGGATTTTCGAAACTTTACACGCACATACACGCGGAAGTAGCCTCTATGCACATATTCCATATTTGTAAAATGCAAAATACGTGAGTATTTTCACTCTTGCACCCAAATATACCACCCATGCATGAAAATGGGTGGTAAGAGGGGCGTTCCGGGGCGGAGCCAGCACTTACACACATAAGTTGCTATTTTCAGATACTTACACACGGACATTTGCCAACTTACTCGTGTGTTTTTACACCTCCTGTTTATTTATTTATTTATTTTAAACTATTTCCATGCCGCATAATCTGATGTTCTTAGCGGCTCGCATAAAAACATACATAATAATAATAATAATAATAATAATAACACAAGCAACCAGAAATAAACAACAACAGTTTCAGTCTCTGGACAAAACCATTATTGCCAAATCAAATAACAACATTGAAATTTAAATTCACTAGACACGATAGGCTGCCAGCTACAGAGAAAGCCTGGCGTAAATGATATTAAACGTGTTTATTGTGTAGTACTGTTTGGACAGGAGGTCTGTGAATCAGAGGAGGGGGGTTCAGGCTGAAGAACCAGGACGGTCTTAATGACCTGGAGAAGGACTGGTTCAACTGAAGACGTAATTGCTAAACTGGTTAATTTGCACATAAGCATACATACGCATATATGTCGCTGGATAGCGATAAACATATTTTATTTAAAAAGCGCATGTATCATATGTACAGGTTATAAAATACATGTGCATATCTGCTCACAGCCATATACATGCATATATGCCACCATTCGTTTCAAAGTTATCCTCCCTGTATATTAAAATATCTGAAAAGCTGTTTTGCAAGACAGACACATCCGTCCTTTAAAAATAACTTTAGAGTGCAGTTGGAATCTTTTCCATTGAAGAAAAATGACATTTACACACATTCAACTGTACTGGTAGAGGTGCAGCATGTTTTAGATTATGAGCTGGGCACTGTTATCTTATCCTTATAAGTCCATCAGCACCTTTTCATTCCCACCACAGTAAAAATAGATCTACAGCTGCAGGAAATGAGATAGTTTTTCACCTGTGGAGGAGCCCTGATGACCATCTAATCAGAGAGCTGCTCTGGATGAATCCCATTAGCACAGTAAGCTGGAAGGAAACACCTGGGAAAAGCAATTACAGACTAGGTTACAAAGCACTATTTAAAAATCAGACATGTAAATAAACTACCACAGGAATAGCGAGCAAGTCCTAAATGAGCTAGATTGCATTAACTATTCATCGTTTTGAACTCTTTTGCCTCTAGGGCCTTCTGAAGATTTCACTAGGCTTCATGACCACACTGATGTTGTGTGCCAAGAAGCTCAACAATTAGGTCCGGATTTTCAAAAGCCTACTCGCGTAAATCTGGCGAATTTACGTGCGTAGGTGGGCTTACGCGCGCCGGGCCTATTTTAAAAAGGCCTGGCCACATGCATAAAGCCCTGGGATGTGAGTAAGTCCTGGGGCTTCGGAAATGTGGGGGGAGGGAGCGGGGCGGGGTCAAAGGCTCCTGGCACAGCGGCCATTTATAAAATCGGGCGTCCATGTGTGCGCGCCGGGTAGCGTGCGCGCAGCTTTATAAAATCTACCCCTTAGGTTGTTGTGGCCTGTGCACTAATGGATTGTTAGCATTAACAGCCTCATTACTCACACTTTAATGCCGGCATTGGCTGACTCCTGTACTAACGTATTAATGCATGCTATTTGCATGCACAATATCATTACTGCTGGTTCGCAGTCAGTAATGCTAACTTGCATGCAAATCTATTTATTTATTTATTTATTTACTTAAAGTCTTATAGCCCACTACCTCCTATGCATAAGTCAGTGCAGATAACTCTTTAACATACATATCAAACATATAGGGCCGGATTTTAAGACATAGGCACGGGCGTACATTTGTGAGCCGCGCGCATGTTATAAAATCCGGGATCAGCGTGCGCAAGGGGGTACATACTAGTGCACATTGCGCACGCTGAGCCCTAGGGGAGCCCCGATGGCTTTCCCCATTCCCTCCGAGGCCGATCGGAAATCGGAGCAGCCTCGGAGGGAACTTTCCTTCCGCCTCCCCCCCCCCCCCCCCACCTTCCCTTCCCCTACTTAACCCGCCCCCAGCCCTACCTAACTCCCCCCCCCCCCCAACCTTTATTTTATAAGTTGCGCCTGCCTCTGGGCAGACGTAGGTTGTGCACGCCGGCCCCAGACCGCCCCCACCCATTCCCCACCCCTTTTTTCAAGCCCCAGGACTTATACGCGTCCCGGAGCTTTACGCACGTCGCTAGGCCTTTTGAAAATAGGCCCGGCACACGTAACCCCCCCTACGCGTGTAAATCCTCCCGGACTTTGAAAACATGCCCCATAATTTATATACTACATACAATGTGCATAAAATACATTAAAATTAAATCACATCAGTAGCTACATCGCACCTAGGCATATGCCTTTTGAAAAAGGAACAGGTAGTCATGTAATATAATAATGTATGTATAATAATGAATTTAAAATGCAGACCGTTCTTTACATATAAACATAGAAACATAGAAATGACGGCAGAAGAAGACCAAACGGCCCATCCAGTCTGCCGAGCAAGCTTCACACATTTTTTCTCTCATACTTATCTGTTTCTCTTAGCTCTTTGGTTCTATTTCCCTTCCACCCCCACCATTAATGTTGAGAGCAGTGATGGAGCTGCATCCAAGTGAAATATCAAGCTTGATTAGTTAGGGGTAGTAGAGGTAGTAACCGCCGCAATAAGCAAGCTACACCCATGCTTATTTGTTTTACCCAGACTATGTTATTCAGCCCTTATTGGTTGTTTTTCTTCTCTCCTGCTATTGAAGCAGAGAGCTATGCTGGATATGCGTGAAGTATCCGTTTTTCTTCTCCCCTGCCGTTGAAGCAGAGAGCTATGCTGGATATGCATTGAAAGTGAAGTATCAGGCTTATTTGGTTTGGGGTAGTAACCGCCGTAACAAGCCAGCTACTCCCCGCTTTGTGAGTGCAAATCCTTTTTTCCACATTTCCTCTTGCTGTTGAAGCTTAGAGCGATGTTGGAGTCACAGTAACCATGTGTATGTTTATTGAATAAGGGTATTATCTCCAGGCAGTAGCCGTCATTCTGGCGAGCCACCCACTCTTCATTGACGGCCTCTTGACTTTATGGATCCACAGTGTTTATCCCACACCAATGGGAGCCAATACAATTGGGGTTATATGGTCCCCATACCCCCTGCCACTTATGACCTACATTTTAAAAAATTAATTTGCCTAATAGGTGTTAACATTGGATGTATTGTCCAATATTCATACCTATCAGAGTTAACATGGGTAGGAAAGTTAACTAAACCTCAAGAGGCACAGTTAACTTTCTTCTTCATGGTCCACATCAACACACACTACAGCCCCTTCAAACTCAAATTGGGGCCTCTGCCCCACCCCCAACATCAAAGGTCCTTCCAGTTTACCCCTCTCCACCCACTGAATGAAAAGGTCTTCTGGGATCCCTGTCTTCTGCCTGTGATATGAATAAAGCTTTCCATGACCCCCAGTGACATAAAAAACTCTGGGCACCCCTACCCACTTTGTTCCCACTTAGCCCCTCAAAAACGTCTTCTGAGTCATGTCAGAGTGTCAGAGGTGCCATTTTTATTTTAGCACTGCTGTCGGAGCCAGCAACTTTCTTCCCAAGAAGATCCATAAGATGTCTTTGAGGGATGAATAGTGTCTGGGACGGGGTGCCTGGAGGCCCTTTTCATATCACGAGGAAGGGTTTGGGACCCAGAAGGCCTGGGTCCTTCCTCCTCCTGTGGGGGAGGAAGGGCAGAAAGCCTTTTGATGTTCATTGGCAGTATGGTGGGGCAAGGCAGGAAAGACCTTTCATCTTTGGGATGGGAGGTGTAAGGGAGTACAGATGAAGGGGCCATTTTGTGCTTTTGTATGGTTGGTTTCCTACGCTAACCAGTCCTTTCATTTCAGATCAGTTAGTGCAGGGATAGCTGAGCTGTCTAACATGGCAGTGTTGCTGGTACTGCTCCGTCTTCAGCGTAGCTATAGTAAGGCAGCCATTTTCTGCACCTCATTAGTTATGTACATTCAGTGTTAAAAGCAGCAGGTAACTTGGATTACCATATGATTACCATATTACCATAAGCAACCGAGCTGCGGCCAGCATTCAAACTGGTTATGTAGAGATCCAACACGAATGCTGGTATAGAGTAATACAGTCCCAACACTTCACTCAGGTGTATAAATGCTTAATTTCATTTATTCAAAATTGGCAACTCCATTGTTAGAATGCACAGTCTTTCATGCACACGGGGTCCCCCGACACGGACCCGTGTTTCGCCAGCGGCTGCGTCGGGAGGGATGCCCATAAACTTTAACAGGAAATTCTTTAGATGGAATTCTTAAGTTCCTGGCATGGAGTGCCACTCCAGTGGCACTCCATGCCAGGAACTTAAGAATTCCGTCTAAAGAATTTCCTGTTAAAGTTTATGGGCATCCCTCCCGACGCAGCCGCTGGCGAAACACGGGTCCGTGTCGGGGGACCCCGTGTGCATGAAAGACTGTGCATTCTAACAATGGAGTTGCCAATTTTGAATAAATGAAATTAAGCATTTATACACCTGAGTGAAGTGTTGGGACTGTATTACTCTATACCAGCATTCGTGTTGGATCTCTACCATATTACCATACCATACCCGAGTCTAATATCCATTAACAGACCATTGCTGCATAATGTAAATACTTCTTATTGTAAATATTTTACTTCTGTATAATTTTCTTTAATTATTGTCTTCTTGCTACACCAGTTCTAGCAACCCTGTTATATTGTAACTTTATTGTTTCTTATGCACTTGTTATATGTACGAAGTTACTGCACCCCTTGTTATCTGTAAACCGGCATGATATGATTGTATCATGAATGCCGGTATAAAAAAAGCTCTAAATAAATAAAAAATAAATAAATATGAGTATTAAAGCAGTTTAGCATTTGGAAACTATAATGATCATAATGAGGCCACTGTTAGTCTTTAAATCTGATGAGTGTAGTTCTCGGTGCCATCAAATGGGAATCATGGGTTCGACTTTTAGCTTTTCCTTAGGCCAGCTGAAAGGGGAATTGTACTGCTCTTAGGAAGACATCTAGAGTAGCTAGTGAGAGAAAAGCAAGTAGAATAGGAATTAAGTGGTTTCAATTCTGAATTGTATCACCAATACTTTACCTCAGCTCGTACTCTAAAATTTTGTTGTGAAGTTGTTCTGTATTACAGCCATGCAAGTTATTAAAGCAGCATGTGACTTTTGTAAAATGATGTTCCCTTAAAGGGAGTGGTTTATTTTTATCTTCAGCTTATCTCCAGTGGAGCTTTGATAAACTCCTGATAGTGGGGAAGAGAAATAAACAGGACAGTACATTATTTTGAAATAAAAATAGATGGACTTTTGCTCTGCTCTTTGCTGTGAATTTTTGCTCTAGTCCCTTCTGTGCTGACTTATGTCCTTCATTCACAGGTACAACAGATAAGTTGCAAAATTTTGCAGAAACCCATCGCTTGTTTTAAATAGTAAATGATTGAGCCTTTCTCTTTCAATCCCTCGTCATCACAAATATTATTTTGCTTAGTTTGGAATAAATGCTATTTATTTTATTGTTCTTTGCAGCCCTCTGATGAAGACAGTACTAGCCTTACTGTGCCAATGTCTAACATTATAGAAGAGGAACACGGTATTATGAGAAAAGATTCAAGCCAGCACCTCCTTGCCATGAAAGGTCTGAGTATATGTATTTCATATTTTGAGAGGTCAGAATTCAGAAAGCTGATGAGCAGATATGTTATGCAGCTAAAGTTGGATATCTGGCTATCTTTAGCTGGATAATATTCAAATCTAAAGGGTTATGTTTGAATATAACCAGCTAGATTTGAAAATTATCCAGCCGCATGTGGCCAGGTAACTTGCTTCCTAACAGGCCACATGTTGTTTATTTATTAAGTATTTATTTACTGATATTATATGCCGTCGTTCAGTGTTCTATCACAATGGTTCACATAAGCATAAAAGAAAAACAGAAAATACATGATCATAAAATGATAAAATAAATAATTAAATACAATAACAATATAAAAGTCAAATAAAATAATGAAGCAATAGTAAAATGAAAATAGTAATAACTCAGTAAGCATAAAAGAATAGAACAAAATAAAATAAAAATAAAATCAAATAAATATATTCAAAACTATGATATATCTTTAATAATGATAGCTACTTCCCAGAATGCTTCTTTAAAAACAGCTTTATAAAGTGCTGCAAAAAAGAACTTTTGTGCCCTTCAGGCCTAATTCCCAGTTCCCCAGAAAATGCTTTAAAAAAAACTGTGGGCATAGTGCTTGAAACCCCTCCCCCCCCCACTCTTCAACCCACCAAATTTTTAAAAAGCAGTGGGCACTAGTGCCCCAAGGCCAGTCCCCCTTCCCTGGTTTTATGGCGAAAATCATGATCCAGTCCTGCTCCACTCCCCACCCTCACCGCTCGCCCGTAACCTTCATTACACCCTCTCTAACCCCTGTACACCACTCCCCCTCCTCAACCAGAAGCATGGTACTCTCTTACCCATTCCCAGCCACTTCTGGCATTGCTCTGACAGCAGCACTGGAAGCACACAGCCAGAAGATTCGCTCGGTGACTGGAAAATGCAATCATGTCATGTGCTTTCTCTACCCCGACCTAATGCCGCCTGTTTTTCCACATGAGAAAAGTATCCTGCACTCCCCCCCAGTCTCCATATATTTTTCCCCCTCCTGACTACACTTCATGCATCTGACGAAGTGGTCTCTCTCCTCGCAAGTTCATGCCTCAATAAACTGGTTAATCTATAAGGTGCCACCCATCTCTTGTCATTGTTGTGAAACAGCACACCTTTCCCATCCTGAGGGAAGAGGGATGTGTACTAATCAAATTATCTGTGTTATCCCCAAAATTAACCCAAAATACTGTTTGTCATTTCTGCATATATTACCGTTAAAATGGATTTGTTGTTTCTGTATAAGAGTATAAAATTAATTAAAACTTAAACCTGAATTTTAAAAACCTGAAGGGTGCCACAATTAATAGATACACGCACATGTAGCACATGCACGCGTCCACCTGATTTTAAAAAGCGCCCACGTACTCACACAAGTGCCAACGCGTGAATCTCTCACTGCAAATCTAAAATGGGTGTGGTTTGGGATGTGGTGTGAGCGGGACATGGGTGTTCTGAGGCGGGACCACGAGATGTGCTCAGAAATACACGTGTGCCTGAGCGCAGGCCAAGTACTACGAAACTTTACCTCCGCTATTGAGGCGGCGTAAGTTAACAAAACAAAAGATAAAGGCATCTGTGAGGGATTTAAAGGGTCTGAGGTAACTGAGGGGAGTGCAGGCTAAAGAACCAGGGGGAGTTTGGAGGACCTAACTGTAGACTGGTGGTCGAACTGGTGAAACTGGTCATGGCGTGCACACGTGCCTGTTATAAAATCCCCCCACTTTCGCGGCTGAAACCGCGCATCATTTGCAAAATCGGGCGTACACATACGTGCGCAGGGCCTGTTTAATAACATGCACCTGCATGTGGGCACATGTTGTAAAATGACTGCGTATCTGGGTGTGTGCCGACACACACGAGTATTTGTGTGCCCACATGCCCGTTTGAAAGTTACCATCCCTGAGTTGAAAGTTGAGAGGACCAATGTTATATTTAGTTATTTGATTTACATTCCGCTTTTTCAGACACTTCATAGTGGATTACATTCAGGTACTATGGGTATTTCCTTGTCCCCAGAGGGCTCACAATCTAAGGCCTAGATTTTCTACAATCTCAGGCCTTAGGGGTAGATTTTCAAACCGCGCGATTTGGCGTACTTTTGCTGGCGCATCAGGCGCAAGCAAAAGTAGCCGCGCATATCCACTAAAATCCTGGATCGGCGCGCGCAAGGCTATCAATTCCGTATAGCCGGCGCGCGCCGAGCCGCGCAGCCTACCCCCGTTCCCTCCGAGGCCGCTCCGAAATCGGAGCGGCCTCAGAGGGAACTTTCTTTTGCCCTCCCCTCACCTTCCCCTCCCTTCCCCTACCTAACCCACCCGCCCGGCCCTGTCTAAACCCCCCCCTTACCTTTGTCGGGGGATTTACGCCTCCCGGAGGGAGACGTAAATCCCCGCGCGCCAGCGGGCCGCTAGCGCACCGGGACGCGACCTGGGGGCGGATCCGTAGCCACGCCCCCGGAACGCTCCCGACACGCCCCGAAAATGCCGCGCGGTTCGGGCCCGCCCCCGACACGCCCCCAACACGCCCCCTCCGAAAACCCCGGGACTTACGCCGGCAGCGATTGCACCACCGCGGTGCAATCGCTGCCGGCTTTTGCAGCCAATAGCGCCGCCGTGAAAGGTGGCGCTATTGGGCTCGCTACTGGCAGCGATAAGGTGTCCTACCTTTTCGCCGTCAGCGAAGTCATTGCGGAGTCCGCTCCGACGCTGCCCCGACTCCTCCCCTTCTGGTGCGGACTCCGCCCCGATTTAGTTATCGCGTGTGATCCCTTTAGAAAATGACCCCCCAGGTTTGTACCTGAGGCAATGGAGGGAGAAGTGACTTGCCCAAGGTCACAAGGTGTGGCAGTGGAATTCGAACTCTGGCTTCCCTGGTTCTCAGCCCACTGCTCTAGCATCTTTATAACGTAGCCAGTTAAGGACTGTTTTTTATTTGATCCCCTATAACTTCTGGACCCTGCGAGTACTTAGTATGCTCTATTCCTTTGCTCTCTGCTCTCGAAGGAGTGAATGGTTAGAAAAGACTAAAAGAGGGATTTTTTTGTCATTCTTTTTCTCTTTTTTTATATTAGTAGAATCTAACACAGAGCCTTCTCCTTTAATTGGCGGTGATGAGTCGGAGGAAATTGGGCACCAGTTTGCTGATGGGGAGGAGGCTCTCACGGATGGATTTATGAGCTACATCAAGGCAAGTTTGAAATCAGTTTTGAAGGAAATATTTCATGACCATCTTCATAAGCATTGAGCCAGTAGAAAAAACAAATTGATGGCACACAGTGTTACTAATGCAGCAGTGCCACCTACTTGCTTCAGTCACTTCAGATTTTAACATTTTTTGCTCTGATAATTCTATTCATTTGCCTGAATGTTATTTCACGCCAGTAGCTTTTGGTGTTATTAGAGAAATTGATAAAAAAAAACGATTTTAAAATATTCACTTTAAACACAACTGCTGGTGCATTGCTCTGATGTTTCCAAAAATTAGCCACAACCCTCCTTCTGAATTAGGGAATGTAGACTTTCATAAGCTAAACAAAGGGATCAGAAAATCTGATAAATAGACAGAGAGCGAACAGAGTAACGCTAAACCCAGGTAGGAATTAATGAAATTTAAGGAAAAAAACATATCTATCTATCTATCTATATATATATATAATATATATGTATATGTGTGTGTATGTGTATATATATGTACAGTATATATATATATATATATATATATATATATATATATATATATATATAAGATGAAAATAAAATGAAATACTAGAAATAAGCAAAAGTACTTTTGGGGGAAATAATTTGAACTATTTTATAGACATATATCTGAGGCATTCCTGCTTTAAGAAAACAAGTGCTATAAGGAAGGATCCTAATTTCAAAAAATGTGATTTTCAGAAACAATTGTGATGAAGTTTGTTGAGACCGTTATTAGACAGGTGTCATATGTTGACAGAGTTCTAATGACATCTAATATCCATCAACCAGCAATGATAAAGACAAGATGAACATATAGAGGTCCATATTAAATGCAATTTAGACAGATAACATAATACTTATCCATCTAAATAGCTTACCCAGCTTATTCAGCCTGTATTCAGCTAAATTCGGAGTTAGCTGGTTAACTTATCCAGCTAACTTTGGTCACGCTGTAAGGCTGTCCTAAAGTTAGCTGGTTATGAGCAGAAAGGGCTTGAGTGAGAAATGAGCACATTTGGCAAGGTGTGTGGGCTGTATGGTCTGGTAGTTTATGACCGAATTGTTGGCGGAGCATTCATCTACTTTCCTTGGCTAGTCCTGGTGCCCCCACTATTTATGAAGGTACACATTTTAATACTGCTCAGTATTTCCCTGTGGCATGACAAGCGACTGAGAGTGAGGAAAAAGTGCAAATATTGTACCGTCTCAGAGTCCAGTGATGGAGACAAGATTGCCAGTTTGGATATAAATGGGAACTGATGGAATCTGCCTTGGGTACAGGATTCAGAATCTCACTGTGATATTAATTATCTCTGCACAGGTCCGAACAGCAGAATACGATGAGCCCTTACAAATAGAAGAAGATACTCACTGGACTTCAGAAGAAATGTAGGTATTATAGAAAAATAGGTGATGATGGCAGATGAGGACTGCAAGACTCATCTAGTCCGTCCAGTTTGCTTCCTTGTACAGTGCCCTAGACCCGGAGTTGATCTCTGGCTTTCCTTTCTCAGCTTCACAGCTAAGGATCCTCTGTGCTTATCTGATGAATTCTGGTACTATTTTTACTTCCGCTGGGAAGGCCATTCTATGCATCCACTACCCTTTCTCTGCAGAAATATTTTCTGATGGTACTCCTGAGTCTATCCCCTTTGAGCCTCATTTCATGATCTGCTGTTCTAGAACTTTCTTTCCACTGAAAAATGTCCATTTCTTGTGAATTCTTTAACACTGAGAGACTGATATTCAGCAGTCCTGGGTGACGTTACCTGGATATATGGTGGTATTCAGCCAGATAAGTCGGGCTATAGTTACTTGTCCCAATTGGTAGAGACTGATTTTATTTAAAAGGGAAGTTGCATACAAGTTTAAGAAAACTGAATAGTTGATACTGGTTTTGAGTTTTATCTGCGTTAATAACTTTAAAAAATATGGAGTAAATGGTAGGGCACTGAATGTACATTAGGCCTATTGTGGCAGCTGATACCCCTCAAACATTATGCAGAGGTTCTGCACAGAAAAATAGCATATATGCAGGTAAAAAGCATTTACACGCATGTATGATATTTTATAAACTTCCAGAGTATTATTTCATGTAAAGTTTAATCCCTTTCAGGACGAGAAAACACAATACAATAGGCTCACTGACGAATATATTCGGGGTAGACCAGAAAGGGGTTAATAGGAAATAAGGGGCAATCTAGGGGCATTAAGACAGCTGTTTTAATGACAGGACTTACTCAGCTAACTGTAGCCAGATAGCCACAGTTAAATTTTGTACAGGGTAAAAAGTTACCAGGACAAAATTTAACTAGGGAGTAAGGGGGATTTTTCACACCCCATGGGACGTTTTAATTATACCTGGGATGTTCTGTTGGATGTTTCCAGCTTGAAACTGATTTTAGGGCAATTAAGACCTTCCCAGTCACAGTGGGCCCCCATGTCTGGCCTCCGCTGGTCCTTTGCTGGACAGGGTACCGAGGTGATTAATATCTCGTTGGAATCAGGCCTTTTTTGAGATTCCTTTATGAAGGCAGTAGCATTGCCCACTTTTGAAAAACGATCATCTTGACCCTTTTATGTTAATGGATAATTATCGACCTGTGGCCAACCTCCCTTTCCCGAGTAAAATTTTGGGAAAGGCAAGTATCACTCCAAGTTTCCTCCACTCGCTTAAACTTTATGACTTCAACTTCCGTTCTAGCTCCTCGACTATTCTGAGTAAAGGAGACAGGTTCTTCCTTTATCTTTTCTCATTTAGGAAAAGTGGGCTACTTTTCCTAAATGAGAGAGGCCCCTGCGGCTGTTCTGCACCCCTGCTAGTATAATGGCACAAGTGGCTTGGACTCTGAGTCCCAAAGTATTCTGAAGCTAAGTTTTTTCTCATTAAGTTTTTATCTAAGGATGCCTTAGACGTACAACACATTGGGGATGGTAATTTTTACAAGTGGGAGACATGGTCTGTTAAGAGAGCTTGCTATGGACAATAATTGTTATATGAGTACTGCAGTACGTTTTTGAAAACAAGAACATTTTCTCACATTTTAATTGCACAAAAAAAAAATTATGAGTTTCAAATGGACAGTGAAATACAGCCTGATACATGATTGAACTTTGGGTGCTTCTGCTTTTAAATATGTAGGCTGTTCACACCGTTTATGATACCAATTCATCACATGCAATTATTATTTTTGATCCTGTACTTATTGTAATGATATTGCTATTTGCGGATTAAGAGGTACCTGCTTTTCTCACAGCATTTTCTGATTTTAATTAGTACCAACTGTTTTTATGTTTCTGTGAAATTTTTCCTAATAGCTGTTTTGTTTTCCAGTAATACCACATGTTGTTTATTTGATAGCTGTTCTTTGTTGTTTGTGAATATACATACACTGTTGCTTTAGATCAGGGATGGTGAACTCCAGTCCTCAAGTGCCAGAAACAGGCCAGGTTTTCAGGATATCTACAATGAATATGCATGAGAAAGATTTGCATGCACTGCCTCCACTGTATGCAAATCTATCTCATGCACATTCATTGTTGATATCCTGAAAACCTGGCCTGTTTGTGGCACTCAATGACTGAAGTTCCCCATCCCTGCTTTAGATTATAGTAACATAGTAATGAGGACAGAAAAAGACCAAATGGTCCATCCAGTCCACCCAGCAAGCTTCTTATGGTTGTAACTGCCGCTCCATGCAGGTTACCCCCAAGCCTTATGTTAAGGGTAGTAATAGTAACAATCATAACCAAGCACTGTTAAACCCATAACAAAATTACTGTAGCAATATTTTTACAGAGTGAGCAGCGTTCCTGATACTTCATACAATACTGCTGCTTGAACAGAACCAGTGCCAAAACTGATCCCTGTGGCCCTCCACTTAACACGGTTCTCTCTTCAGGGTAGGTTCCATTTACCATTACACGCTGTCTCCTGTCAGTCAACCAGTTTATAGTCCTCGCCACTACCTTAACGCCGAGTACCAAACTTTTCATCTTATTCACAAGCCTCCAGTGTGGGACCGTATCAAAAGCTTTGCTGAAATCCAAGTAGATCACATCAAGCCCTCCTCCTTGATCCAATTCTCTAGTCACCCAATAAAAAAACATCAGTCAGATTTGTCTGACAGGACCTTCCTCTGGTGAATCCATGCTGCCTCGGGCCCAGGAACCCTCCGGATGTTAGATAGCTCACTATCCTGTCCTTTAGCAGCGTCTCCATTACTTTTCCCACCACCAAGGTGAGGCTGACCGGCCTGTAGTTTCCAGCCTCCTCTCTGCCACCACTCTTGGGAAGCGGGACCACCACCGCTCTTTTCCAATCACACAACACCACTCATGTTTCCAGGGATCTGTTGAACCATCTGAGTTCCCTCAGTATCCTGGGATGTATTTCATCCGGCTCCATGTCCTTGTTCTTAGCTGTTCCCATACATTCTCTTCTGTAAACGGAGTTTTGTCTGCCCCACCCCCATCTTCGATCTTCTCAACCAGCACTGGTCGTTCTCCAGGGTTTTCTTTTGTGAATACCGAACTGAAGTATTTGTTTAATATTTCTGTCGTTTCTTCCTTTCTCTCCACACCTTGCTCCTAGTCACCTTTCATTTCACTATACCACTTTGGGCCTCCCTTCTTTCTCTGATGTATCTGAAAAAAATGTTTTGTCGCCTCGTTTTACCTCTTTGGCAGTCCTTTCCTCCACTTGACCTTTTGCTTTCTTGATTTCTTTCTTCATCTCCTTCAGTTTCACTTTGTATTCTTCCCTGTGTTCCTCTTTTTGGGATTCTTTATACCGCTTGAACGCTGTTCTTTTTGCCTTTATTTTTTTAGCTACTTCCTCTGAGAACAGATCCGTTTCTTTTTCCCCTTTCTTTTGTTTACTTTTCTAACATATAGATTTGTTGCCTTTATAATTGCTCCTTTTAATTTGATCCACTGTTGTTTCACCTCTCCCATTTTGTCCCAGTCTTCCAGTTTCTCCTCTAAGAACATCCTTGGAATGCCCCTAGATTGCCCTTTTTTTCCTGTTAACCCCTTTCCGGTCCACCCCGAATATATTCGTCAGTGAGCCTATTGTATTGTGTTTTCTCGTCCTGAAAGGGGTTAAACTTTACATGAAATAATACTCTGGAGGTTTATAAAATATCATACATGCGTGTAAATGCTTTTTACCTGCATATATGCTATTTTTCTGTGCAGAACCTCTGCATAATGTTTGAGGGGTATCAGCTGCCACAATAGGCCCAATGTACATTCAGTGCCCTACCATTTACTCCATATTTTTTAAAGTTATTATCGCAGATAAAACTCAAAACCAGTATCAACTATTCAGTTTTCTTAAACTTGTATGCAACTTCCCTTTTAAATAAAATCAGTCTCTACCAATTGTTATCTGTAATTGTTAATTCATTTCCCTTCTTTGACTTATATGTAAATCCATCCAGTAATAGCCAATGTTTTGACAGATGCCTGTCTTAGGGAATGAAGGCATAAATACAGATGCTTATCTAGAGAAGACTTTCTTGTCTGGCTCACATCAGCTGTTATATACAGCACCTCATCATCACATCACATCCTGAAAACAAGGAGGCATGTTTCTATATATTTCAAACAATTTTAAGACAGACGGTATTAAGAAAGGAATATACTGAAGAAAGGGAAGGTGAAAAGCTAATATGTTGCGGTGGAGGGAACTACTACTCTAGAAGCTCCAGGCTTGGCCATGCTTCTGCTTGACCCTACTGCAGATGAGAGAGCAGCCTTGAAGGCAACATGGTGAACATCCCTAGAAGAAATGAGGGTCACTTATTTATTTAATAACATTTCTTACCTGCCCTTCCAAAAATGTTCAGGTCAGGATACAAAGAACATTCATAATCATAAGGAATGCACAAGCATCAAGTTAAAAGCAAAATTAAAACAAAAAATTAAAACAGTACAACATTTCTTAATGTGGTTCAAAAAAAGGGCTACTGGAATGCATCAAGAAGTGTGTATTTTTAGCTGTTTCCCGAACTGTTTAGAGTCATGGGTGAGCTGGAGAGATAACTGGAGGGAGTTCCATAGTGTGGAGTCAAAGATGCATTCTTGTATGAAATCTAATCTAGCTATCCTGGGGGAGGGAATGTCTAATAACTGTTGGCTAGAAGAGCAAGGAATATGTATGCAGAGAGTTGAGGTTATCCAGGGGGAAGTAACATGGTGAAGAAGATAATGAATGATAACTGCAGTTTTGTAATTAATGCCAAATGAAATTGGCAACCAATGCAGGTCTTTCAATATTGGGGTTATGTGTTCTCGAATGGATGAACCAGTAAGTAAATGGGTCGCAGTATTTTGGATGATCTGTAAGGGACAAAGGGAATATTGAGGTAAGCCTGAGTATAAAGAGTTACAATAATCAATGGATGGAAAAATTAATGATTGAATTACAGTTTGAAAATTGGTAGGTTCCAGAATGGGTTTTAGATGTCGTAATATACGTAATTTGAAAAATGAAGACCTGATAACTGATTTGATATGAGGGACCATGGATAAAGTAGGGTCCAGAGTTACACCTAAATTCCAAACAGTCTGAGAAAGAGTGGCTCCAGCTAGTTGGAAGGACTCAGAAATAGGAAAGGTTGTACAGTGACCCAGTAGGAAAGTATCTGTTTTGCTGAGATTAAGAGAAAGTTTGTTATTGTGTAACCAAGCATTAATAGAAATAAGATAAAGAGAAGCAAATTGAACAGAAAAGACCAGGAAGAGCAAAGAGGGGAAAAAAACTGGATATCATCAGCATAGATTTTATAAGAGACTCTAAGCTGAGCAAGTAGATGACAAAGGGGTAAGATAGATGTTAAAGAATGCTGCAGAGAGGGCAGAGCCCTGCGGTATGCCAGAAGTGATAGTATGCCATGAAGAGGTGCACCTTTGAATGTGAACTTGCTGAGAGCAATTAGAGATGTAAGAACACAGAACCGGTGATGCCAACTTCAGTGAGATGAGACAAAAGAATAGAGTGGTCAAGAGTGTCGAAGGCTGCAGAAATATGCAGAAGAAAGAGTAGATAGAAAGTTTCAAAATCAAAACCTCAGTGAATAATATCTAGACTAGAATGAAGAAGAGTTTCAGTGCTATGAAAAGAACGAAACCTGAACTGGTGCTGATCAAGGATAGAATAATATTCATCAAAGAAAGATGAGAGTTGCTTCAGGACAGAAGATTCAATAATCTTAGCAAGAAAGGAGAGGGAGAAAATAGGACGATAGTTTGCAAAGTTGGTAGGATCAAGAGAGGGGTTCTTAAGAATTGGTTTGACGGAAACTGTCTTAAGAGAAGTGGGAAGATAGCCTAAAGTGAGAGAAAGATTAGTGATTTCAGCAAGATATAAAACAATCTCTTCACAACAACATTTGAGCAAAGCTGTGGCACAAGGATCAAGTGAACAAGAGGTGCTGTTAGTAGATGCAATGATCTGTGACATTTCAAGATGAAAAACTTCTGAAAAATTATCCCATAGGGATAAAGCAGTAGAGGAAGCTAGTGAAGATGAAGACACAGGGGTAGTGAACGCAGAACAGAGCTTGTCAATCTTAGATGTAAAAGAGAAAGCAAAACTGTCAGCTAGTGATTGATTTGGATCAAATGGAGTGATTAAAAAAGTCAATGAGTTAGTCAAGTTGAGAGTCTTAACAATATAGAAAAGCTCACAGGAAATTATTGAAGGAAGCCATGATTCTGTTCTTATAGTGTAGATGCTTGGCAGAATTAACAGCATTGCAATATGACAATAATAGCTATCTATAGGAATGTAAGACTGGTTGTGATCTGTGTTTCCACCAAAAGGACACAGGTTGGCATAGCAAACATTTCTGATTTTTTAATTTTTGGGAGAACCAAGGGGTATGCTTTGTACACTTAGGATACCAAGTTTCGATAAAGGCCAAGGTATCAGCAACATGTGAGATAGAATGCTGCTAGTTGGTGATAAGCAGGTCAAAATTATCAGAGGAGGGGTTAAGTAGGGGTAATAATATGTCTTTGAAATGGGCAGAATCTATATTCCTATGCCTAGAGATTGATTATGGGGGAGGTACAGGAATGCATGGAAGAAGGAGAGAAATGAATAACAAACTGTATCAAATAATGGTCAGATCAGGGAATAGCTTGAATAGAAATATTAGAAGAATAAGTGGAGAAAACATATTGATTAATGAAAACCGAGATCAAGAGTATGGCCTGCCCTGTGGGTGGAGCCAGAGAGAATCTGGCTTCATCCACAGGTCACCATAGTTTCAACAAACGTTTCCCAGGAGTTGTAGTGAGGGGGGCAGGAGGAACTCCTGCTGAGCACAGCTGGTATGGTGGAAATGGCAAGAGGCAGGCCAGCTCCAGAAAGAGCAGCCCGATAGCTGGTAATGAGGCTGACACAGACAGGAACACGCAGCGGGTGGTTTTTAATGAAAAGATGGACCCTTAGCAGCAAGATTTGGCACAAGGTAGATAGTAATTGCTCACACTGAGCTTGATTTACTAAGCATTTTTCGCATAGTCACAGAATGGGAGAAAAGCCTTGGTAAATCAGGCCCACTGAGAGATAGCTGTCCCAAGCCAAAGGCAGGAGCATCTAATATAAAGCTCATGGGTAAAACAGTCTGCTGACAAGAAAGCTCACTTTCTGAAGATGTAATGGAATAATTTTAATTGTAACTATATTTGGCAAGAATAGTGGTGCTCTCCTGTTAGATAATAACACCTGCTGGCTCTAACCAGAGCAGAGAGAAACATTCCTTGTTGTATTTAAGGATTTAAGGTAGGAGTTTTTATTTTAAATAAGAATGATGGAAACAATCTTAAAGGAGCAGCTGTTTTATAAGACTGTAAAAAATGTAATAAAAAATAAATATTAGAGAAGATATCTTGATCTTTGCTGACAGCTAGTTGACAGAGTACCCAGGAATGACTTGTCCTGTTTTCACCTTGCAGAGAGAGCGTATCAGATGAGCAAGCCATCTCTACCCCAATGATTGATCAGCTGATTAAGGCAGTCTGCCTCTTGCAAGATCCTAACAGGTTTGCCAGCAGCAGACATTTGGTTTCCATAGCCCTTGTGTTGTTTTTTTTTTCTGCATTGCCATGTGCCTGTACTGGGAATGCATTACAATAATTAGATTTCACTCTTAGGGGTAGATTTTCAAAGGGTTGCGCACGTAAGATACGCGTGCAACCCCCCGAAAACCTACCCCTGCCTCCCCCTGCGCGCGCCGAGCCTTTCTTGCATAGGCTCGGTGGCGCGTGCAAGCCCCGGGACGCGCGTAAGACCCGGGGCTTGAAAAAATGGGCGTTGCGGGGGCGGGGCATTCTGGAGGCAGGTGTAACTTCTTCATTTAAGGTCAGGGGGGGTTTAGTTAGGGCTGGGGGGACGGGTTAGATAGGGGAAGGGAGGGGAAGGTGCGGGGGGGGGGGATGGTGGAAAGAAGTTCCCTTGGAGGCAGGCTGCTCAGCGCTCGCAGGTTACACAATTCTGCACACACCCCCGCACGCGCCGACCCTGGATTTTATAACGTGCGCGCGGCAGCACTCGCATGTTGTAAAATTGGGCATAGATTTGTTCGCGCCCAGTTGCGTGAACAAATCTACGCCTGCGCGCATGTTATAAAATCTGGCCCTTAGCATACAAACAAACTACATTTTGTATAAACTTATTATTGATCATGCGCAACTGGTTTGCCAAGGAAGCGCATTCTCTGAGCAGGTTATTGTGCACCTTAAGGGAAAATGGAGCTTTTCTGCTCACCTACAAATTTGTGGAGATATACAAATAGATTCACTTTGGGCCCCTATTTACCAAAGCATTTTTAAACGCATATTAACATACGTTTTCAAAGCATGTTAGTGTACATTGTTAATGGCGGTTTTTACTGAAAGATGTTAATCCCTTTGTAAGTACCATGTTAAGTAGCTACCAAGGCTGGCAACATGCACATGTGCTCATAATTTTCTTTCTTCTTTAAACCTTTACAGGTTAAGCGTGAGTACTGATGACAGTGATGGGGTGAATCTGTATCCGCTGCAGACATCAGCGGTTTCAGAGACAGAGGAGTCATTAGTGAAGTACGTTGATCTGCCTTATAGACATCTATTAGTTTTTCCCCTTTTCTCACCCTCAGTCTTTGAGCCTCCCACCCTAGGCAGCACACATGGGTGGAGGAGCCGCACTGGCCCAAAGGCTGCAGGGGCTCCTCTTTATAAGATGCACGATCAGAACTGCTCTTTGACCAGCAGAACTGCCAGGGTTGAGCATAGTTTCTTTCTGATGTACCCAGTTCTTGTAGGCTCTTTGGGGCCAATGTATTAATGGGAGCTCTAGCATTAATGCGGGTTAAACATCTCCATTGTCTATTGCGCTTGGTTAACCTTTTTTAGCGCTGTTAATGCATGTATGCTAGCGTGTGTTCTTGTTATTGTAAAATCTATACTAATAAGATAAGAAGATGCAAAATAGCCCATGATCTGTTAGGGCAGTGAAAAAGTAGACTTGTTAAAACATGCAAAACATAATGGGGCGGATTTTAAGAGCCCTGCTCGCCTAAATCCGCCCAAAACCGGGCGGATTTAGGCGAGCAGGGCCCTGCGCGCCGGGAAGCCTATTTTACATAGGCCTACCGGCGCGCGCAGAGCCCCGGGACTCGCGTAAGTCCCGGGGTTCTCCAAGGGGGGCGTGTCGGGGGCGGTCCCGGTCGTCGCGGCGTTTTCGGGGCGTGTCGGCAGCGTTTTGGGGGCGGGTACGGGGGCGTGGCTACGGCCCGGGGCGGTCAGGGGGCGTGGCCGCGCCCTCTGTACCCGCCCCCAGGTCGCATCCCGGCGCGCAGGAGGCCTGCTGGCGTGCGGGGATTTACGCCTCCCTCTGGGAGGCGTAAATCCCCCAACAAAGGTAAGGGGGGGTGTAGACAGGGTCGGGCGGGTGGGTTAGGTAGAGGAAGGGAGGGGAAGGTGAGGGGAGGGCGTTAGAGGATTCCCTCCGAGGCCGGAGCGCAAACAAAAGTAGGCTATTCGCGCTCCTTTTAAAATCCGCCCCAATGTAGGGGAAGAATAAAGTCTTTGTGTTATTGTCCGCATTAATGCACAGTCATTACCACATATATAGCGATGTGTGCCTCATTTGTATCTCATTAACATTGATCATTAATTCTCATGTAAAACACTGCATTTATGTGTTTTAATGGCTGATGTTAATTCAGTTTATCACATCAGCCTTTTAAACAGCAAGATTGCCATACTTTGAATTTCTCTTTCTCTTCTGCAGTGGTCAGACAGAACTGGAAATGTCGCCGATTGATCAGGTAAACACACAAATGTTTAATTCTGTTTCTGGTTATTTTCTCTCACCCAGTTTTGAAGTGCCCACAGCACTCAGTCAGAAGGGTAGCCAAGGATTAAGATCAAAATGGTCCTTCCTTGGCTTTTTGGTTGACATTTATTTATTTATATAAATGTATATGCCACTTCATCTAAAATTCTAAGTGGCTTACAATTAATAACATGCATAATAATGTAGCAAAACTACTTACAATTGAAAACCTGGACAATGGAAAAAAAAAATCCGGTTAAAATAGATTCGTCTGTGGGTCTGCTTTGTCTTACTGATACCTCATCATAGAACAGACCTTTTTTATGGTTTTAATTCAAGGCACTTCATTAAGAGCATGTTTCCTGGAATTATCAATACTTTTGCATGTATCCATATCCCCTACAAACGACACCTTTCTGATAGGGCAAAACTGGCTCTTTCCATTAGTGCCCTGGGTACATAAGTGGTACTGTGTTTCCTTACTGATGTGCAGTCTGGGTTTCTTTCAATGTGCAGAATGAGTTCATCATCCAAGACTTGGAAAGTCACAGTTTTCAAGATGAGGTGAGTCATTCTCTGTATATCTGACTTCTTTATAATAAATTATACCTAGACTTAATTTTGAGAGGACAGTACAAAGTTAGTATGATAGTGATGGGGGGGCTTTGTCATTTCCTCCTGCTGTTTTGGGCTTCCAGCTGAATTGGAACCAGTGCCATGAGCCTTCATTCACAACTACTTGGGTTCCCCCGCCACCATTTTTAACCCTCTTCCCTTCCCTCCCATGTAGATTAGTGGCAGCCCTTACCCAGGAGCCAGAGCCCATGGTGCCTTGCAGAACCCAGTGCACATGCACCCGGAATCTGACCACTAGGAGCCACTATTGTGCAATAGTTGGGACTCCCTTTCCCCAAGAGCCATCAAAGCTGTGTCCACAGCTTCCTCAACCCTGTCTGGCTCAAGGAGCAGAAACCAGTTTCAGGAATGGATCCCAGGTCTCCCACATGGCAACTTGTAGCACTGCTACCGAGATATGATATAAATCTTAGATCCTGGATGATGTTTCTCGGTCATTGATTTTCTTAAGCTGCTTCTTCTTATATACCTAGTTTCTTTCAAGAGGAAAATTTTTCTTTGGTGGTGTATTGACCCTGAGAGCTGAGAGTAACATAATCAGCAGTATTTACAATTTATACTTCTAACAACATGAGAAGACAGTTTTTCTTATTGTTTAGCTCGTAGTTACAGAATTAAAATGACGTATTCCAAACCCAAATATTTTTCCACAATACATCTCCTCAAAGAAATATAAGCATTTAACAAAACACAGATGACCTGGTTCAGATCCTTGCCACTGACATTTGTGCTCTGCATGGAAGGGAACAAAACAGGAGAAAGGTCTATGGTTCCCACACCAGTGCTACAGTGTTAGGAAAATCTGAATGAATCTAGCACACAACCCAGCAGAAGCAAACCTCACACCGCAGGTTTTTGGGGCTTAATGCTATTGATCCAAATTGTTTAATCATAGATGAACTGCAGAAGAGAAATATTTTAAAAGCAGTAGTTCCATAAGAACATAAGAAATTGCCATGCTGGGTCAGACCAAGGGTCCATCAAGCCCAGCATCCTGTTTCCAAAAGAGGCCAAACCAGGCCACAAGAACCTGGCAATTACCCGAAAACTAAGAAGATCCCATGCTACTGATGCAATTAATAGCAGTGGGTATTCCCTAAGTATAATTGATTAATAGCCATTAATGGACTTCTCCTCCAAGAACTTATCCAAACCTTTTTTGAACCCAGCTACACTAACTGCACTAACCACATCCTCTGGCAACAAATGCCAAAGCTTTATTGTGCGTTGAGTGAAAAATAATTTTCTCCGATTAGTCTTAAATGTGCTACTTGCTAACTTCATGGAATGCCCCCTAGTCCTTCTATTATCCAAAAGTGTAAATAACCGATTCACATCTACTCGCTCAAGACCTCTCACGATCTTAAAACCTCTATCACATCCCCCCTCAGCCGTCTCTTCTCCAAGCTGTACAGCCCTAACCTCTTCAGCCTTTCCTCATAGGGGAGCTGTTCCATCCCCTTTATCATTTATGCTTCATGTTGATTTATTTACACATCATACTTTTCTCACCACTGTTTATGAATGACCAATAATGCATGTATGGGAGTGCAATAACACAAATCTTATTACCAATTGAGGTTCATTCTGAATCTCAAGAAAAGCTAAGTATATCCGGTTACTTGGAGTGTGTGTAAGATTTGTAATACTGCAGATAAGTTGTGAGTTATCCAGCTAAGTACCAACTTTTGAATATTTTAGGCACTTATCCGGCTAAATTTTGGTTGGATATCTCATTATCTGTCTAAAATTTAGCCATATAACTAGGGGCATTCCAGCATGGAGTTAAGTTAGCCCGATAAGTTTATCTGGCCAGTGACTGAATATATTACCCCCAATGAGTTTAGGAAAGCGATTATTGAGGACTAGCTGGCTAATATAGTAAGTACATGAATGGTCAGGCAAGATCTTGTGAATTGTTTAAGGATGCATCATTTCTCTGTATTGTTTTGCAATATATTTAGGGACCTTCATTTTTGGTTTTTATTTTTTTATATTTCCCACAAACGTGTTAGGGTTTATTTTGGCAGGAAACAAAACAGGAGAAAATCAATGGAAAATAATGTGTCATAATTTTTTCAGGAGAATATCAGAAGTTGTTTTGATGGTCAGAAATCTCCCACTGTCCCCTTCTCTCTCAACCCGCCCGCATAACGTCCCCTAAAATGATTCTTGCAGGTAATTCTGATCCCTTTCTCCAGAATTTCCCCTTTTCCCCCACTCTCCTTCTGTTCTTTCATTGCCTCCCTTCTTTACAAATAGCTCCTTCCCCCTCCCCCAATCCCTCTCCCCCCACCAAGAATTCCCCCTTTCTCTCATCCCTCATAGAATCTCCCTTCCCTCAACCACTGTTCATTCTTAGTGGCTGTGGTGACGCCAGGATCCTCCTTCTCCCTCTCATTTTTATCAGCATGCTCCTGTTCCGCTGCTCTGTACTGCACTTCTGACCCGGAGAGGCAGGGATCCTGCCAGAAACGTCTTCTGTTAAGGGGCTGCTGCTGCTCATCTGTGCTTGAGTGGGTGACTGGCCAGTGCTTCGCAGTCACCCAGAATTAGGACGAAAATCGGTTTAAACCAACTTTCACCTTCAGAAAAATCTAAGAATTTATGGGCAAAGATTGGTTTAAACTGAAAATGAAGGTCTCTAAGTATATTGTATCATTCTTTGTAAAGGAAAACATCTTAATTCCCTCTGTTTTCACATGTTTTTTCTAGAAAGGAGCTCAAATGATCAATGTCAATAATATGTATTTATTTATTTATTTATGTAATTGCTTTTATAGACCGGTATTCGTAGGAACATCATATCGGTTTACGATGAACATAAACGTAGTACATGGGCAGGGTGCATAGAACTTGGAGGGGGAGGTCGAGGAACTAGGAGGGGGTGGGGAGGAAACAGGCTTAATAATAAGATAGGGGATATGGAAATATATATAAAACTGGGGAGGTACAGGCGGTATACAGAAACAACTAGGTAGGAATAGGGGTATAATACAACGCAATAATGGGGCGTGCAGTAAGTTTTGCATTCAAAGATACAAATTCTGTACTGGAGGTGCTGGGAGACAAGGTATAGGGGATGAAAAGGCGAATGGGAGGAAGGGAGGATGCTAGATGGGATAGTGAGAGGAGGGAGTAGCGTTATTCGGGGAGTGCTTGTTTAAAGAGCCAGGTCTTTAGTTTTTTCTTGAATTTCTGGGTGCAGTGCCTTCCATGTAAACAGGCCCTCGCCTCACGTTGCATATTAATACTTCAGAAACACAGATAGAGCATCGTTTGGGATGGATGGTCTGAAAGCACAGTATCCCATGAAGAGGTTCATCTGGTCACAAGGAGCAGAGTTCCCGCTGCCAGGCTGCTCTAGCATTGCAGACGTGAATCTTACTTCATCATGGGCTCGATATGATACAGCAGCACAGGCCACATCTATTTGAGCATGGGGGGAACAGGGAGGGAGGGCAGTGCATCGCTGGCTCATCCTTTTCTCCTGGGTTGTTACCCACAGGCTGAAGACAGAAGTCCTCCAGTGTCTCCTGCTGCAAGCAGCACAGCCGCTTTTGGCCTCAAGCCCCGATCCGGTAAGTTCAAAAGAAAGAGTGGGTTACACGAGAGCAGGTTCTCCTTCAATGTTTCTAAACTGATTCCGAAAAAAAATCCAAGATGTGCTCTTCAGTAGTTGCCAAGGGTCTCTCCAGCCATCTACTTCTGGGCCGATAGGGGATTTGTACAGTTCAACGGCAACGTAGATTGCGAGAAGGAAAAGTGGAACAGTTTGTCAATTAATAGAAAGACGAGTTGTGCACCAAAGTAACAAAACAAATGTTCCTTCACCTGACTTGATTGTTTACTCTACAACTACTGTGTAATTTCACTATCTGGATTTGCTACATGGCAGATTTCTTGGCATGGCTTCGATCTTCTGTTTCTTGGGCAAATGTTTTTGCACCCAGATTCATTAACTAACAAAGCAGGCTTTCTTTCAGCAAGCATGCGTCACCGGAGAAATGTGCCCTTTTGTAGTGAACTAGGGTATCAGTGTTAGTAATATAAAAAGATATAGCATGGCAGCTCTAGTCTACTCTGTTGTAGAGAGCAAAATAAAGTTTTTGACCTACTAAAACTGTACAATGACATTCTATTCGATGCTTAAAATGTTTATATCAGGAACAGGAAAAATGAATATCTATTGGTTGTGTCTTTAAATAAAATCGTACTTTCTGCTTACAAGTCTGCCATGCATGAAGCAAGTGACATCTGATGGCTAGTTGGTACCCTGAAAGTGTTTTATTTTTCCTTTAAATTTCCTTTTAAGGAGATAGAGTCTATTTTTTTCTGTTCCTCATTCATATGAATATTTTTAAGTAACCTGAGAGAAAAAAATGGCCTTAAATTACCTGCACCTTAAAAAAAAAAAAAAAAAGCGTAATTCCATGATCAGTATCATGCTATGCACTGGACGATTTTTGCTGCAGCATCTTTCTGTTTAGGAGAAAATAGATGACATCAAACGTCTAACGTAAATAAACATAAATAAACCTGTAGCAATGTCATGTCAAGGTTATCGTTGCATATGGAAAATTAACCGTAAAGCAAAAAGGCTATGAAGCCAAAAGATGTGTAGCCTGTGATGATAGGTGGCATGTTTTCTGTAAGCTCCAAGGGATGCCTTTAATTGCCTTCAGTAACATAAAATAGCCCTTTCAAGAAGACAAAAGAAATAACACAGAGAAGTGAGTTTAGGTGACAGTTTGGGATGTCAGGCATTGAGTGTGTACAATCGCATTTATTTCTTGTTTTGTTAACATCAGATTCTCGCTCCCCAACTACCTTTCACCTAGATCCTCTTCCCCTTCCACCAAGCTTCTGCCCTTCTGCTGCTATCGCTCCGCTCTTTTCTAAGTCCTGAAGCTTTTCACAACCAGGTGGTTTTCATTCCCCCACACCACCATCACCGCCCTGATCTATCATCCATGCAGACACATAACCTGAGCGCCACAGACCTATAGTACAGAGATTCTGGTAATTGGGCAGAATAGAAATTACTGAACATAAACAATAATAAATAATAGCCAGAGGTTCATACTTTTGCATACATACACAAGTACACCCTCATCCATACTGCCTGAAAGGATTTTATGCTGTTTCAGTAGTACTGATCAGTAACTGGAGCCTCCAGTTTTTTTGCAATTCTGCAGCCACAGCAAAAGCCACACAGTCCTGCCGTTTGCCATGGAATCATGGGTAATGGCCCCACACAGGCGTCCTCCCGCTGCTGCTGCTGCCTGAGCCCTCACCTGTCCCACCTTGTATGGCCGCCTCCTGCCCCTGCTCACCCGATGCCTTCTGTCCCCCCGACTCTGCTACCTCTCCGTAGCCCATGCGCCTGTAGCTCTGCGGTTCCTGTGTGAATTGTTGCGCGTGGGCAGCAACTCTGATATCTTCTGGTAAAGAGCAAACCCTTGCAAATACGCCTGGCACCCTGCGCCGTCCAGAAGACGCAGAACCTCACGGTGTCACTGTCATTCCATTCGGACAAGGGGGAGAAGGAGGGGTTGTAATGCACAAAGGAAGTACTGGGAGGAAAGAAAGAGGAGAACATTGGATGGGAAAGATTTAATGGAAGGGAAGGAGCGTGCAGAATGAATGGAAAACTGTGCAGGAGAGAAGAAGAGTGGATAGGAAGGAATGGAGGGGAAAGGAGAAGAGACAGGTAACAGAGAGATAGAGATGAACAAGATAAAGGAAGAGAAAAATCAAAGAATGAAAGTAAAAGAAGAAAAGAGGAAGAAAAAGAACTGCAGTGGAGAAAGAAAAGAAAGAGAAAAATTCTTTGACTGGTATTATGTTCCCTAGAATTGGAGACAGATTTAAATAAATAAGGAAAAATTGGGAAAATATTTTCTTTTTAAAATGAAAGCATTGCATTGATAAATTCACCATGGAAATTTGACTTTTGCTTGGTGAGCAATGTAAAATTAAATGCACACTTAAACAAAAGTGCCATAGATTTATCATGCAAGTCTGCAAGCTGTGCAGCAGAATTTTCTATTCCTTACTGCAGAATCTCCGTCAGAGCTGCTGCTGGAGCTCGGGGGCATTGCCAGCAACATTTTTACTCTGTTTTCTAAATAACTATTTACCTTCTGGTCCTTTACTCAACCCTCACAGAGACTCCACCCCCCTCACTCCCCCAGCCCCTCAAGCTGCTGTTTCCTGTCCCTTTCCCCTTCCCCACATGAGCTGGGCTGGCCTTTGGCTCTGGCTGTCTGTAACTCCTTCCCATCCTCTTCTGGACATCCTTTAGGTACTGCAAGGGAACTTTGCTGTTTTTTTCCCTGGCCTTGCAAGCAGCGCAAAGTAATCCTGCTCCTCTGTACACCCAGAGATTTCATTTGACAGGTCTCCCTGTCCTCAACTTAGCCCCTTCTTTATAGACAGGAGGAATACTTCTCTCTTCTCTCTTCTCCCTTCTCCTTTCCCCACCAAAAAACCTAGTAGGAGGGCTAATAACTCAGACAAAAAAGGACAAGATGTCAACTGTTCTCCTTTCTCCCTGCCAGTGAAAGATCCTAACATCATGCTCGCTTTAGTCAGCTTTTGGAAGGGGTCAAACTTGGCATCTTCCAGTAACACAGAACTAGGATTCGCTTCCAAATAAAAAGGAAATGTGGCTGAAATCATCCCCAGGGCTGTGTGATGCTGATCATCCAGCTGAGCGTGCATTGTTAATGGAGGAGTACATTGACAGGGCATATTTTATGACTTTTGTCTGCTTCTAGCAGCAACTGGTTTGAAATACCTGGCAAGTTTCCAATATGTCTCTTGTTTAGCCTGTACGTAAATGTAACTGCATTTAATATATACAAGCTTGGTCTTAAAATGTGATCCTAAATGAGCTAGTTTACTTTTGCTGTCTGCTTTGTAATATCTAGTATTGGAATTCAATACCTGTAATGTCCTGTGAAGCCAAGCTTGTAAAACAGCACTCAGTATAATATCTTCCACTTCAGAGTCCTGTAATTAACGTTTCTCTCACTCACTGCTAGTGCCTTTAATCTCAATTCTAGTAGCGCACCTTTTATCCGGACTCCCATTATCCAGAAACCCCAGATATCCAGAAAATTCCAGATAGCCTAGCTCTTCTATAAACCCCTCCTCCAACCACTGATGCCTTACCCTCCTTTGTGGTGCATGGGTCTTAGATCAGCTGTTTGAACTGCGCAGTGCTCCTGAGATGAAATCTACGGGGCCCTATGTGGGCCACGTGGAGGGAGAGGTGCTGGTGGCCAGAAAAATGGTTTACAGAAGAGCTGGGGGTTGCATCAGGCCGTGGGTGCACCAGATCAGACCAGGGAAGGGGGAGAGGGGAAAAAAAAAGCATTATCCTTTATTTGGAATGGTCTCCGCCCCAACTATTCTGGATAAAAAGTGCTCTATTGTACTAGTATTTATTTTTGCAAGAAACTGTACCCATAGAGTCTAGTGATCACAAGAGATAATAAAATACAGATGTTTTAAACAGCACTGTTATGAATAGTACTTTTCACACTTACTAAAAATTGAAGAGCAAAGTATTGTGGTTGCTGTGTTAGACCACTTGAATACGCAAAAATAAGAGTCTACTAACTGACTACATCTGTGTCTAGCTTTTAAAGCTGTGCTCCCTGACCTGATGAAGGCAGTATATTGCTCTTAAAAGCAGATGGATTGCATTAGTCCAATAAAAAGGTATCACCTCCAATTTGTTTGCTGAACCTTATTTCTACATATACTGTATATTGAAGATAAATGTTGTATTTTTACTCTCTAAGTTACCGTGATGCATAGTAGCAAGATATTGCATTGCACTTACCTTCTTACCAAATGAACCGTAGTAAAAAGTCTGAATTAAGTGCACGCTAGGGATATGCCAGCACCACCGTATTTATTTATTTAAACAATTTTTATATACCGTTTTTTTTACTGGGAAGTAGTCAAAATGGTTTACAAGGGCATACATATCATAATAAAGACAATATCAAAGATACAACTTGCAGACAAAATACATATTAAAAGGGAAGACAGTAAAAAATTAAATTAAATGATTAGGTAAAAATTAAAATTCAAATCGCATGATGCCTGTTGTCCCAGAGAGTTTATGGTTTTTGGCAGAATGACTGACCGAGCTGCTGATGCTGTACATCACCATTCGCTAGTTATAGGAAAAAACTGGTTCGAGTATTGGCCCCTCATGTACCAAAAAAAAAAAAAGTGAACAGAGTCAAGAATCCTTGCAGCACCAGCTAGTTGCTGGATTTTCAGAGGGAAACCCCAGAAGAGTTTCTTTTTCGCCGTCAAAGGGGCTAATTTTGAAAATCATTTCTGTACATAAAGCTGCTTTGCATATATTTTTTTTTTTTTTTTAAATCAAATTGCCTCTTATGGGTAGGTAGAGTTAATCACATATGCCCTGGTCGCTTGTGAGTTTACTCAGACTGTGCAGGGAGTGGAGTTTTCACATACTCTCATACTTTTTGATTTTAAAAAGTATGCGCATACATTTATACAGGAAATGTTTGCCCTCTGGATAGAGGCAACACTTCTGTAGGTGCTTTCAAAGCAAACATATGCGCAAATGTTCCCTTTGAAAAGTGGGGTGACTTAGTGTATGCACATACTACCCTGCACAAGTTACCGGCAATGTTACAAGTTATCCTCTTAAAGTCTAGTCCTTCTTTTCTCTTTATGGGGCTTTAATAGCAATCTTTTAAGCCAGTCCTCTCCGAAGGGACATTGCTGTGGGAAAACATTTGAATGTAGAATATGATCATTTCAATGACCTTTGATATTTAGTGATAGCAGGGTGTGACTAGACAAAAAGTTCAAAAGCTCTCAATATATATATAGAGTCAGGGCCGGCCTCTCAATAGGCGAACTAGGCGGTTGCCTAGGGTGCCCGCCATTAGGGGGTGGCAAAAAGCAGCCATATGGGACTGTGAGAGGAGCCCATCCTATTCACGGCCGAGATGAGTTAGAGACTCGGCGGGCCGCGAGTAACACCCATCCTGCTCACGACTGAGAGAAGCAGAGACTCGGCGGGCCGCGAGTAACACCCATCCTGCTCGTGGCCGAGAGAAGCAGGCTCGGCGGGCCACGAGCGGCACTTCTGTTAGTCTGTGTGCGTGAGTGACAGGGATTGTCTGTGAATGAGAGGACAAGGGTGTTTGTGAGAGAGGAGGAGGGAGCCTGTGTAAAGGGGCATGTGTAAATGAGACAAGGAACCGAAGTGTGTGTAAGAGAGGGGGCCTGTCTGAGTGAATGAGGTTGGGGCTGGAGCTGGGGCCTGGACCAGGGGGAGAGGGAGGGGCGGGCGCAAGGCCCTGTATAGAGTTCAAGGTGCAGCGCCAAAATAGCAGAATACCTACTAGATAAATGAAGCTTGACCGACGTGCCGCAAATGCGCAGTAGAGAGCAACTCTACCGCGCATGCGCGGGCAACACGTCGGTCAGAGATTGCCAGTAACAAAAATGGCGCGGCGAGGAGCAGTAGTGGTGGCAGTGGCAGCGACGAGCAGTAGCGGCGGCGCGCGCGAGGGAGGGACCTCTGGCGTGACGAGGAGCAGTAGCAGCGGCGGCGCGCATGAGGGAGGGAGGGACCTCTGGCACGGTGAGGAGCAGTAGCAGTAGCGGCGCGCACGAGGGAAGGAGGGAACTCCCCCGGAGATCTTCCGTCTGCACCATCCGAAGGGGTTGTGAATGAGCTGAGAGGGGAGGGGAGGGGATTGAGAGAGGGGGAGTGACTAAGAGGAGGGAGGAGAGAGTGGGGGGGGGGGAGGGAGGAGAGAGTGAGGGGAGAGGGGGAGGGAGGAGAGAGTGAGGGGGGAGGGAGGAGAGAGTGAGGGGAGAGGGGATGGGGAGGAGAGAGTGAGGGGAGGGGGGAGGTGGGAGACTAGAGGGGGAGGGAGAATGGGGGGGGGAGGGGGAGAATGAGGGGGAGGGGGAGAATGAGGGGAGGGAGGGAAGAATGAAGGGTAAGGAAAAGGACAGAAAAAAAAATGTTAATGTAGCCCGTTGTTACGGGCTTAACGGCTAGTAAATCAAATAAATAAATAGCACATAAGCGTATGTGTGTGTAAATATAGATAGCTAGATACCCACTATTAATTCCATGGAAGGAAAGAATTTCCTTTAATTCTAAACTCTGAAACATTTCCTCCCCCCGCTTGCCCTTTTGTGAAGCTGTCTGCAATGCTGGTGAATACACACTGAGCATGCCCGAGCGCCAAAAGCAACCTCCCCCCCCCCCCCAACACACACTTCATTATTCCAATCGCTTTATGCAAATACGCTCAAAACCACTTTACACAACCCCATGCTGCAGGATTCAGTGAACAACAACAACAATGACAAAACAAGGAGATAAAGAAATGGTAACTCTTGGCAATGTGATTGAAAAGCACTTTTAATGTTTACAGCATTGTTGCAGCGGTTGAAACTTCTTATGCATAAGCATTAATACAGTCGGGGCTGAAGAGAGAGCTTGATGGCAGAGAGGGAGAGAGGGAGAGAGCCTTAGAAGACAAAAGTGAATTACAGTATTAATTAACAATAATTGCTCATTTAATTACCACTAAAAATCACGTGACCAAAAGATCACATTTTTAAAGGGATTAAAGCCATCTTTTTCAGGGGAAGATTTTATGAAACCAACTTTTTCTTATAACGTACATGAAAAACGAATCATTTCACCGTGATTTAAGAAATAAACTGAATTATTGACATGGATTAGTGAGTAATGTTGTTCAAAGTGGTCTCTTTTTGCTTCCGCAACTGCACATCATCTGAGATGCATCAGTGGTATCATTCTGCCAATTCACTGCTCAGGCTGTGAAGTCTATGGGTACTTTTTCTTGCACACAGCAGGGTATAACCATGGAAAACTCTGATATAAAACACGTGTGGCTTTGTTAAAGATTAACATCATTAAATGCATGAACAGTGTGTGATCTGGAAATACTAACACTATTTTTTTTTCTTCACTCTTTCTTATTCTGCACACCCCCCTTCATTCATGCCTTGATTAAATCTCTTGTAAATGGCAATTCTCTCCATTTTCCATGCTCTCCTAATAACATCTATGAACTGCCGCTGCAATCTTTGTGGTCTTTTTTTCATTCCTGGTCCCCTGCGCTGTGTGTGGGATACCTCTGTCATGCCCCCTCCACCGCAGACCCATCCCTCACTCTTCCTCCTGTGTCCTTCAGCAAACTTACACAGGCACCAATAACACGGGCCAGCTGTAGCTACAGTCTGCCGTCAGAAGGAGGCATTGACCATGGTAGGTGATGTATCCATATTCAGTCCGTGGATTGTATAGATGCACATCATATTACAACTGATGCACACTGTTGATGTCTTTCTTCTTTTTTTCTGTTTCTTTCCACTGGATTACTATTATAAGAGCCAGAGGTGACTCTTAGGCAATAAGAAGGAAGTTGGACTTGGTAAACATTTGGTTTTCTTTTGATGTAAATGACTAGGTATCTGTGTAAACAAATAAGGAAAGGACAGTTTAAAGACAGGAGGACACAGAGCCCCAGCATCCCTAGAGCAGATATTAAACTTATTAACAACCTGCTCCAACTGAACCTGCTTGAATATGAGCACGGTAGGACTGCAGTTTCAGAAAGCATAAATGAGACCTCTGTTATGGACCTAAGAGGGTCTCTCAGTGATTGGCACAGAAGACTTGTGCTTGGGTTTTCTTTTGATCGTCTTCAGAGCATGGGAGCATTTCAGGAGTGTGATGTGTTTGGGTCCTGGGAGAAGGCTGAGAGAGAGAGAGAGAGATGCACAAGCATAGGTGACTCTGCTGATGGAGGAAAGCTGCTAGAAGGTGTGGCCTGGAAGATGGGCTCACTTCCAGCCATTAGGCAGGTTTATTTCCCAATGCAGCCATCATGCAGCATGTTGGGAATGAAGGGGCACTGGTGAATTTTAGTGAAGGGAGCTGGAAAGTGCAAAATAAAAAATTGGTTTGTGGCTGATCATTGGAAATTGATTGATGGATGAGGAGAAAGTCAAACATACTTGCATTTCTCTCAAGATTGTTTGATTCCTTTATCATGTTCCCTCTTTTTAACTTTTCTAGAACAAAATATTTCAGGCCAAAGTGTACTTATTTCTTGTTCCTGAATAGTTTGATAAACCAATCTCTCATACATTCTATGCTCTTTTTCAAACATGCATGTATTCTTCTGATATTCAGAGTTAACCAAATAACGTAGCCAACTAAGGGGGTCATTTTCTAACCCTATCGCACGCGAAAAGTCTCTTTTCGCGTGCGATTGCTAAATCGGGGCGGCACTGGGGTGGACGCGGCGAAAACCGCTGGCTGCGAAAAGGTAAGAACCCTTATCGGTGCCAGTAGCGCGCCCAATAGCACCACATTTTACGTTGGCGCTATTGGGTGTGAAAGCCAGCAGCGATAACACCGCGGTGGTGCGATCGCTGCCGGCTTTCGCAAGTCTGCCCCCCATTACCGCGCGATTCAAAGAGCTCTGCGCTGTAGGAAAATCCAGGCCTAAGTCTGGCCAGGCCAAAGGGCTTTCCTAAAGTTAGACGGCTAACTATAAGATAGCCAGCTGTATTCAATAGTGCAGCTGGCTCCATGTCAGAAAGGACAGACTTGAGCCACTTCTGGTGTTGCCCCCTTGCATGCATGGACTTGAAGTCCTGCTTTCTGCCTGAGAAACTGGAATTCTAAATGAATAGATAGGCTGAGTTTGCCAGATAAGTTTATCCAGCTAACATGAAGAGCCGTACAGCTGCTGAATGCTCGGTGTGGTTTCTTTTGAGAGTCCTAGAAATATGCATATATTTTTTCATTTCCATGGGCTTGGGCACAGAAAATTTTAATGGAGTGGAAGGAGGTTTATCCAGGTGGAAATGGGCACTCTTGGATGTTCAAAACTAAAAGAACAAAATGCTGACCAGGAATGTTAGATGTTTCCATTATCTTTTCCAAACTATTTCGATCATGACAAAGGATTATACAGTTGAATAGGGATGTGCTATGAGTTTTAAACGACATGAAAACATCAGTGACATTTGTTAGGTCGTTTTGTGGTTCATGCCCAAAATGACACAATAAAACTAATGGAATATTGTTTTTCACTTTGTAGCATGCTCTAAAGTATTTCAGTGTGCACTCTAAGCAAAGTTTAGTGACGGGCATGCTTTGAAAAAATATAATGCAAAGAGAACTAATGATATAAATCAGAAAATGAAATGATATAAATGAAATAAAACCTAAACAAAATGATATAATGGCATGAAATAACATTTTTTTCTAAGCACAGAATTAACACCCCTCCTCTTCTACCCCCGCACTCACTTGGATGTCCCAATATTGCCTTAAATACCCCTATTCTCCTGCAGATTCCCCTGCACTCACTTGGATCCCCCCATTGCTCCCCTAGATACTTCACATCCCCTCCTTTCTGTTTTTCTACATTATTGGTCTGTGGAACATTAAACACAAAGACATAGAAGCAATTTTTGTCAACTAGATTCATTAATTAGAATTTACAAATGAAAACAGCAGAAGCGCAAGCATCTTGTAATTAAATATGCTTCTTTAGCCTTTAATGGCGAAAAAGTCATCTGTACCTTCTACTGTGCTTGGAGCTCCCTCTGTTGGTGAAAGGTTGTAATGCTGACTTCTTTGCAGATATCACATTTATGAAGGATATTAAGGGCAAGATCTAAATTTCAGCCAAAAGCAGGGCAAAAAAAAAGTGGGAAAGGCCTACAAGTCAATTTACTTGCACAGTTTTGATACAGTATCTTTTGCATAATGATTTAGAGGCCCATATTCAGCCGCTGTATGGCTAGGATAGTTAGCGGAATAAATTTATCTGGCTAACTTAGCCTATATGTCCAGCTGTAAGAATCTGTACATATAGTACTCGAGAGCTCTGCAGTAATCAGTGAAATCTGAGCCATACTATAAAGCCATGTCGCCTAAGGAAATATTCTCTGATAACTTAGTAAATGATACAGGTAAAAATCCAAATGGCCCATCCTGTGTCTACTTAGTGTTTTTTACCTGAGCTCTCAACTCCCCCAACCCCCTACTACTGCCCTCCACTTCCATCCCAGGCCTGCCCGAAATCCGCCACAGCTCTGCTAGCAAGCCAGGTTCTACCATCCTCAACCCTGCCTCCCACAAAACCACACACAATCCAACATTCTGGCCCAGTCTTAATGTTCAGGGTCAGAACCTGCTGTGTACCGTGCGAGACCCCCACGCCACCAGGGGAAACCTTAACTGTGAAGCAGAAATGACTCAGCACTCTTCAGTGGCAGTTTGCAAGAATGCTTTACTTAGGTAACGAGGGGCCAGATTCATTAAGGCTTTTCTCCCATTTGGTGTCTATGGGGAAAACCCTTAATGAATTAGTTACTAGGATAGAAAAACAATAAACGTTATAAACACAGTTACTTGGTTCTTTACATAGGGATGGTGCTGGTATAACCATTGCCAGCATAATAAGCAGGGAGGAAGATGGAGACTCAGACTCACTAGTATAGGTTAAATTATGTGTCACCCCTTCCCATGCAGGGTCAGGTGACACAGCCTGAGATTGTTAATCCTTGTTGTCTTTTCTAGAGGAAGATCTTTTTGTGGTGAAGCAGCTATAAAAAGTCTGGCCGCCCCATATGCTCAGTCCCTCCATACAGATCACACCAGCCTTCTTGAAAGAACTTCATTCAGGGTATAATCAACTTGGTGGCATGAACACGGTAGTGAGAACTCTTGGTGGTGGTTCTCTACATTGTTCCCTTTTCAATATGCCTCATAAGAGGAAGGGGAAAGTGAGGATTTTTCCATTGGAGCCTCAGCCAAAGACTGAAGGATTACTTACTCATGTATCTGTTTGAAGGTCCCTCAACCCATGGTGAGCCCTGAAGAAGAAGTTTTGGTGTTTCATGGGAGTTCGATTTCATTGAGCCCTCCTGACCCTCATTTGCGACCATTCAACAGGAATGGGCCGCTGAAGAGGTGCATAAGAACATAAGAAATTGCCATGCTGGGTCAGACCAAGGGTCCATCAAGCCCAGCATCCTGTTTCCAACAGAGGCCAAAACCAGGCCACAAGAACCTGGCAATTACCCAAACACTAAGAAGATCGCATGCTACTGATGCAATTAATAGCAGTGGCTATTCCCTAAGTAAAATTGATTAATAGCCATTAATGGACTTCTCCTCCAAGAACTTATCCAAACCTTTTTTGTACCCAGCTACACTAAATGCACTAACCACATCCTCTGGGAACAAATTCCAGAGCTTTATTGTGCATTGAGTGAAAAAGAATTTTCTCCGATTAGTCTTAAATGTGCTACTTGCTAACTTCATGGAATGCCCCCTAGTCCTTCTATTATTCGAAAGTGAAAATAACCGAGTCACATCTACTCATTCAAGCACTTCAGCTACTTGTAATGACCCCTCAGAGGAGGGGTGCAGCAGACTCTCACCCAGAGGAAGTATTGGCACACAATATGAAGGAGCTTCAGGGAGCAGTTGGAAGTGTATTCCAGCAGTAGCTGGGTTTGGTGAAGGGAGAATTGACTCCCAGCAGTGAACTGGTGTTGGTTAAAAATCTCTCTCCCACTCAAACTAGAGTTCCTTCTTCTCTGCATAAAACTCCAGTGCAGTATAGGCAGTGTTGGTGAGACTAGACACTTCTATAAGTTCTTGTTCCTTTGTTGAGAATGTTAAGGCCTTGTCTAACAACCAGCAGGCCATAAGCCTGGAGCACACTAAAAGACTAGAGATGCTAGAAAAAGGAGCTGATATTAAAAGCATGAATGCTGGGGCCATTCGGAATAGTATTATTCTACATAGGAAATTAGAACAAATGGAAAATCAGGCAAGATCGCTTAATGTCCAGGTGATGAATTTTACTAAGGCCCCTGGTCTGAAGTCGTGCAAGATTTGGAAGTAATATCTATTGGAGGTACTGAGAATTGTATCTGAAACCATGTCTCCAGTGAGTAAAATATATTTTCTTCCAACAGGGAAGATAATTCCAGTTCAAGTGATGGACCCTGGAGCAGCATACATGCCAGCTTATTTAGAGCAATCTATGGTTGAAGGGAGTTGGAAGGCTCTTTATTATCCTTTGTGTTCCAACAAGATCTTAGTATGGTTATGTGCCTTTTCTTTCAAAATGTTTGTAAGTTGTTCATGGGACAAAGAATATGGATTTTTCCTGATGTAGCGAAGGTTGTATAAACTAGAAGTGGATATTAGCGCATATGTAACCCATTTGGAAAATTAGACTTACGCATGAATACTTCATATACATGCGTATATTATGTTTTCACACATGTAACTCTTTTGAAAATTCACCCCATGGGGCCTTCAAAGGACACTGATCATCATTACTGCATACTTAGTATCAATTCACTGAAAGATACTCACAATTCAAACGGGCCACATAGTGTTACATGTTAATAATCCACCAATCAAAATTAGAGGATAAATTTGTTAACATTAAGACCGATTCTAAGATCCAATCAATCCAATTAACTCCATTCAGGCTACCACACACATAATAGTAATAGACAAATATTGACAAAAGGTACCTCATATCTTACAGTGGTTTAAAGCTTCCTCCTACTGTCCAGGCCAGACTCGGTTTGATCCTTGTGGGGCACTGTAGATATGTACAGTGTCCCATGTTGTTGAAACCATGAAAACGGCCCAGGTGGCAAGAAGAGGAAGATGTGGCGTGCAGTATTGTTCTACTCTTCCTGCCTGTGAAAGGGGAGGTGGGTTAGCTGGTGAGGTGAGTAGAAGAAAGTTGACAGGAAGGATTATCCAGTGGGCAGGTGGGATGGAAGGGATGTTCAGCACAGCAGGGGGAGACAATTAGGCTCTGTGTGTATAAGGAGGGGGGAGGAGGAAGAGACCCAATACTTGACTCCACACATGACCCCAGTCCAGCTCCCTCCTCTGATGCTGGCTCCCTGGTTTGCTGGCTTCATACAGTTCCACAGGAAACAGCAAATCCTGCAAAGAAGGACCATATTTTGTATCCCTTTTCATGGAACTAGCAACAGTATCTATAACCAAGTGTCTTTAGTTGAAGATCAGAACATCTGACAAAATCAAGTTTATTTTAATGGTGATGAAACCCTTTGTATGGAGACTATTGCTTTTAGAAAGCTGAATTAAAAGCGAAAATATCCCTACATCTGCTGTGTTTATCTATGTACTTAATGTATCTAGATTCTCTCTCTCTTTCTCATCTTCTCTCTCTCTTTATCCAGCCACCCTTTGGTTGAGTGTTTCATGGACTTTCCCTTGTCAGATAGATCCAAGCTTTCTAGTTAAAATGACATTACACATATTTTCACATGTGTAAAATCATTCATAAATTACAGAGTGGAAGAACCTGACTTTCAAAATGCATTCTGCGCCCTTTAAAATAATGCTGTTTCTTTATTAGAACAGTTAAATTCAGTTTAACCTCCTTTTACTGGGGAAATGTTATTGTCGGGTATGGAGAAGTGGATGGACAGGCTGTCAAAGAGCTTTTGGCAATTTTCCCAAATTGCTATTCTGTTGGCATCCCGACATTTAGGCTTAAACCATACCATTCAGTTGTGGTATAATGTAATGTTAGACTGGATAAAGTTGGAAGAACTTGAAGCCAGATTTCTGCAAACGTCTCTCACTAAGGAGTACCAGATGTTATGGAAGAGGTTTTATGAGGCTTTTCCCTTACAATATTGACAGAATGAACGCTTTGTTAGAATTCCAGTTGTCTATGTTGGTATGCATGGAGTGTAAATGTGGGTCTTGTGTTATGTGTGTCCTGTTAGCAGCAGTTCTATTAGTTTCTGAAAAGATGGACACATTTGTGAAGGGTAGTGGGTATGTGAGCCCTTATTGCTACAGGGTAGCTGACACAACCTCGAGAGCGAACCTCCCAGGCCTATGCCGGCAGCTGGTGAATGCGCCCTGTAATGGGACAGTCTGGAGCCTCAACTTTACCAGCTGCCTCCCCCTTGGGTTCTGGCGGCCAGTAGTACTTAGGTGGGTCCCTAAGGCGGTGGTGATAAGCAGAGTCAGGAGATGCACCAGAGTCAGGGCAGGTAGCAGGATAACAGAGTCAGAGACCATCCAAGGTCGGGACAGGCTGCTAGCAAGAATAGTCAGGGCCAGGCAAGGGGTCAAATCCAGGTACCAGGTAACGAGGTCAGGTCCAGGCAAGAGGTCAAGTTCCAAGTGGCAGGCAGATGAGGTCAAGTCCAGGCAAGAGGTCAAGATCTGGAGAGGCAAGTAGAACGAAGACACTGGATAAGACGAGTAAGAGAGACAAGATGAGGCTGGATGGCAAGAACCAGGAACGCAGGAAGCAGCAACACATACTACAAGCAGGACGCCCATTGCTGAGGTGTTTGATGTTCCTCCTGTGGAGCCTTAAATGCAGAGGAGGCTGTGATGTCATCAGGGAGCGTTGCGGCCAATTTCCCACTGCTGGCCCTTTAAATGTTGGACTGCTGGGTGCGTGCGTGCCTATGGGAGGCTGAGAGGAGTGGTGGTCTGTGCCATCCCATGCTGTATAGAGCTGCGTCCTGGACCTTGCTGCTTGCGGCATTTCTGCCATGCAGGGACAAGCAGCGGCATGCAAGCCACGACAAACAAGTCAGTGTCCTGGAGTGAGTACTGTGGCTCATGGGGCCTATCCACAAGCTGTGAATCCTAACAACAGTCTCATGTATACTTTATTACATGCTAATGTGGGGGCATGGTCGATATGGGACTCTTTCTAGGTGTAAAAGAGCATTGGATCGTGAACCCTTTCTCATATATCCAGCTTTGACCACTTTGCCAGATAATGTTTCTTGTGGGCATCGTTTAATGTTGGCTTATACTGACGCTTAATGAGTGAGAAGAAAAGATGCTGAAATTTCTATTTTACTATCTCATTCAAAACTTGATTTACTATTTATTTCTGAATCTTGGCACACTAGTGTAGATACAGCTTTATTAAATAATTTATTACCTAGTGCTTACAATTAAATTGGTGTATCTAGAGAAAACAAAAGAGGAGGAGGAGTTTTAGTAATTTTTAAGAAAGATTTACCAGTTAGTAAGATGCAGTTTAGTGCCCCTAAGGGTATTGATGGTATTCTTATTAAGTTATACTCATGGATCGTTTGTTTGCTTTATGTTCCTCCTAGTCAGCCTTCTTCTGTGATTGAAGAGCTGATTATTTTAATTTTGAAACTTCATATACAATTTAATCAAATGATAATTTTAGGAAATTTTAATGTGCATTATGATGATAATTATGCTCCCAGTGTGAAGAAGTTTAAATCATCGATGTATACATTGGTATATCTCAATTGCTTGATGTGCCAACACATGGGGGTGGACTTATTTTAGATTTTGTCTAGTCCCTGATCGTCTTTATGAAATCATATAGTATCATCAGTAAATAGTATATCATAACTTACTGACATTTACTATTAAGTTTGAAACTGCCTTTACAGTATCAAATACTGTGAGTCGTGTTGTTAGAACAGCCTTGGATGAGGATATTTTCAAGGCTCAGTGGGAAGCTTGTGTGGGCAAAAAAGTAAATTTTGATTCAACTGAATCTGAGGTAGAACTGTGGAATATTACCATTAGTTAGGTTTATGACGTTGCAACTCCTGTTAAAACAATAACAGTAAAAAAGCATATGAAACCTGCTGCATGGTATACTAAAGAGTTAGCAGAAAAAAAAGGTTGATCAGGAAAGCTGAACATAAGTGGCGCAAATACGTGCCAAAACCGGGAGATACGCGAATATGTCAGGGTGGTGCACACCGAATAGATTTTAAAAGCTGTCCGAGTATACACAAATCTCCCGCTGTGCGCACAAATAAAAAGTTCCAAAAAAGAGGTGGGGTGGAGGCATGGTGTGGGCAGGGCATAGGCATTCCTAGATTTCAATTTCAAATTAGCGCATAAATACTTATGCGCACAGGAGCGTCGTAGGATCCCCTACCGCATAACTTTACTTTCTTAGCATCCAGCCAGATGAATCCAGAACAAGTGGGTTATGCACTTCTACCAGCAGATGGAGACAAAGCAAACTGATGTCACAATATATATATACCCCTGGAGTGACATCAATCTGCCAGTATTCTCTGTCTCCAGCAGATGGTGGACATGCATTTCCCTACTGGGGATTGCTTCGATTGTAAAAGGAGAAATAAGGAAATGTATTCGCCCTGCTCTCCTGCGGTGATACCAAAAGGTCCCTCCCCCAGTTGAGAATTCCTGAGCTGACTTTTGTGGTCTGGTAGCGATTTTTTCAGCCAGTGTGGACTTAGCTGTTAAGCAGCAGGTGCAAGAAGCAGAGTGCGGCAATGACAACATATGCCCTCTCTCCCTGCAGCTGGAGGCCGTCTCTGTACTCAGCCAGGTAAGGCTGAGCTCAGGTAAGTTTAAAAAAAATAAAAAATAAAAATAGAAAATACAGAAACCGAGGAGGAGAGTTTTATGCTGTAGGGTTTCCTCCTTCCCCCAGTCTCCGTGCTCTGCACACCATTCCGTCATTCGTCCTGCTCATGGGAGGTCGAGGGACGTGGGCAGCCTGGTGGGTTGAGCAGCCTCTGTAGGCTAGGCCCCACTCTGAGACTCACCACGTAGTGGGCTTCAGTGACTTTTTGTGTGCTTTCTTTAGGCTGCCCTCTACAGGATTGTGGTACGGTGTGTGCGTCTAGCTATGCATCTAGGTTGTGCGTCCAAGTTAAGCAGCGCCTTATTTGGCCACCCACTTACCTGTGTGCACAAGTTGAGTGTTGCTGTAAGCTTAATTTTTTTACAGTGCCTATCCTAGGGACACCTAAGTCTTGGACCCCTAGGCATTGGGACGCCTATGTGGGAGACGCCTAGGTGTTGGACACCTAATTTTTGGATGCTTAGGTTGGACGCCTAGAATTTTTGGACACCTTAAAAAAAAAAGAAAAAAAAAAGCTAGACGCATGCCTCCGGCCACCGATCAGTATACTGCTGGTTTAAGGGCACCTATATCTAAGAAACCTAAGGGGCAGATTTTCAAAGGCTACATGCATAACATACACGCGTAACCCAAGAAAATCTGCCCCGCGTGCGCCGAGCCTATTTTGCATAGGCTTGGCGGTGCGCGCAAGCCCTGGGACATGCGTATGTCCCAGGGCTTTCAGAAATGGGCGGATCGGGGGTGGGGGCGTGGTGGCGGTCTGGGGCGGGGCTGGGGGCAGGACGGGGGTGTGGAGGCGGGGCAGGGGACGTTCCCAAGTCCTCCGGCACAGTGGCCGTGCCAGAGGTTCGTGTGCCGGCAGTTGGCTGGCGCGCGCAAGTTACGCCTGTCAGGCGTAACTCTATCAAATAAGGTAGGGGGGGATTTAGGTAGGGCCAGGGGGTGGGTTAGATAGGGGAAGGGAGGGAAAGGTGGAGGGAATGGGGAAAACCATTGGGGCTCCCCTCGGGCTCAGCGCGCTCAAGGTGCACATGTGTGCACCCTCTTGTGCGCGCCAAGCTTGGATTTTATAACATGCACGCGGTAGCACGCACACGTTATAAAATTGGGCTTAGGTTTGTTCGCGCCGGGTTGTGCAAACAAATCTACGCCCACGCGTAGATTTTAAGATCTGGCCCTAAGTGCCTTTCTCTTTGCACTGCCTGTCATATTCAGGCATCTCAACCAGGAGTGCCCGCTGACTTGTGCCAGCGCTGTTTGGAGGCTCAGGGAGAATTATCTTCCTCTGATTTCACTAAGCCTGGTTCTTCCCAGCCGGATGTAGGTCTGGGTAAGGACGTTTCAGGTGGGGCACGTTATTTTGGAATTCCCCTAACTGGTTCTTCAGCAGGGGAAGGCAGCTCAGTGAGTACACCTCAGGTACCTCCTGGTTTGGATACTTCTACATTTTCATGGGTAGAATTTTTTCAGGGATTCTAATCCTTTTTTCAGGTGCAGTCCTCAGCTCCATCCACTGCTTCTAAGGCAGAGTTACAGGTGCAAATCTTGCCTGGACCTACTGTTAAGCACTGGAGTACTCCTAGAATGGCAGTGGGACTGCCCAATAGAGATCTGAATGATACGGATGATGGTGCCAATCCTGACACTCTTGAGGATGGTGAAATTCCTCCAGGATTAGAACAGAATAGGTCTATGCTACGGTTCTTCCATAGAAATGAACTGCCGGCCCTGATTTCCCAGACCTTGAAAATGCTGGGAGTACCTGGGGCAGATTCCTTGTCTGAGCCAAAGAAAAATCCCATTTTGGTTTCTCTGAGTAAAGCCTCTTGTTTTTCCCCTGTTATGGAGGCCATTCAAGTTCTGATTGATCTTGAGTGGGGCACATCAGAGGCTAATTTCAAAGGAGGTTGAGTTTTGGAAGGTCTGTACTTTCTGGAACCATTGGTGAGAGCGTGTTTATGTTTTCTGAAGATGGATGCACTTGTATGTTCAGTCTCCAAGCGATCTACTATCCCCGTAGAAAGCGCGGCCTTGAAGGATATACATGAAAGGAGGATTGAAACTATCCTTAAGCAGGCATTTAAAGCAGTGGCAATGACTTTGCAAATAGTTTCTTGTTATTCCCTGGTAGCTTGCTCTTGTTTACTTCTCTCTCAAGAGCTTGATGACTCTGAGGTAAATTCCATGGAAGTTATGGAGCCAGCGGCCGCCTTCTTGGCAGATGCAGGCTGCGATTTGGTCCACACCTCAGCCAGAGGGGTGGCTTCAGAATTGCAGCCAGGTGTCAGTTATGGCTGAGAAATTGGTTGGCTGATGCGACATCCAAGGGTAACTTTACAAAATTGCCCTTTAAAGGTCGCTCTTGTTTGGGAGCGAGTTGGAGAAACTGGCCAGTAAGTGGGACAAATCACTGGTTCCTCGATTACCAGAGGATAAGAAGCAGGCGCCACACTCCTTTAGCATGAAAAGATGTGCTAGGAGATCCAAGCGATTTTGACTGTATAGAGGAGTAATGTTTCAGAAGACTCGACCTTTTGGTAGGTATCAGTCCTTTCATCCCAGACAGCCCTGAAGGGGCGGGGGCTCGGGTAGTGGATCCTCCTGATCCTCTCAATGAAAGTTTGCCAACCCACCCCCAGGAACAGGAGATAGGGGGATGCCTCTCTCTCATCTATCAGAGATGGGTTGAGATCACAATGGATCAATGGGTCCTGGAGGTGATACGAAAAGGATATGCACTGGAGTTTCGCAATATTCCTCAGGACGTGTTCATGGTCCCTCCCTGCCACTCTATGTAGAAGAAGCCGGCAGTGGAGGATACATTGGCAAGGCTGTGATTCTGATGCCCACGTCTCAATAAAATACGGAGCGATATTCAATTTATTTCATTAGGCCCAAGAAAGAAGGATCCTTTTGTCCCATCCTAGATCTCAAAGGTATCAACCGTCATCTGCGAATGATGCATTTTCGCATGGAGACCTTGCGCGCGATGATAATGGCCGTGCAGTCGGGGGAATTTCTGACCTCTTTGGACCTGTCCAAAGCCTATCTTTGTGTTCCCATTCAACTAGAGCATTAAAGCTTTCTGCGGTTCATAGTTCTGGGACACCATTATCAGTTTTGGCACTGCTCCCAGTACCTTTTCCAAGGTAATGGTGGTGGTTATGGCAGAATTGAGAAAGGATGGAATCCTAGTACACCTGTATTTGGACATCTGGCTGATGTGAGCCAAGTCATTGGGAGAGAACCGCCTGGTGACCCGCAAGATGATCTCCCTGTTACAGGAGCTTGGCTGGGTAGTGAACCTGGCCAAGAGCAGTCTTCAGCCTGCTCAGTCATTGGAATATCTTGGAGTTTGGTTCAAGATGAAGCAAGACAAGGTTTTCCTGCTGGAAGCTCGAATTCAGAAGTTGATGGCACAGCTACGTCTATTGATGAACACTTTGTGCCCAACCGTACGGTCCTACCTGCAGGTACTTGGTTTAATGGTGGCAACCCTGGAAGTGGTACCATGGATGAGAGCGCATATGCGTCCTCTTCAGCGCTCCTTTGGTGTCTCGGTGGAACCCACAGTCTCTGGACTATTCAATTGGGCTCCACCTGCTGATGGAGGTCTCCTGATTGCAGTGGTGGCTACAGCCGGATCATCTAAGGAAGGGAATTTCCCTTGCACCACTGGACTGGCTAGTACTGATGACAGATGCAAGCCTCCATGGTTGGGGAGCTCACTGTCAGGAGCTGACAGCGGAAGGACGCTGGGATTCAGAAGAGTCTCTCTGGAACATCAATCATTTGGATGCCAAGGCAATCCAACTGGCATGTTTGCAGTTTGGAGACAGGCTGCAGGGTTGAGCAGTCTGGATAAAGTCAGACAATGCAATGACTGTGGCTTACATAAATCATCAGGGAGAAACCAAGAGCCAATAAGTGTCGCAGGAGATAGAATAACTTAAGGAATAGACCGAACTACATCTCTAGATGATCTCAGCCTCACATATAGTAGGAAAAGACAATGTAAGAGCAGACTTTCTCAGCAGGGAAAATCTGGACCCAGGAGAATGGGCACTATCAAACAAGACATTTCAGCTGATTCTGAATTGCTGGGATCTCCCATTTCTAGACCTGCGGCAACTTCTCACAGTGCGAAATTTCGCAGTTCTTCAGTCGCAGGAGAGATCCGAAGTCATTGTTGATCAATGCCTTGGTGCAGGAGTGGCCGGAAGACAAGTTGCTGAATGCCTTTCCTCTATGGTCCATGTTGGGTAGATTAGTCCGAAGGATCGAGCGCCACAGAAGGATGGTGCTCTTGGTTGCTTCAGATTGTCCCAGGAGACTGGTATGCGGATCTGCGGTGGCTCCTAGCGGAATCGCCCCTTTGGCCTCCGGTGCACAGGGATCTGTTGTGGCAGGGTCCTATTCTTCATGAAGATCCAACTTGATTTTGTCTTATGGTATGCCCCTTGAAAGGGCTTGCAGTGATTTCTATCTTGCTAAGAGCTAGAAAGTTCTCCATTTCCTTGGCCTATGTGCGGGTTTGGTGAGTTTTTTCAGGCTGGGAGAATCGAGGTACTCTATCTTGTTCAGTCAAGATCCTGCTCATTTTGGAAATTTTGAAGGATGGCTTGAATAAAGGCTTGGCACTTAATTCCTTAAAGGTACACGTAGTGGCTCTCGCCTGTTTCAGAGGTCAGATGAATGGTGGATCCTTGTCAACTCATATTGATGAGGCCTGTTTCCTGAAAGGAGTGAAACATCTTCATCCTCCTCCTCCTCCACCTTCATCCTCCAGTTTCTGGTGCCCTTATGGAGTCTTAATTTGGTATTGGATTTTTTAGCGGGCCCTACATTTAGACTGATGCGTAACCTGACCTTGCGGTTACTGACCTTGAAAATGATATTTCTTGTGGCAATTTGTTCTGTGCGTAGGGTTTCCGAACTGCAGGCCTTGTCTTGCCTGGAGCCATTCCTCCGGGTGACTCCAGAGTCGGTACAGCTGCATACTGTTCCTTCTTTTCTACCAAAGGTAGTCACTGACTTTCACTTAAATCAGTTCATCTCCCTGCCATTTCTAGACAGTGAAAGAGATGTAGAGGAGTATCGTGTGTTGTGAACCTTGGATGACAAGAGACATATTGTCCAGTATCTGGAGGTTACTAAGCCTTTACGGAAGACAGATCGCCTGTTTGTCCTTCACAGCAGTACTAGGCAAGGAGAGCCAGCCTCATGGGCTACCATAGCTCGCTGGATTAAGGAGGTAGTCACAGTTGCATACGTTGATGCTGGGAAGCCGTTACCTAGTCAGGTCTGGGCTCATTCCACTAGGGCTCAGGCAGGGTCATGGGCGGAAATGAAATTGTTGTCTCCCGTCGACATTTGCCAAGCTGCAATGTGGTCCTCATTACATACCTTTTCCAGGTATTATCTTCTAGATTGCAAACCTGGGAGGACACAGCCTTTGCACTTGCGGTTTTGACTGGACTGCGGGCAGCCTCCTACCCTATTCAGGAGTAGCTTGGGTACATCCCACTTGCTCTGGATTCATCTGACTGGACGTTACAAAATGAGAAATTACTACTTACCTGATAATTTCCTTTTCTTTAGGACAGTCAGATGAATCCAGCTTCCCTCCCTTGCCTGTCGATTGGTTGTATTATGGTCCTTCTCCATGGCTACTTGTTACAGGGATTACTGGTGTTAGTCCAGTCCCTAGACTAGTGTTAATACATTCTTGTCTGAGCTCAGTGTTGCTTGTTGGCTGAGTATTGAAATAGTTATCTGTTTAATCAAGTTTGCTAGTCTATCCACAGTTGCTTTAGAAGAGAATAACTGGCAGGCTGATTTCACTGCAGTGGTATATATACTGTGACATCAGTTTGCTCCATCTCCATCTGCTGGTAGAGGTGCATGACCCACTTGTTCTGGATTCAACTGACTGTCCTAAAGAAAAGGAAATTATCAGTTAAGTAGTAATTTCTCATTCTGCTATGGAGGATGTGTAAGTAATAAAATAAATTGAAGGGGTTTTAAGGGTCGGGGCTAACAGGAGAGAAGGGAGACTAGTAATCTTACCTGGGTGAAATGGGAATGAACTGGGAAAACTGGTATTGGTGTCAGCACACATGACTATTAAAATCCCCCAACTTATGCGGTAGTGGCAATTGCGTGCACAGGCGCCTGTCCACTTAAAATTGTGCGCACATGTCTGAACAGTCAGTCTATTTTATAACGTGCACGCATATACGCACGTATTATATAAAATGGCCATGTCCCTTGGCGCAAGCTGGCAAATGCATGCACATATGCTCCCGCGCGCCTGTTTAAAAGTTACCGTCCCACAGAATAAGGAAGAATATAATACAGTAGTAACTGAGTCTAAATAGCTTATTACTAACATTAAACATGCTTACTTTACTCAGTTAATTGCGAATTCTATAAATAAGCCCTTAGAATTATTCTCTGTGGTTAAAAGAATGATTGAAGCTCCAGAAAGAGTTAGAGATGATATGCCACGAAGTCAAGGCCATGTGTCATTTTTTCAGAATAAAAATATTAATGTTTCAGAATACTTTGAGTACCTCAGTTCAGCCTACTGTTTTAAAAGCCTGCAATAAGGTGGTTCCCATTATTTAGTGAGAAATTCATCCTTTAACAGATAAAAGTTTGCAACGGCTGTTGCCCAAAATAAAGTCATCATATTGTAATTTAGATCCCTGTCCATTTTGGGTAGTAAAGAACATGGTTACATTATTGGTCGACTCTTTGGTTGAGATTATCAGTCTGTCTTTATCGGAAGGAATGGTACCCAAGGTTTTAAAACAGTCAATTTTTAAACTTATTTTGAAGGATTATTCGATCTCAGCCTTGGAACTTTCTAATTATTGTCCAGTTTTGAATCTTTGTTCTATCAGTAAAGTTTTTGAAAAGTGGGTATTATCACAGATGGATGATTTTTTTTAGCTGAGAAAAATTTATTAAATAAAGATCAATATGGTTTCAGAAAGGGTTTTGGAACTGAAACCTTGCTGATTTCTTTATTAGATGACATTTGTTGTGATTTGCAGTCGAATAAGATGGGGGTTTTAGTGCAGTTGGATATCTCCTGTGCCATTGACCCAGTATGTCACAATATCCTGCTTTCAAAGTTACCCCAGTTTGGTACTGGAGGAAAAGTACTTGCTTGGTTTGATTCCTACTTACATGATAGAAGTCAGCAGGTACAGCTGAATAACTCCAGCTCTGATTGGTATGCGCGTCCTGCAGGGGCTCCTCAAGGATCTGCCTTGTCTGAGGTTCTCTTTAATATTTACATGCAAGCACTGGCTGAAGTTTTGTCATCGTTTAATCTGCCTTTTAAAATATATGCAGACGATGTGTAGTTTTATATTCCGAGTTTGGAAGTGGGTGAGTTTCTGTATAAACTTTTAATAAAACTATGTCCCATGTAAAGAACTGGCTGTGCACAAACGGTTTACTTCTTAGTGTTGATAAAACTACTATTCTGTGCCTTGGAAAAAAAGAACCACCTGTGATTTCAGCCAATATGCTTTTTTTGTGGATTTAAAGTAGAGTTATTTAGTGAAGTTAGAAATTTAGGAGTGTTATTGGATTCAAAACTTTTATTTAAGTCACAGGTTACTAAGGTAGCAAGGATCACTTTTTACAAACTGTGCATGCTTAATATATCCCCTACTTTAAAAGATTTGCATTGGCTTTCTATTGCTTTGCGTGTTAAATTTAAGCTCTTGACATTGGTCCCTAAAGTTATATATTTTGAGAGCTTTTGTTTAGGGGAAAAGGTAAACTGGTATATTCCTACGTGTGCTCTTCAGTCTGCAATCCGAGGGCTATGAATGACTCCTTCCAAGGTAGGAAAAGGGTTTTTTCTATTGCAGCTGTTAACCAGTGGAAGTCTTTGCCATTAGATCTTTACAATGAGAGAAATGTTTTGCGTTTTTGGAAACAATTTAAAGCTATACTCGTCACTCAGGCGTTCTCTGACCAGTCAGAAGGTATTTGAAGGTGTATGTTAGAATTTGATAATTGTATAATGTACTAATTGTAAATGTATGTTTTCATACTGCTTTATTTTTTGTGTTAAATTTTAATTGCATATAAGAACATAAGAACATAAGAACATAAGAAAATGCCATACTGGGTCAGACCAAGGGTCCATCAAGCCCAGCATCCTGTTTCCAACAGTGGCCAATCCAGGCCATAAGAACCTGGCAAGTACCCAAAAACTAAGTCTATTCCATGTAACCATTGCTAATGGCAGTGGCTATTCTCTAAGTGAACTTAATAGCAGGTAATGGACTTCTCCAAGAACTTATCCAATCCTTTTTTAAACACAGCTATACTAACTGCACGAACCACATTCTCTGGCAACAAATTCCAGAGTTTAATTGTGCGTTGAGTAAAAAAGAACTTTCTCCGTTTAGTTTTAAATGTGCCCCATGCTAACTTCATGGAGTGTCCCCTAGTCCTTCTACTATCCGAAAGAGTAAATAACCGATTCACATCTACCCGTTCTAGACCTCTCATGATTTTAAACACCTCTATCATATCCCCCCTCAGTCGTCTCTTCTCCAAGCTGAAAAGTCCTAACCTCTTTAGTCTTTCCTCATAGGGGAGTTGTTCCATTCCCCTTATCATTTTGGTAGCCCTTCTCTGTACCTTCTCCATCGCAATTATATCTTTTTTGAGATGCGGCGACCAGAATTGTACACAGTATTCAAGGTGCGGTCTCACCATGGAGCGATACAGAGGCATTATGACATTTTCCGTTTTATTCATCATTCCTTTTCTAATAATTCCCAACATTCTGTTTGCTTTTTTGACTGCCGCAGCACACTGAACCGACGATTTCAATGTGTTATCCACTATGACACCTAGATCTCTTTCTTGGGTTGTAGCACCTAATATGGAACCCAACATTGTGTAATTATAGCATGGGTTATTTTTCCCTATATGCATCACCTTGCACTTATCCACATTAAATTCCATCTGCCATTTGGATGCCCAATTTTCCAGTCTCACAAGGTCTTCCTGCAATTTATCACAATCTGCTTGTGATTTAACTACTCTGCACAATTTTGTGTCATCTGCAAATTTGATTATCTCACTCGTCGTATTTCTTTCCAGATCATTTATAAATATATTGAACAGTAAGGGTCCCAATACAGATCCCTGAGGCACTCCACTGTCCACTCCCTTCCACTGAGAAAATTGCCCATTTAATCCTACTCTCTGTTTCCTGTCTTTTAGCCAGTTTGCAATCCACGAAAGGACATCGCCACCTATCCCATGACTTTTTACTTTTCCTAGAAGCCTCTCATGAGGAACTTTGTCAAACGCCTTCTGAAAATCCAAGTATACTATATCTACCGGTTCACCTTTATCCATATGTTTATTAACTCCTTCAAAAAAGTGAAGCAGATTTGTGAGGCAAGACTTGCCCTGGGTAAAGCCATGCTGACTTTGTTCCATTAAACCATGTCTTTCTATATGTTCTGTGATTTTGATGTTTAGAACACTTTCCACTATTTTTCCTGGCACTGAAGTCAGGCTAACCGGTCTGTAGTTTCCCGGATCGCCCCTGGAGCCCTTTTTAAATATTGGGGTTACATTTGCTATCCTCCAGTCTTCAGGTACAATGGATGATTTTAATGATAAGTTACAAATTTTTACTAATAGGTCTGAAATTTCATTTTTAGTTCCTTCAGAACTCTGGGGTGTATACCATCCGGTCCAGGTGATTTACTACTCTTCAGTTTGTCAATCAGGCCTACCACATCTTCTAGGTTCACTGTGATTTGATTCAGTCCATCTGAATCATTACCCATGAAAACCTTCTCCATTACGGGTACCTCCCCAACATCCTCTTCAGTAAACACTGAAGCAAAGAAATCATTTAATCTTTCCGCGATGGCCTTATCTTCTCTAAGTGCCCCTTTAACCCCTCGATCATCTAACGGTCCAACTGACTCCCTCACAGGCTTTCTGCTTCGGATATATTTAAAAAAGTTTTTACTGTGAGTTTTTGCCTCTACAGCCAACTTCTTTTCAAATTCTCTCTTAGCCTGTCTTATCAATGTCTTACATTTAACTTGCCAATGTTTATGCTTTATCCTATTTTCTTCTGTTGGATCCTTCTTCCAATTTTTGAATGAAGATCTTTTGGCTAAAATAGCTTCTTTCACCTCCCCTTTTAACCATGCCGGTAATCGTTTTGCCTTCTTTCCACCTTTCTTAATGTGTGGAATACATCTGGACTGTGCTTCTAGAATGGTATTTTTTAACAATGACCACGCCTCTTGGACATTTTTTACTTTTGTAGCTGCTCCTTTCAGTTTTTTTCTAACAATTTTCTCATTTTATCAAAGTTTCCCTTTTGAAAGTTTAGCACGAGAGCCTTGGATTTGCACACTGTTCCTTTTCCAGTCATTAAATCAAATTTGATCATATTATGATCACTATTGCCAAGTGGCCCCACCACCGTTACCTCTCTCACCAAGTCCTGTGCTCCACTGAGAATTAGATCTAAAATTGCTCCCTCTCTCGTCGGTTCCTGAACCAATTGCTCCATAAAGCTATCATTTATTCCATCCAGGAACGTTATCTCTCTAGCGTGACCCGATGATACATTTACCCAGTCTATATTGGGGTAATTGAAGTCTCCCATTATTACTGCACTACCAATTTGGTTGGCTTCCCTAATTTCTCTTAGCATTTCACTGTCCATCTCACCATCTTGACCAGGTGGACGGTAGTATACCCCTATCACTGTAGTCTTCCCTGATACACAAGGGATTTCTACCCATAAAGATTCAATTTTGTATTTAGTCTCATGCAGGATGTTTATCCTGTTAGACTCTATGCCATCCCGGACATAAAGCGCCACACCTCCTCCCGACTGCTCCTCTCTGTCATTGCGATATAATTTGTACCCCGGTATAGCACTGTCCCATTGGTTATCCTCTTTCCACCATGTCTCTGAGATGCCAATTAAGTCTATGTCATCATTTACTGCTATACATTCTAATTCTCCCATCTTACTTCTTAGACTTCTGGCATTAGCATACAAACATTTCAAAGTTTGTTTTTTGATTGTATTTTTATTCTGCTTTTTAATTGATAGGGATAAGTTAGAATTTTTTAGCTCAGGTGAGTTTTTAGTTACAGGCATTTGGACTACTTTTCTAATTATTGGAACCTCACTGTCGGGATGCCCTAATTCTAATGCATCATTAGTATCCTTTAAAGATACATCTCTCCGAACCATGCGCTGCTGAGCGACTGTCGGCTTTCCCCTTTGTTCTATGTTTTATGCGATCCACACTGAACATTATGGGGCGGATTTTCAGAGCCCTGCTCGCGTAAATCCGCCCAAAACCGGGCGGATTTACGCGAGCAGGGCCCTGCGCGCCGGTAAGCCTATTTTACATAGGCCTACCGGCGCGCGCAAACCCCGGGACTCGCGTACGTCCCGGGGTTTTCGGAGGGGGGGCGTGTCGGGGGCGTGTCGGGGGGCGGGCCCGGTCGTCGCGGCGTTTCGGGGGCGTGTCGGCAGCGTTTTGGGGGCGGGTACGGGGGCGTGGCTACGGCCCGGGGCGGTCTGGGGGCGTGGCCGCGCCCTCCGTACCCGCCCCCAGGTCGTGGCCCGGTGCGCAGCAGGCCCGCTGGCGCGCGGGGATTTACGTCTCCCTCCGGGAGGCGTAAATCCCCCGACAAAGGTAAGGGGGGGGTGTAGACAGGGCCGGGTGGGTGGGTTAGGTAGGGGAAGGGAGGGTAAGGTGAGGGGAGGGCAAAGGAAAGTTCCCTCCGAGGCCGCTCCGATTTCGGAGCGGCCTTGGAGGGAACGGGGGGAGGCAGCGCGGCTCGGCGCGCGCAGGCTATACAAAATCGATAGCCTTGCGCGCGCCGATCCAGGATTTTAGTGGATACGCGCGGCTCCGCGCGTATCTACTAAAATCCAGCGTACTTTTGCTTGAGTCTGATGCGCAAGCAAAAGTAGGCTGATCGCGCTTCTTTTAAAATCTACCCCTATGCATATTGCACACTATAAGATTTAATAAATAAATAAATATTGTTTTACTGTGTGGCATCACAGAAATAAAAGATGTTTTAAATGTTGGCAATAATTTCACTTCTAAAATTATGAAAAGACTTCCACGTTTAGATGCATGGCGTTCTTTTGCTTTCGGAACACTTGAAAGGATTCTGCTGGAGCTCACGGCTGATTTGCTCCTTGTTTCTGAGTCATGATAATTGGAGCGTTTGACAGAGCTCTCTTGTCATTAGTGAACATCTTTCTTTTTCATTATCACTCCTGCCAGAAAAATTGCAAAAATTATCTTTCTAACAGCTGTAGTTATTGAAAGCTCCTTCCAGTCAGCTTAAACTAATTAAGGTTCCTAGACCAAGGTTTTCTTCTAGGAATCTAAAATCAGCTTTTGCACACTCTCCGAAGGTTTGATGGAAAGTTCCTTATGAAAAAAGGAAAACAGGCACTTTCAAGCACCTTGTTTTGACAGACTCGAAACTCATGGATCCTCGCAGGGGTGCTCTGGCAACATTGCACACCCCACTTGCATTATGGGATGTGAAGGTACAAGTATGACATTTGCGAACTCACCAGGCCCCCTGACTATAAAGGTTTGCTGTAAATATCATTTTCTTTAAGGTTTTCCAGGTAACACATGCCTGGAACAAATGTGGCAACCATGAATCACTTCCCAAGGTTGCATTGATTAAAGAGGTTTCATCACTATCCTAACCTTTGGACAACTTACAAAAGCTGATGCCTGGTCCTGTATTTTGCAGTGCCTTTTAGCAGAAGTGTTACTAATGCTAACAGTGCCTGTTGACAGCACTCATCATTAGTTGATAGCTGTAGATGAAGAAACCGGCAGGATACTCTTAGCTGGAACCATTTGTCATGAGAATCCCATCTCTCAGTGAGTTAGAGGTGCGTTCCCTGGTACTCTAAATACTGATAAGGAAGGGCAGCGCAAATTGCAAGAGCGCCAAACTCTATTTCACTCTTTGAGTGTCTCGGCATTCTTGAATGGAAGGGAAGGAGAGTAAGAAAAGGGAAGAGAGAATAAAAATACTGTGGAAGTGAGAGACAGAGAATCTAAGGAGGCCTTGACATTAAAAATCCAAATGTTTATTTGCTTGCTAGATAGGTTAAAATACATATGTTAAGCTTCGTTTTGTAACACTATTTTGGAAGGAGCTCTCTACCCAACATAAGATCCCTATGCTTTCTTGTTAGGATTTGCAGTAACGTACAAGAAAGTATGTTCCATACCAAAAGAAGCACAAGGGTAAGGGTCTTAAAATAAAGCTGGAAGAAAGGAGGCTTAGAAGAAATTCTTTGTTACGTGAGAGGTTGGTGGGTGTCTGGATTAACTTATCAGCAGAGGCAGTAGTGACCAGAACCAGTACCAAATTCAAGCATGCTGGGGAGAAATACAGAGGGTAGTGGTAAAGGTAAGCGAGGGAGGTGACCAGAGACTGAGTAGGGTCTGTGGTGTCACAGGAGATGGGGGCAACTGGACAGACCAGGTGCTCCAAATGGGCCTTATCTACCATATAGGTTACTGTAATTTTTTTTTTTTAATCTCAAATCAAAAGCCAGTTGGAAGATGTTATGTTTGTAGATCGTTGGTCACAGTTTTGGCTCCATTGGAAAAGATGGCATTACTGCCACAGTGGTGCTTAAATGTGTGTATTCATTTGGAGCCAAGTTTAACTGTTGACTCATGGCATGTGTTGCATATGTAGAAGAAGGGCTTTGATACACTAGAAGAATCTGCATGGAGAAATTAGAACAATGGATGAGGGTCTTTTACAGCAGGCACACCCTTTTCCTAGGCTTAGCATGTGCTTGGAGCCAAGTTCTGAAATCTGAGCCTTATTTCCGGTGCACATAGTTTCAGTGAGGTCCATGTTCAAAAGCATTTAGCCAGATAACTAAGAAGTTCTTGCAGAGTATAGACCACCTGTAGGAATCCGCATCCCACCAGAGGTGCATGAAAAGGAAACTGCTGCCATGCAAAGTAATATGGTACAGCGGCAGAGGCAGCTGGAGGAACTCGGATGGAGCCATGGCCAGGAGCAAGCCAAGACCTGGGTACTGGAGGTCGCCAATGCTGAGCTTCAAGCCCATGCACAGGAGGTAGCCCTCAGTGAGAACAGTGCCCAAGAGAGAGAAAAGGCAGTCTGGCAGGAGTGTACTTAGCTGACTGAAGCACACATGATGCTTGCACAGCAGCTAGCAGACTTGCAGCGCCGGACCAGCACAGAGGTATTTAAAATCATGAGAGGTCTAGAACAGGTAAATGTGAATTGGTTATTTACTCTTTCAGATAATAGAAGGACTAGGGAGTACTCCATGAAGTTAGCATGTAGCACATTTAAAACTAATCGGGGAAAATTCTTTTTCACTCAACGCATAATTAAACTCTGGAATTTGTTGCCAGAGGATGTGGTTAGTGCAGTTAGTGTAGCTGGGTTTAAAAAAGGATTGGATAAGTTCTTGGAGAAGTCCATTACCTGCTATTAATAAGTTGACTTAGAAAATAGCCACTGCTATTACTAGCATCAGTAACATGGGATAGACTTAGTTTTTGGGGACTTGTCAAGTTCTTATGGCCAGGATTGGCCACTGTTGGAGACAGGATGCTGGGCTTGATGGACCCTTGGTCTGACCCAGTATGGCATGTTCTTATGTTCTTAGTCCATGAGTGTGCTAGAACATAGAAAGAAAATGGAAGTTCTGGAAAGCACCATGCAGGTACTGCAGAAACAGGTGGCACAGACCAGACCTGAGTGTGATCAGGGGGAGACTGCAGCTCTGTGTGCAGCCACCAAGGCATAGAACCAGGAGCATCAAATTGAGATCATCAGAAGGCCAGAGAGTAAAAAAAACCCTAGAGAGTCTCATCAAAAGTAACTTATTGCTCTGAAAATTAGGATGGAAAAGATTTCTAGAGGGACGGAATCTGAAAAAAAAAAAAACAAGCTTGAGTATGCCAACAAGGAGAATACAGAGGTGATAGAACTTTGGAAGTTAAAGCTGAAGTCAGAACAGCAAACTGTAATGGGAAGTTTAAAAATCAGCAAAGCTGCTGAGAGATCCACTCTTTCAAAAGAGATTGATGCTCTGGAGAGTATGCATTTAAACACCATGGAAAGAAAAGAGAAAGTTGAAGCAGTGGAGATGTCAATAAAGAAAGTGGAAATGGGAAAAGTTTCTCGGAGAAGCCAGACAACTGAGGTAGCCAGAGCACTACAAGAGCAGGATGAGAAGCTTGTTGGTCTTCAGAATAATGTGTCTGCTGAGAGTCTGTTTCAAGATTCTTTGGCAATAGAGCTCCAGGTTTAGAAAGAGAATTGGGAGTTAAATCAGAGCTGGAAAATGTGCAGAACAGGCAAGGACGGCTGGAGAAACAAATGCAGAAAAAACTTAGCCAGAAGGAGGTGGCCCAGAGTCTGCATAGGAAAGCTGTGAGACGAATGGAAGAGAAACCACAACAGCAGCATCCAAGAGAAGTCACGAATGTCCTGCTAGAGGATAATGGGAACTCAGAGCTCCGGATGGGCTTAGATAAAGGAGTATGTGTGGACACTGGGCTAAGGGCACAAAGGGTGGTGGTGATAGTGCTATCCTGGGTAGTCTTATGGTGTGGGGGTGAGCTTGACCCTGAAACCTTGACCCTGCACCTACCTGGCAGGAGGCCAGATAAAGGGGAATGGGGATTTGAGATGCTTCCCTGGATGGGATACGGAGGGGGGGGGGAGGGGTGAAAACGTTCGGACCAATGGGTCCAAGGTGTGGGGGGGGGCATGTGAAAGAGTGGCCTTACTACCCCTCCCTAACCTGTGTGGGACTCGGCTAGACACCTGGTTCACCTTAAATCCCACAAAGGGAGAGAGCTGTATGGCTGGGACACTGCTGGGCGGGAAGTGCTCTGTGGGTAGGATCCTGCTAGGCTGGGATTGGGAGGCCCCCACTCCTCCTCCTCCTCTCTCAGAAATTGTGTTGTAAGGTTACTGCAAAGGCAAGCAGTTATTGTAGCTATTATTTGCTGTTTAGGTTATTAAAAGTTGAAATTGCATGAGAAAAGGCTGGAGTCAGGGGGGTTCCTGCTCCAAACCACAAGATTTCGCTCAGTCAGTCTCACAAACATTAGAAGAAAACCTAAAGTCCAATAAATGGAGATGTTAACAATTGGCAAGCATAAAAAAGTTTCTAATATCGGCATTCAGCTTTACATTAACACCTTCAGTCAAAAAAGCAAACAGAATGTTAGGAATTATTAGGAAGGGAACGGTGAATAAAACAGAAAATGTCATAATGCCTCTGTATCGCTCCATGGTGAGACCGCACCTTGAGTACTGTGTGCAATTCTGGTCATCGCATTTAAAAATAAAGGATATAGTTGCACTAGAAAAGGTACAGAGAAGGACAACCAAAATGACCAAGAAGATGGAAAGCTCTCCGATGAGGAAAGGCTAAAGAGTTTAGGTCTGTTCAGCTTGGAGAAGAGACGGCTGAGGGGGATATGACAGAGGTCTATAAAATAATGAGAGTTATAGAATGGGTAAATGTGAATCGGTATTTACTCTTTCGAATATCAGAAGGAATAGGGGGCACGCCATGAAGTTAACAAGTAGCACATTTAAGACTAATCGGAGAAAATTCTTTTTCACTCAACACACAATTAAGCTTTGGAATTTGTTGCCAGAGGATGTAGTTAAGGCAGATAGTGTAGCTGGGTTTAAAAAAGGTTTGGATAAGTTCATGGAGGAGAAGTCCATTAACTGCTATAAATCACGTTGACTTAGGGAATAGCCACTGCTATTACTGCCATTAGAAGATCTACTTAATGTTTTGGGTACTTGCCAGGTACTTGTAACCTGGATTGGCCACTGTTGGAGACAGGATGCTGGGCTTGATGGACCCTTGGTCTGACCCAGTATGGCAGCTTCTTATGTTCTTATGAAAATCTGTCGGGATGCAAATAAAAAGCCACAAGCAAATTCTACTGAATTACAGACTTCTCTGAAGCAAAGTGGTGTGAGTGTTTCAGCAGGCACAATAAGGACATTCTTGAAGAAAAACAGGCTGCATGGTAGAGTTGTCAGAAAAAATATGCCCAACAGCACATAGAGACAGTGGCGTACCGGGGGGTGGGGGGGGGCAGGGGTGCTAAGGCCCCCAGGCTCCAGGCTGTAAGGGGGTACCCAGAGATCTTTATTTTGCAGTGACATTATTAAGCCACGGCCGCTGGGGAATCTCTTTCCACCCGGTGGCTGAACTGAAGTAGGCCCATGACTGCTGGCAAATGCTCCATGCACTGCTATGCACAGCTTGCCCCCCCCCCTCCCCCCATTATGCAATAAGACCAGCAGGGCCGCAGTGCAGCTCATCCCACCGCGGTCGAAGAAGAGAAGAGGTCTGTGGCCACCAGAGGATCGCATCCTGCCCAGTGGCACAACTGGAGGAGGCCCCAGCCGCCGGGGGGAATCCTATCGCACCCGATAGCCCAAATAGAGGAAGTCCTTGGCTGCCAAAGGATCGCCTCCTGCAAGGCAGCCAAAATGGAAGGGGCACCGAATTGCTGGATGATCGCGTCCTGCCCAGTGGCCGGACTAAAGGAGGCTCCACTTTAGCAGGGGATCAGTCCTGCCCACCTGCTAGAGAGGGAGTATGTGTGTGTAAGCATGTGTGCCTGAGAGAGAGGAAGCATGGGTATCTCTGTGTGTGTAAGCATGTGTGCCTGAGAGAGAGGAAGCATGGGTATCTCTGTGTGTGTAAGCATGTGTGCCTGAGAGAGAGGAAGCATGGGTATCTCTGTGTGTGTAAGCATGTGTGCTGAGAGAGAGGAAGCATGGGTATCTCTGTGTGTGTAAGCATGTGTGCCTGAGAGAGAGGAAGCATGGGTATCTCTGTGTGTGTAAGCATGTGTGCCTGAGAGAGAGGAAGCATGGGTATCTCTGTGTGTGTAAGCATGTGTGCCTGAGAGAGAGGAAGCATGGGTATCTCTGTGTGTGTAAGCATGTGTGCCTGAGAGAGAGGAAGCATGTGTATCTCTGTGTGTGTAAGCATGTATGCCTGAGAGAGAGGAAGCATGGGTATCTCTGTGTGTGTAAGCATGTGTGCTGAGAGAGAGGAAGCATGGGTATCTCTGTGTGTGTAAGCATGTGTGCCTGAGAGAGAGGAAGCATGTGTATCTCTGTGTGTGTAAGCATGTATGCCTGAGAGAGAGGAAGCATGGGTATCTCTGTGTGTGTAAGCATGTGTGCTGAGAGAGAGGAAGCATGGGTATCTCTGTGTGTGTAAGCATGTGTGCCTGAGAGAGAGGAAGCATGGGTATCTCTGTGTGTGTAAGCATGTATGCCTGAGAGAGAGGAAGCATGTGTATCTCTGTGTGTGTAAGCATGTGTGCCTGAGAGAGAGGAAGCATGGGTATCTCTGTGTGTGTAAGCATGTGTGCCTGAGAGAGAGGAAGCATGGGTATCTCTGTGTGTGTAAGCATGTGTGCCTGAGAGAGAGGAAGCATGGGTATCTCTGTGTGTGTAAGCATGTGTGCCTGAGAGAGAGGAAGCATGTGTATCTCTGTGTGTGTAAGCATGTGTGCCTGAGAGAGAGGAAGCATGGGTATCTCTGTGTGTGTAAGCATGTGTGCCTGAGAGAGAGGAAGCATGGGTATCTCTGTGTGTGTAAGCATGTGTGCCTGAGAGAGAGGAAGCATGGGTATCTCTGTGTGTGTAAGCATGTGTGCCTGAGAGAGAGGAAGCATGTGTATCTCTGTGTGTGTAAGCATGTGTGCCTGAGAGAGAGGAAGCATGGGTATCTCTGTGTGTGTAAGCATGTGTGCCTGAGAGAGAGGAAGCATGGGTATCTCTGTGTGTGTAAGCATGTGTGCTGAGAGAGAGGAAGCATGGGTATCTCTGTGTGTGTAAGCATGTGTGCTGAGAGAGAGGAAGCATGGGTATCTCTGTGTGTGTAAGCATGTGTGCCTGAGAGAGAGGAAGCATGGGTATCTCTGTGTGTGTAAGCATGTGTGCTGAGAGAGAGGAAGCATGGGTATCTCTGTGTGTGTAAGCATGTGTGCTGAGAGAGAGGAAGCATGGGTATCTCTGTGTGTGTAAGCATGTGTGCTGAGAGAGAGGAAGCATGGGTATCTCTGTGTGTGTAAGCATGTGTGCTGAGAGAGAGGAAGCATGGGTATCTCTGTGTGTGTAAGCATGTGTGCCTGAGAGAGAGGAAGCATGTGTATCTCTGTGTGTGTAAGCATGTGTGCCTGAGAGAGAGGAAGCATGTGTATCTCTGTGTGTGTAAGCATGTGTGCCTGAGAGAGAGGAAGCATGTGTATCTCTGTGTGTGTAAGCATGTGTGCTGAGAGAGAGGAAGCATGGGTATCTCTGTGTGTGTAAGCATGTGTGCTGAGAGAGAGGAAGCATGGGTATCTCTGTGTGTGTAAGCATGTGTGCTGAGAGAGAGGAAGCATGGGTATCTCTGTGTGTGTAAGCATGTGTGCTGAGAGAGAGGAAGCATGGGTATCTCTGTGTGTGTAAGCATGTGTGCTGAGAGAGAGGAAGCATGTGTATCTCTGTGTGTGTAAGCATGTGTGCTGAGAGAGAGGAAGCATGGGTATCTCTGTGTGTGTAAGCATGTGTGCTGAGAGAGAGGAAGCATGGGTATCTCTGTGTGTGTAAGCATGTGTGCTGAGAGAGAGGAAGCATGGGTATCTCTGTGTGTGTAAGCATGTGTGCTGAGAGAGAGGAAGCATGGGTATCTCTGTGTGTGTAAGCATGTGTGCTGAGAGAGAGGAAGCATGGGTATCTCTGTGTGTGTAAGCATGTGTGCCTGAGAGAGAGGAAGCATGTGTATCTCTGTGTGTGTAAGCATGTGTGCCTGAGAGAGAGGAAGCATGGGTATCTCTGTGTGTGTAAGCATGTGTGCTGAGGAGACGGAGTACATGTATATGTGTGCTTGACAGAGGGGGAGTCAGCATGTATGTATGTGTTTGCCTGAGAAAGAGGAAGCCAGTGTGTCTGTATGCCTGAGAGAGAGGGATCGTGTGTGTGTGTGTGTGTGTGCGTGCCTGAGAGAGAGGGAGGGAGCCAATGTGTATGTGTGTGAGCATATGTGAGTTTTGAAAGAGCGTGTATATCTATCTGAGCATGAGGATGAACGTGTGTGTATATGAGAGAGGAGAACGTTTGTGCACCTCCCTTCCCCTCCCACTAATCTACAACAATCTCAGATTGACTGGAAGCTAAACGTTCCCAGGCATGGAGAGTGAGTGATTTTTATTATTATGATTATTATTATTGATTTTAAATAATTGGGTGTTTAATATTTATGTTTTAAAATATTTTCTTGGGGTTTGGGAAATTAAAATATATATTTATATATATGAGTTTTTAATTATTGGATGTTCTGTTCATCAGCTGTTTTGAAATATTTATTATTAGTAGTATGGTTTTACTATTATGATTAATACTTTATATTTATTGATTTTGTTGTTTGATGTTTTCTGAGGAATGGTAATGTTTCTGTTTTTCCATTGGTGCACTACATACAGAGACTGGCTTGTTGTGATTTCTAGATCAGTTTTTGTCCACAGTTTTCCTTAATCACTTTATTTTGTATTTGGTGAGGGTCTGTCTTAGCTCTGTACGTGTGACTGAGGTTAAGAATTCTGCTAACGTGTCATTTCCATGTAGGGATCTATAGCAGCTTGGCTTGTACTGTTTTCCTAATTAAAGGTGTACTGGTGCTATAGAGCCTGGCATAATGTTTGCGATTAGCACTGTTTTTGAAATTGAAATTTAATTAGCTCATGGCTTTCTGATGATCAAGCCCACACCTAACGTGTTAAAATATTCCTAATACCATATGTGTTCCAAGTGTCTTTTTAGCTTTTATGTAGGGTTTTCTGGACCACAGCAATCCATGTAAATATAATATACACACTGTTATGATACTTTTACTTCAAAAGACTAATTTGAGTGTCCTTTTTTGTGTAAAATTTTTTATTATAAATGCATAATTTGAAATTGTGTGTGGAGGAGGCCGTGGTGGGGGAAGGGTGGGCACAAAGCTGAAATATTTATTAGCATATCTATGTTCCGACTGTTTGACGAATCATTCTAAGCAGATTATAATAAAAACATAAAACAAAGTATAAACAAGTAATACAAACAAATTAATAATAAAATTACATGGTTAAAACCCATAGTCTAAAAGCTTCTATGCACAATAAGCCCTTATGGTGCCTAATGCCCTTGCACTAGCCCTGATTAGAAAAAGAAAACAAATTAATTGTTAAAACAAAAAACAGAATGAGGAGGGGCCAGCACAGTAATTGTTTGCACAGGGCAGCAAAAAAGCTAGGTGAGTGTGTGTATGTTCCCTGCTCCCCCAATCCACGGCAATCTCAGGGTGACCGAAAATCAAAAGTTCCCAGGTATGGAGAGGGGGAAATTTTTTATCCTTATTAGTTTTATTGTATTGAAATAGTGTATTGATTTTTTTGGAAATGTTTAAAGTTATTTTTTTATCTTTGTTTTTCGTATTAGCTCTATTTGTTACCAACTTTGAAATGTTCTTTTTATTAATGTGGTTTTGTACTATAACTGATTTCTATTTCTTGATTTGGTTTTATGAGCAATGGTGATGTTTCTGTTTTAGCATTATTACACTACAGGTGAGTCTGGCTAGGAGGAGGGGAGAGGAGGCTGAGAAGCAGATTGCTGGAGACTGGGAAGGGTGCGGGAGAAAGACTGCTGGGGACTGGGAGGGTAGGAGAGTGAGACTGCTATTGCTTTTGTTTCTCTGAGATGGGAAGTGGGAAGCACTGGATTTTCTGTGTGGCATTTTGGGAAATGTGCTTTTTTTTTTTTAAGTACTGGGAAAAAGCAATTTTTGTTTATTCCTCTGGTATTATATATACTGCTGGCAGTCTGGCTTTTGGGGGGTTTCCAGTTCAGCTTTTGTCTCCATGTTTCTCTTTCTACTTTGTAGTCAATTATTCTGTATTTGCTGAGGGGGCAGGCACTTGCTGTAATGAGAGTGCAGTGACCTGGGCAGGTCTGGAAAAAAAAACACGTTTGGAATGGTTTCTCCTTTTTATCCTGATGGTCAGAGGTGGAAAAAGTGAAAATTTTGGAAGGATTTAGAAATTTTACATCACAGTCCTTGACTCTCAGTCTCATTCTTTATCAAAGGCTGTTTTTGTTTGCTTGCAGTACCACAGAGGAAAGGAGCAAAGGAAACTTTATTGGCAGCACTTTCTGGCATTTGTATTAGTGAGACTTTCTGTGACTACAAGCATTTCTACAAAGAGGGATGATTGGGGGAGGGGGGGAGGGGCGCGGGGGAGGCAACACAAATGCAATGGCCCCCGGGCGCCGGAGACCCTCAGTACGCCTCTGATTAGAGAAGCCTCAAAACCTCTGGAGCAAAATCATTTGGAGTGATGAGACCAAAATTGAACTTTATGGACACAATCATAGACACTATGGAACGGATTTTTAAATCTACGCGCGCAGCCTACATTTGTGCGCGCTACCCGGCGCGCACAAATGTACGCCCAAATTTATAACACGCGCGTGCAGCCGCGCACGTTATAAAATCCGGGGTCGGCGCGTGCAAGGCTGTGCACACTAGCGCGCCTTGCGCATGCCAAGCCCTAGGGGGAGCCCCGATGGCTTTCCCCATTCCCTCCGAGACCGCTCCAAAATCGGAGCGGTCTCGGAGGGAACTTTCCTTCGCCCCCCCCCCCCCACCTTCCCCTCCCTTCACCTATCTAACCCGCCCCCCAGCCCTACCTAAATCCCCCCCACCTTTATTTTGTAAATTACACCTGCGTTAGGCAAGCGTAACTTGTGCGTGCCAGCCAGCTGCCGGCACGCGATCCCCCGGCACGGCCCGCCCCTTTCACAAAGCCCTGGGACATACGCGCGTCCCGGGGCTTTGCATGCGTCACCGGGCCTATGCAAAATAGGCTCGGCGCGTGTAACCCTTTTAAAATCCGCCCCTATGTTTGGAGAGGAGTCAACAAAGGCCTATGAAGAGCAGCACACCGTGAAGCATGGAGGTGGATCTCTGCTGATTTGGGGGGGGTGTGAGCTACAGCGGCACAGGGAATTTAGACAAAACTGATGGCAGGACGAATGCAGCATCTTATCAGACAATATTAGAAGAGAATTTGCATTTATCAGCCAGGAAGCTGCGCATGGGGGTGCACTCGGACTTTCCAACCTGACAATGATCCGAAACATGAGGCCAAGTCAACCCTTCAGTGGCTGCAGTAGAAGAAAGTGAAGGTTCTGGAGTGGCCGTCATTTATTTGCATGCACTACCTCCTGTGTATGCACATATTTCTCATGCATATTCATTAGGGATATCCTGAAAACCCGACTGGCTGGGAGGGCATGTAGGACCAGTTTGAGCACCCCTGTGCTAGTCAGTCAAAGAACTTACAGGACCTGGAGGCTTTTTCCAAGAGGAATGGGCAATTTTATCACATGAGAAAATAAAGGGCCTCATTCACAACTATCGCAAACAACTGCAAGCCATCATTGATGCAAAAGGGGGCAATAGATGATATTAAGAACTAAGGCTATGCAAACTTTTGAACAGGACCATTTTGTTATTTCCTTTATTGCTATGGTTTGTTTAATGATTGTGCTATTCTGTGATGCATAATAGTTTAATTTGAAACACATTAAAATATAGCAGATGTGTTTTATCTGATCATTGATGTTTTCTTGAAATGCTACACTTCTTACAAATTCTGCCAGGGGGATGTAAACTTAAGAACACAACTGTATATGGCATATTCGGAGATGAAATCTTCAAATTTTCAGAAAAATACCTCTTAACCATTTCTTACGGTGATGTTAATTTTCTCAGAAGTAAATTTATGAATCGCAAACTTTTATACATTAGGGAATTCTCAAACATCTCGGATCCCGAACCAAGGTATGTATTAAGGAGACTTTTAAAAGCTCTACGCGCGCCAAAGCCAAGAGATACACATAGAAGTCGGGCCAGTGCACGCCACGCGGATTTTGAAAAGCACGCAAATACGCGTTTATCTCCTAGTATGCACACATTCTTTTGCAAAAAAGGGGCAGGGCATGGTCAGGGCATGGGCATTCCTACATTTCCCAGTGAAAGCTGCGCGTAAGTATTTACGCTTACAAGCGTGTGCTGGGGTCCCCTACTGCATAACTTTACTTCTCCTTTGGCTGGTGTGTAAGCCCTGAACAAAAAAAAACTAAAGGGGTTAACAGGGTGTTAAGGGTTGCTGCTAACAGAGTAAAAGGGAGATTAGTTAACTAGGGAGGTTTGGAAGTCCTATCATTTACCTGGCCGAACTGGGAATAAATTAGGGAAATCACTGGCGTGCATACGTACTAACCCCCCCCCCCCCACACACACACACACTTTTGCAAGTAGAGGTGGCATTTGCACATACATGTGCACCTAAATAAAATTGTGCGCACATCTACACACGTACAGCCTATTTTATACCATGCGCGCATATACGCCCGTTTGTTATAAAATGGCTGCATCCATTGGCATGAGCCGGCATATGTCCATACACGTGCACCCACGCAGCTGTTTCAGAGTTACCGTACCCATCTTTAATTAAAGCACTTTTAGGCCGATACAGTACAGTGGGCTCCGACGGAGCGCACTGTTAACCTGTCATTGGATGCACGTTTTCCCTTACCCCTTATTCAGTAAGGGGCGGAAAATGCACGTCCAACCCGCCGAACCTAATAGTGCCCTCAACATGCAAATGCATGTGGATGGCCCTATTAGGTATTCGTGCACAATTCAGAAAGTAAAATGTGCAGCCAAGCCACACATTTTACTTTCAGAAATTAGTGCCTACCCAAAGGTAGGTGCTAATTTCTTCCGGCACCGGGAAAGTGCACAGAAAAGCTGTAAAAACTGCTTTTCTGTGCACCCTCTGACTTAATATCATGGCGATATTAAGTCGGAGGTCCCGAAGAGTAAAAAAAGTTTTAAAAAAAGGAAAAAAAATTTGAAGTCGGCCGGCGGCTGTCGGGTCAAAAACCAGACGCTCAATTTTGCCAGCGTCTGGTTTCCGAGCCCGTGGCTGTCAGCGGGCTCGAGAACCGACGCCGGCAAAATTGAGCGTCGGCTGTCAAACCCGCTGACAGCCACCGCTCCTGTTAAAAAGGAGGCGCTAAGGATGCGCTAGTGTCCCTAGCGCCTCCTTTTGCCCGTTTCTCCCACCGGGCCTCATTTGAATACTGTATCGCGTGCACAGGCCAGTGGCCTGTGCGCGCGCCGGGAGAGCGGGCATTCGCCCGCTCTCCCGCGGACTTTACTGAATCGGCCTGTTTGTAAAGAAGACAATTCAGTGACCTTATTTGAAATGGACTCCAGAAGGGATGAATGAGAAACCTATAAAGAAGCATGAGACTCAATCTGAGTCTTAGCATCAATCAAGAATTTACATAATTGTACCACATAGCCCTCTAATACCCCTTCCATACATTGCGAAGATGAAGCCAAGTCCTCAAGAGAAATATTCTTCTTAAAAGAAATAGTTGACTTCTTTTATAAATCAGGAAGGGAGACAGAATTTAAACAAGGAGAAGAAAAAGATGGCATAGTTCTCTCCCCAATTGTAAGATTAACCCCACTAACAAACTTAGGAGAAGACAAAGGACTCCCCTCAGATGATAAACCAAAATACCTGTCTTGAATAACCTCCGATGTCTAAACCCTACCCTTCCCAGTAGCTCCCACGTCTAATACATTTGAAGCGGACAACTGGGAGTCACTAGAAGAGTCAATTATATCAGGTTGTGAAGGTGGAATCCGATTTCTAGGGCTCAAGATCAAACATTGCTCCATATTTAGCGTCCCTCCTAGAGTAGCCCCGTTAATTTGGCTGGGTGATGGAAGAACCCAAGAGTCAACAATAGCAGAAATTACTGTAGGCATAGGCAATGGCATTTTCTGCCCCTTCCTCTTTTTACCCATAAGCCAAATTGAATAAAACTTGACAAAAGAAGTGAGAATAAAAAGAAATTTACAACAGGACACAAATTCACGTAGAAAAATCTCTTGCTCCCTACTGGACTCCCCAAGGGGCTGTCAAGGGATGCACCGCTTTGGCTCGCACCTTAGGCTGTGTACCGTAGGCCGACAGATCTTTAAAGGCCACGGTCACGCTGATGGTGACATTAGCATGGGGGTCCATTGCGCCCCTACCTCCCCCGCAGTTCCAGCACACGAAGGAGAGCAGCGGCGATCTTCCTCAAGGTTCTCTCGCCTTATTTTCTTTTTATTGGGTAAGGAAAATAAATCCCAAGTATCAGTACAGAGAGATCTCTGGGATGCAGACAGGAGATGGAGAGGGTGAGAAGGCCAGGAATGGGCTGAGGAGAAGGTGGGACATCTGGCAATGGGGGAAGAAGTGTGTGAGAAGGAAAGAGGACTGGGGATGGGGGAGAAGAGGGATAGAGGACTGGAGATGGGAAAGACTGAAGAAGAGGGGAGGATATTAGAAATCTGGGATGGGAGAAGGAGGGAGGTTCTGGAATTGCAGAAGGAAGGAGGGAGTAGGATGGATCTGGGGGATAGAATCTGAGATCAAGGGAAAGATCTAAAGTACAATGGTAGGGGGAGTGATAGGAAAGAGGAGGTAGTTGTCCCTACATACTCCAGTCCTGCTCCACCTTGCATCCCCTATCTAATCTTCCACCCAATCTAGAAAACCCCTGCCTCCAGTATCAAACCCTTCTCTCTCACAGATATAAACATTGCCCCCTTTCCTCATTCCCTTCTCTCACACCATACAGATATACACCACCCCAGCTGATATCCTCTCCTCTCTCAGCCTCTCTCCTCAGGCTCCAGCAATCTGCCACTTAGTCCTTCCTAACCTCCCCAAAATGATCCCCTGTACTTTGTCTGCTCCAGACCCCCCAACCCCATCCCCATCCTACCATCCCTGAATAATAGCAAGGAAGAGACTGGATTAGGGAGCAGAGTAGATCTTCTCTGCTTTCTGCTCCAGCTTCTGCCTCCTCCTACATAGTAATGTCGGCAGAGAAAGACCAAATGTTCCATCCAGTTTGCCCAGCAAGGTTCTTATGGTAATGATTGCCACCCTGTGCAGATTGCACTCATGTTTCTGTTAAGGGTAGTAACTGCTGCTCCATGCAGATTACCCACATGCCGTATCCTCTCCCCTCCCCTTCCATTCTCTGCAGGCTGCCTGGGAGGTGAGGGGAGGACCTGGATCAGGAAGCAGAGAGCTGTTCTCCGCTGAGTGAGATTCAGCACAACTGGAAGGCAGCAAATCTGCAATCAGAAGATTAGAAATGCCATGCTGGGTCAGACCAAGGCCCATTGAGCCGTGCATCCTGTCTCTGACAGTGGCCAGTCCGGGTTGCAAATACTCACCAGACCCAAAAAATAGATCTATTTCCTGTTACTCTCAGAGATAGTAGTAGCTTTCTTGAGTCTACCCGGCTAATAATGTTTCATTTACTTTTCCTTCAGGAACTTGTCCAAACTCTTTTAAACCCTGCTATGCTAGTCACTCGACTACATTTTCTAGGAACAGATTCCACAGCTTGATTGTGCACTGAGTGAAGAAAGTTCTTTCTATGATTTGTTATAAATCTGTTGGTTGGTAGTTTCATGGAGTATCCCCTTGTTTTAGTAATATTTGAAAGGGTAAATAACCATCCTTTATTTACCCTGTTCCACCCCACTCATGATTTTACAAGCTTCTATCATGTCCCCTTTCAGCCGTCTCTTTTTGAAGCTGAAGAGCCCTGTCCTGTGTAGCCTCTCATCCTAGGGGGGGGCGTTCCACCCCTTTATCATTTTGTTGCCCTCCTCTGCACCTTTTCTAGTTCCTCTATGTCTTTTTTGAGATGGGGGTGACCAGAACTGCACACAATACTTAAGATGCAGTCACACCATGGATCAATTCAGAGGCAATATGATATTTTCCATTACATTCTCCATTTTTTTCAGCTCATTCCTAATATTCTATTTGCTTTTTTAACTGGCCTGATCCCCCCAGATTTTCGCCACCCTAGGTACAGGCCTATTGACAAATCCAGGCCTACTAGTAACAGTTTGATGCAGTATAAAATTAAAGGTTGCTAAACATTTAGAATGCCTAACTTAATTTGGAGTAATTGCATTGACTGCGGCACAGGAGCATTAATCCAAACAAATGTACTTCACTCAACCATTCGGAATGTTTCCATCAGCTCTTCCTTTTGAGAAATATTCTTGAAAAACTCTAAAATGAACACATTCTTTTTTTTTTTTTACAGTATCGATAGAATTTCTCACCATATATTTTATCTTGTATCTCATTCATATATGGTGTGATAATATGACCCTTTGTATTCCATATTTTTTGTTTTGGCAAAATATAGAATAAATAGATTAATTATCAATAATTCGCTCTGCAGAGGGCATTTATTGTTCATTAATATCTTTTCTGGATGAGCAGACAGGGTGATACCTGCCAGTAAATACCCTCTCCCTCAGTTAGAGGCAGGACAAATTCAGATTAAAGGAGAAGACTGAGATGATGGCCAAGGGACTAAAGCTTGGGATTGTGGGACTGAGGGCCACAAACTCTATAAGAAGAGAGCCTTACAGGCAGAGATAAAAAATAGGGCTCCTGAGGCTAGAGCCACATGCAAAACAAAACTTGTAAACTGAGAAACCTGCACGTAAATTGTAATTTCCTTGTTAGGGTTTTAATCTCAGTACAAGGGCAGTTCAGTCCAGACTGTAGGTGTGTTCAGTGTCACTGAGCCCTCTCCTGGAATTTTGACCTTTACTGGGTATGATGTGGGCCATGTTACCGGATTTACTGGGCCTGCTTGCCATCCTTTCTCACAAGGGACATAGAAAGACATAACATTGCGGATCATTTGTATGCCACAAATTGCAGGCATGAAAGAATTAGAATAATTAATTCCCTAGTCTGGTGTAGTGGACACTGAAAGGAACAAGTGAAGCTCAGGCAAGCAACTTCTCAGCTTTATCAGTTTTTCACCTCTGTAATATAGTAACATAGTAAATGACGGCAGAAAAAGACCTAGGTGGGTCATCCAGTCTTATAATTAATTTATTTTTTTTCTGTTAATGTAGTAATTTGCCGCTTCGTTCAGGTTACCCCATGGCTTCTCTCAATAGTAAATACTGCTCCATGCAGATTGTCCCCATGCTGGTTTACCCCTTATCTTCATTTCCATCTTTTAACCACTAGGGATCCTCTGGGTTTATCCCAAGTTCTTTTGAATTCCATTACAGTTCTCATCTTAACCACCTCTACTGGGAGGGCAATCCATGCATCCACCATCCTTTCCATGAAGAAATAGTTCCTGATGTTGATCCTGAGTCTACCCCCTTGGAGCTTCATATTATGACCCCTAGTTCTTCAGCTTTCCTTCCGTTGGAAAAGACTCGATTCCCATGCATCATTTATCCCCTTCAAATAGTTAAATGTCTGTGTCATATCCTCCCTGTAATGTGCAGAATGCAGGTGGATGGACCCCAATGACAGAGTGAATAGGTTTTAAAATATGCATATCCTTTGCCAATATATGTCTGTTCTTTGAGAAATTACATGCATTAGTGTTATATTGATGTGCTATAGATATGCATAGTAGACATATTTAAGCTGCACCTATATTGAAATAATTGCTCCAGGTATCTGATGAGGATAATGTACAATATATTGCATGGGTTTATCTGGAATTATGAAATACAAAATGTGTAAATAAATAAAAGAAATAAATACATCCTGCGCATGGACAGTGGAAAGCCATTGACTGCTGATGTTAGGTCCCAAAACAATCATCCAAAGTCCTAATGCATTTCTACTGTGCAAAAACAGAGTTTAAAAATATATATTTTTGACCCCAGAAGCTCAGCTTTGAAAGCTGAAAATCACAGAAAGATCTCCCATAGGCACGAAGAAGGCCTCTGTTTACAAAGAAGCTTTCATTCTCCACAAAAGAAACATTTTTTACTTGTGCCAGTAAAGTACAAGGGGATCTTTTCACTGCTAGGTGGATGAGGACCATGATATATTTGCACGATTTACATGCTCTAAGCATTTCTGTGTAAATTAACAGATATTTTCTCTGTAATGCACTAAAGCAGGATTATTTTCGTTGCAGTCTTCTTGAGGCCGCCAAGGAAATTGGAATCGGTAGATCCTCAGTTCACGATCCGGAGAAAAATGGAGCAAATGAGAGAAGAGAAAGAGCTGATAGACCAACTTCGCGAGGTACTGTATGTCGCAGGGTCCAGCTAAGAAGTAAAGATCCAGTTTATTAGGAGGCGCCTCGTGCCTCTGCTCCAGCGCAGTTGCCTTATACTCAGAAAAAAGTGATACTTTCTTCAGACTCATGGTGGGCTTTTAACCTCACCTCTTTCCTAGAAAAGATTTCCCTGGGTTTCTTCCCAAATTATTTACTGCAGGCTGTCATCAGGAGACTGGAGAGGACTCTCATTTCTGGTATATTCTGTAACGTTCAGCTGCATTTTTGTGGTGCTTTCTTGATGCTAATGCAATTCAGTAAGGATCAAAATGCCTGGGTAGGGTTTATGGTAACAGTCACAGCTGCTGCTTGTAATTATTCAGATCTTCTTTGCTTACCTTATCCTAGACACCTCAAGCCCATATATTGTTGCTTAAAGTCATCTTTCAACTAGAAAAGGTTCATAAAACATTTTGGCTTTTGCAAAACATTTCAACTTTAACACCTTAAAAAAACAAAAAAACCTTTGGGGCAGATTTTCAAAGGGCAGGTGTAACTAATGAAATAAAGTTAGGGGGGGGGGATTTAGGTAGGGCTGGGGAGTGGGTTAGATAGGGGAAGGGAGGGGAAGATGTGTGGGGGGGGGGGGGGGGTGAGCGGAAGGAAAGTTCCCTCCGAGGTATGTTATAAAATCGGGTGTACGTTTGTTCGCGCTGGGTACCGCGCACAAATGTACCCCGCACGCAGGTTATAAAATCTGCCCCTTTGTTTATTTAAGAGATCCTATGCAGAAAAACAATTTAACTAACTATATGCCAAGCAGACACTTGTCCATAAACAAAATAACTCTTCTCCTGCTCCCCTAATATTTTTTCACCACTTGTCCTCTATACCCATGGCAGCTCATCCCATCTCCAGCGCTTGGACGTGACTTTTGGATCTGCAGGGCTAACTTGTGTGGAGTACCAGAAATGCTGTTCGCTTGGTTAAATATGTCTCTGCTTATATCAGCATCAGCTACAGGGGAACATTTACCTGGATCTTATAGTGAGATCTGAATTGGCTTAAGAGAAATTATTTTATTGCGTGGTCTCAGGTGTATGGGACTAGCTTTTTCAAAAGAATTTTCACAGACTGATGGAGCCATTTACCTCTAGGTCACTGATCCAAATCCAGATCAGATTGGTTAGGGACTTAAAAAGGTAGCCTATATGAAATGAAATCAGTGGTTTCAGTGGGTCGTGTGTCCACATCACTTAATCCGTTATCATAGTTGGGCACTGTTGTTGGCACTATTAGCAGAAAAGCCAAAGTTTACACAAACATGGCAACTGAACTACCCTCTCACCTTTGAAGGTAGGCCCTCTAGAGGAGGGTCGAGGTACATAGGCAGAATAGCGTGGGGAAGCTGGCACTGGCACTGTCACTGCCTGTGATCTATCTGCTCTGTGGATAAATAGAGGACTTCATTTCCCAGTGCTGTTAAAGCTTTTCACAAGCACTAAATTCACTAAAAATAAAAAATAAATACATGGTCTTTTTGGGATGTGGTTAAGCGTGATGGCATGGGATGGGAGAAAGAATTGAAGCTGTGGTAGTGAGAAGAGAGAAAGCATGTCTTGCATGGACTAACTGTTAACATCTACGATACAGCATGTTACCTAAGTCAGATGCATTTAAATACACTCCATATACTGTTAGCCTATGTATGTGTATGTGTGTCTGAAAGAGGTTGCAGTTCCACAGATGACCACAGAGTGTCAATATAGCAGAGCATGTAGTTTGACTATTAATCTATATTATTTGAATTTTAAATTACCCCTTTGTTCCTCTACTTCTTCCCAGCTTTGCTGAACCAATTTATCTCCTGTCTAGCTTGTTGAGAATAGTGCCAGGCAAGGGAATATGATCGTGGATTTACACTTTGGAGATTTGTTGCCTGACGACTGACTGACAGCATGCTAGAAAGGAGGTAAATCTACTTGGAAAGACAAACAAATGAAAGGATTAGAAGAGCGAAGCAGCACAAAGGATCAGTTAACTGGCGACAACATTATTTACTGATCAGTCAGTGCTAGGTCAGGGAGCTGATGGAGCTTAAACATAAATGCATCTCTGTGGTCAAAATCAATGAAACTATGTAGGTGCAACCTGCTTTTATGATCCTCAGTGAACTGGAGATTTACGCTGTTTGTGAATGCCTACAGGCAATGCCACTTTTGCTTATGGAGCAGATTGAGCTGCACGCACTGACTCGTAGTTTTTGCTCCTCTTTGGGAAATCTGAACTATGTATCACTGTGTGCCATGGGGTAGAAACCCAGACCGCCTAAAAAGAGTCCTCAAAATGTGGAGCCAATTGGAAATGCACCCGTCCTGCTGTTGAAATCTGGAGAAACAAGAATATAAAAACAAATCCTCCAAAGGTCATAGTACTGGTTTATGTTTCTGGCACAGGATCATGTGTGACTTGCAGCGGCCACAGAATATCTTACGTATCCTGCAATGGATAAAATAAAAAGCTCAAGAAAACAATGTTTTTAAGGTTAAAGCCGGCACACTGTGTCATGCAAGGCACTAAAACACAATTCCATTTGTGGGATTGCACATCTGAATACATGAAATTGGTCTTTTAAAATAACAAATTGTTGACTGATGCCGGATTTATGACTATGAATGATAACATGCACCTCTTGTTTTCCTTTATCAGAACATTGAAGTAAGGTTAAAGATTTGCTTACCTGGAGACCTGGGATCTGCTCTGATGGACGGGGTTGTCCTCTGTCATTTAGTGAATCACATTCGCCCCCGCTCTGTAGGAAGCATCCACGTACCCTCACCAGCAGTGGTAAGTAGAGTATGTGGGAAGTAAAGCAAGTCGAAGTTTACTAAATAATAGTAATAATATGGAATTTTCTTTCCCCTTTCATACAGACAGGATCTTGTGGTGCTCTCTGTCTTTATAATGCTTCAGACATATGTGTACACTTGCCTCTGGTGTGGAAAGTCCTTCTACAATCTTGGACTAAACTTGTACTAATTTTCCATAAAATGAGCCATTGTTGTGTGTTAAGATAACTGACCCTGTTAATCACTTGCTGATGAGGTCAGAGTTAACATAGCTATTATTGCAAAAAATGGAACTGCACCTTGTTCTGCGTGGACATCTGCTATGCAAGCATAGGTCAAGGACTGGTTTACACAATTATGCAGCTCATTACCTCATTTTGCATATATGTGGAAACAAAGTTTGCGATAGTTAAATAACGTGTGAAAAGTGTTGCAAATGAAATAGTGCATGTTAGCCATCCCCATGTCCTGCCTAGGTGAGCTGGTCAATGATAAGGGGAACAGCTCCCCTATGAAGAAAGACTAAAGAGGTTAGGACTTTTCAGCTTGGAGAAGTGATGGCTGAGGGGGGATATGATAGAGGTGTTTAAAATCATGAGAGATCTAGAACGGGTAGATGTGAATCGGTTTTTTACTCTTTCGGGTAATAGAAAGACTAGGGGGCACTCCATGAAGTTAGCATGTGGCACATTTCACTCAACGCACAATTAAACTCTGGAATTTGTTGCCAGAAGATGTGGTTAGTGCAGTTAGTATAGCTGTGTTTAAAAAAGGATTGGATAAGTTCTTGGAGGAGAAGTCCATTACCTGTTATTAATTAAGTTGACTTAGAGAATAACCACCGCTATTACTAGCAATGGTAACATGGAATAGACTTAGTTTTTGGGGTACTTGCCAGGTTCTTATGGCCTGGATTGGCCACTGTTGGAAACAGGATGCTGGGCTTGATGGACCCTTGGTCTGACCCAGTATGTTCTTATGTACTTGATATTACATCTCATATAACCAATAAATATTGGGCACTAACAGCCAATCAAATGTAATCCTCATGTAAACAATTGTCATTCACAAAACTGCAATGTTGTTTATCAACCAAAACAAAAACCCACAAAACCAGAGGGCTGGACTGTCCTTAGTCTGTAGATCCAAAATTGTTCAGAATGTAAATGGACCATATCATAGTCAGTCCCACGTGCACTGAGAATCAATTTCTCAAAAACAAAAAATCTGAGATCTTCAAAGGAATGTCTCATTGTAGTAAAATGTGTGACCAAAGAAGTCTCTATTCTGTTACAATTAAGACAACTCTGATATTGAAGAATACATTGTTTAAGTATATGGCAGATCTTTTTCCCTATATATATCAACTAATAAGGTCACCATATCAAATATATGACACCTTTTGTAAGACAAGAAGTCAATGAACAAAACTTATGTTGAGTCAGCCTAAACAATGGAATCTTATTACCTCTAAATGACCTTGGACAGACAGAGCGCTGTCCACTCAGATAGAGACTAACGTGATCAGAATCTACCAGTTCCGATCTATTGGTCATACTAATCACGGAGTGCACCACCTGATACCGTAAACACCTATCTCATGTAAGTGCAAAAAACAGAGGGGCTTGTAATATTGCATGAAGCTGAAGAGCAGTCGATGGCAATGAATATGCCATTGAATTAAATGAACTGAATGTGAGTGAAGTAGCACACAAATGAGCTGAGATTCAACACCAGAAAAAGACATAGAAGTCAATAATGACTCTTGTTGGGTACATCGTGCTCATGTATATGCATGTTTTATGATGTGTTTAGAGTAACCTCTCTCAAAAAACATTTTTTCATCAATTTAGCTTGTTCCTTAAACTCAACTATCATGAACATAGCCTCCAGAGGTGCAAAAATTATCCCATGGGTAGGTTAGCTCTCAGATGTCTGGGATGACAACTAGATAAATGGAGCAAGATATTCCGGACTGTTTCCTTCCGATATCATTTGTGGCTATTTTAGGCATTTAATAAGCTCTTTTAGAGTTATTTTATAGAAATTAATGGTCTTTTACCCTTACTTCTGGTTTTGCTCTTGATTAGGTTTCTGTAAGAGGTTTGGCTTATTTTTGTTTGGTTGTTTAGTAGGGTTGAGATATCATACAGCAGGAAGGTGCTGTGCCAAATCAAAATGTTTGCAAATGTTCTTTGTCAGCTCTAACACCATTTCGTGCTGTGGAGAAGGATGCTAAGATTCGAACATCATGCTGGTATTGTGCTGATTCTGTACACATCCCCGAGAAGAGATTCTGTAGTGCAAAAATGACTCTAATATTGTTGAATGCCACTGCTATTGTTAAGTTATTTTGTTCATGCTGCTATTAAAGGTCAGCTATTATTCATGTCTGCTTTTATGATGGGAAAAATAATTGACTGAAGAGAGCACAGAGTGGTATAGCAGAAATTAATAATCTTGTTATTTGGTCCTTGTTGTGTGATCCTTAAAGTGATATGAAATTTTATTTTATTTTTTTTAACATCTTCAAGTAAAATATTCACCTCTCTGCTGTCCCAATATAGCTAATGAGTCTTTTGAGGTACTCCCCAATTTTGAGAAAGTTAGCTTACCTGAAGTCTTGGACCCTTGCCTTAGAATGAACCTTCATCTCTTGCATCCTAATATTGCACTACACTGTCCGGTGATCACTGGCTCCCAGATGATCATTCACTGCAACATCAGAAATACTGCCCCATTGGTAAGCAGTACTGGATTGTAATGTCTTGGATTTTGGCAGACGGTATACTTTCCGGAGCAACAAATCTGGTTGGCAGATGGATGCCTCTATACCCCTCAAAAGTGAGTCACCAACAACCACTACCCTCCACACTCTAGGTGCAGTGGTTGCTGTGCCCGCAGCTTTACGGTTTGCATGTCGTGCTTCCTCATCATCATGGGGTAACATCTCCTCCTCCACTTCGAGGGCTGCATACCAGCTCTTCAGTTCATGGGAAATCAGAGCCATGGTGTAAGATCTAGTAGCTGTAGTAATCTGTGTCCAGCTGTCATCTCATGGACCAGTTTCACCTTCCACTCTGCTTGAGTTCTCCATCTTAGATGCCTTGATAAGAATTTCATCGATGTAGTCCTCATTCTCCTGAATGCTTCTCAGTCTTGCCACCTCCTCTTTAAGTTCTGCCACCTCTTTCCTAAAGAAGTCAATCTACAGATATCTTTCACACTGAACTGGTTCCTCACTGTGGATCAGGACATCTTTCTAGACAGCAGTAGAAATATTAACAGCGGCAATAGGTTTGGTGATATGATGTTTCTCAGCCATCCTTCAGTTGCTGGTAGCTTCTGGTACTTGTTGAAAAAAATGAGAAAGAACTGCCAAAGAACCTACCTTTTCATCACCTGTCCTTGAAGTAAAATTAGCTAGCTTGTGGAATATAACTTATATCTCTACCTTCAGGGATCCTGCTTGCAGTCCCATTTGAATATTTGGAAGTATTAAGTGTCTTATCCTTTCAAACTGCAATATACATATTTATAAATTTATGAGGTATGTAGTTTTGGATTGTTTCCTGTTCCTGAAAATATAAAAGTAAACCAGAGCAACTAGAAATTATTATTACCACAAGATCTAATATGATGCTACCAAATAGGTCACAAGAAATTGACTTCATTTGTTTTATTTGCAGAAAATACAGGGATTGTAACTTTCAAACCGGTGTGCAGGCGCACATGTGCGCATATCCATCGGCCTGCATCCAGGTGTCATGCTTCCCGGCTGCGTTGGTGCCGCGACCAGGCCTGCTCACCTGGCATGCCCGTCTACCAGCTCCTCACTCGTAGTCTCCGCCAGCGCTGCTCGTCCACGGCACCCCCGAGCATCTCCAGGCCCATCGGGGCCTTCTTCCTCACAGCACTCCTCGCATCTGGGCTCGGCGTCCTCCACGGCGTCGGCCCCACCCCCTAGCACATGCGCGCAGAACTCTCGGACGTTTAAAGGGTCAAGCGCAGGAAACTCATTCATGGCGCACCCTGATGACGGCCCCCTCAGCCGCCCGAGGAACCCATGCAAATCAATCGCGGTCGTTTGACCCCCAGAGGAACGGCTCCGATGCAGAAAAGCAGGCCTCTGCTTATATTGCGGCGGTTCAGGACACCTTCTTCAAACCTGCCCTGTGCGTCCGGGAAACTCCAAAGCCTGAGCCAGCTTGGGCGCTACTGTTTCTGGCCCTCAACTATTGCTCCCTATCTCCCTCCTAGGGGAGACACGTTCCTTTGCTACCACCGCCCTTATAGACACTGAGGCGAGTGGAAACTTTATCATGGAAGATATTGTTAAAATTCTTCAGATACAGACCCAACCACTAGCAGTACCTCTCTGTATCACCTCGTTCCAGGGGGAGCACCTCCCCGGTCGTATTACTCACCATACCACAACCATTTGCCTCACCGTTGGAACCCTCCATGAAGAGGAAATCTCTCTTCTGATCCTGAGATGGTCCACGCATCCTGTAGTCCTTGGACTTCCCTGGCTCCAGTTACATGCACCCCACTTTGACTGGCAGTTCCTACAACTAACTCAGTGGGGGCCTCAATGTCGAACCGCTGTTTAAGGCAAGTGTCTCCATCCGTGACCATGCTCAACACTGCTACCCTTCCTGGACTGCCTGCTCCATACTCAGACTTACAGGATGTTTTCTCCAAAATAAACGCTTGCCACCATTTCGAGAATTTAATTGTCCCATAGACTTACTACCCGGAACCATGCCTCCCAAGGGCAGAACTTATCCCCTATCACTTCCTGAAACACAAGCCATGTCTGTGTATATTAAGGAGAACTTAGATAAAGGTTTCATCAGACCCTTTAATTCCCCGGCAGGAGCCAGGTTCTTCTTCGTAAAGAAGAAGGATGGCAGCCTGAGACCTTGCATAGACTACAGAGGCTTGAACACAGTGATTCATAAGGATCGCTATCCACTGCCGCTTATTAGCAAATTATTTGATCGTCTGCAGGGCGCACAAATCTTTACAAAATTGGATCTCCGAGGGGTGTACAACCTTGTACGAATCCAACCAGAAGACTTATGGAAGATCGCCTTCAATACGAGAGACGACCACCACGAGTATGTAGAAATGCCCTTCGAGCTTTGCAATGCCCCTGCAGTGTTTCAAAGCTTAATCAATGAGATCTTTCGGGACCTTTTAAACTCCTTTCTTGTGGTATATCTGGACGATATACTAATATTTTCCAAAGACCTAAAGTCCCATCGCTCCCACGTCCAGACAGTCCTCCAACGCCTCAGAGACCATCATCTCTATGCAAAATTATAGAAGTGTATTTTTTAACAATCCAGTCTTCCATTTTTAGGCTCATTTCCAACCGTGGCTTCATCATGGACCCTGATAAACTCCAGGGTATTTGAGATTGGCCACAACCAGTGGGCCTCCGCGTCCTACAAAGATTCCTTGGGATTACAAACTACTATCAAACCTTTATTGCTAACTACTCCTCCCTAGCCGCTCCACTTACCGCCATGACTAAGAAAGGATGTGACCTCCAAGTGTGGAGTCCCAAAGCCCAGTCAGCATTCCACGCCTTGAAGGAAGCCTCCTATTCCAGTCCATGTCTACGTCATCTGGATCCTAAACGTCCTTTCATTGTTGAAGTTTACGCATCCGCCATCGGAGCAGGAGCGGTTCGGAGTCAATACTCCACTAAAGGAACCTTAGTACCATGCTCCTTCTACTCACAATTACACTATAGGGGACCGTGAACTCCTAGCTGTGAAACTAGCCTTCCAGGAATGGAGTCCTTGGCTGGAAGGGGCATAACACAAGTTCACAATTTTTACTGACCACAAGAATCTAGAACATTTAAAGGAGGCCCAACTACTTAATCCCAGACAAGCCTGCTGGGCCCTGTTTTTTGAACGCTTCAACTTCGAACTCCTCTATTGCCCAGCAGCTAAAATCCTCCGAGCTAATGCTCTATCTCTCTCCTTTGAGCCGGAGGAAATACCCGAGACTCCTAGGCACATCATCGATCCAGCTTGCTTATCCATTGCAGTCACCACCACGGTACCAGCTGGGAAGATGGTGGTCCCCCCGCCATCTCCATGAGCGTGTGCTCTGTTGGGCTCACGACTCTAAGCTAGCTGGTCACCCCAGCCGAGCCCGGACTCTTGAGATGCTTCGAAGGCACTGTTGGTGGCCTAGTATGATAAAGGACTCCCGCAACTATGTGGACTCCTGTCCAGTTTGTGCGCAAAAAAAACCTCTGACTGGCCACCCATGGGGCCTCCTCCAATCTCTTCCTGCGCCCATTGAACCTTGGTCAAGTCTCGCTACTGATTTTATTGTGGACCTGTCTCTCTCAAAAGGAAATACTGTCATCTGGGTGATCATTGACCGTTTCTCAAAAATGTCCCACTTTGTCCCACTGCCTGGTCTCCCTTCAGCTCCAGAACTAGATAAACTCTTTCTGACCAACGTATTTCGTCTGCATGGACTCCCACAGGAAATCATCTCCGACCAGGGTCCTCAATTTGCTGCCAAATATTGGAGATCCCTTTGTAAGAAGTTTAATATTACATTAAACTTAACCTCAGCCTATCATCTGCAAGCTAATGGCCAAGCCGAAAGGACAAACCGTTCCTTAAAGTCATTTCTACGATCATATGCCAATGACCAGCAAGATAACTGGGCTGACCTCCTGCCTTGAGCGGAACTATCCCACAACACTCATGTTGCTTCTGCCATGGATGTCTCACCTTTTACGGTAGACTTTGGCCGCCAATCATGCCTACCTCTACCGGTTCCACTCACTTACCTTTACCTGCAGCTCAGTCTACAGCGCAAACTAAACGCAGTCTGTGGAATCGAGTAAAAGAGAGACTAAACCAAGTAGCCGAGCAGGCCAAATGCTTTACTGACGTTCACTGTCGGGCCGCACCACTGTTCTGGCCAGGCCAGAAAGTCTGGTGCCGCGACTGAGCCTGCTCACCTGGCGTGCCCGTCTATCTGCTCCTTAGTCGTAGTCTCTGCCAGCGCTGCTCGTCCATGGCACCCCTGGGGGTCTCCAGGCCCATCGGGGCCTTCTTCCTCACAGCGCTCCTCACGTTGGGGCTTGGTCTAGCTCATCCACTCTGCATTAGCCGCGCACCGTTGCTCGTGGTGGGAACACCTCTCCGATACCTCTCTGGAAGACCACTGGAAGCCCACCTAAGTCCAGGCGGTCCGGGTACCCAAGGGCTCAAGCTGTGGAAACCCTGGACTGTTATTGGTGAAGCTCCAGCTAGCCTCTGTCTCCTTGTGTGCTCCGCCTCCTGGTGGCAGGTGCTCTCTGGGTCCGACCAGAAGTCCGTATCAATCCTGCACTAGGCCAAGGGTCCACCTCCAGCACAACATCAGGGACAAAGCTATTTTCTAACATGAGCACATATATACTCGCATGTTATAAAATAGACTGGCCGCCCACACATGTGCACCAAATTTTAAGTAGGCACATGTATGTGCGCATAAATGACGCATCTACCGCGTAAATCTGGGGATTTTAAAAGGGGCGCGTGCTGACGCTATTCCCAGTTTTACCAGTTTGTCCCAATTCACCTAGTTAAGAGAGAGGTTCTCCAACCCCCCCAGTTTTATAGCCTTCACTCCCCTCAGTTAGCCTCAGTCCTTAAAACCCCACAGATCTTCCTAGTTTTCTTGATTTTTTTAACTTACACGTCATCCATAGTAGAAGTAAAGTTGTATGGCAGGAGGCCTCAGCAAACGCTGAATCACATATTTACGCGCATATCTCAGGTTCACGCCCCAAAATGCCCATGCTCCACCTAGACCACACCCATGCCCTGCCCCTTTTTGAAAACTTCCGAGATGAGTGCACTCCGGGAGGTACACACGTATTTCGGCAGCTTTTAAAATCTGCTCGGCGTGCACAAGCCCAGCATAATCCTATAATTAATGCATGCATCGGGCTTTTAAAATTCACCTTTAAATGAGCTAATTCACTTGCTGTCATTCCTCTTTCTGGTACCAAGCAATATTTTTCTCTTTTATCCTGAAAATTAATTATCTAACGTATCTACTATGGTATTACTAATTAAGCTCCTTATGAACTTTTCTTGTGTGTTTTGATTCCACAGTAATTAAATTTATCTAAATTACTTTCCTGTAATACTCTGCCAAACAAGGTCCGGGTATCTATTTATTTATTTATTTATTTATTTATTTATTTATTTAAACATTTTATATACCGTCCTTCCATGTAATGATCACAACGGTTTACAGAAGTAACATTCATCATTCAACATTCATCTTGACGATTTACGTAGTTAGTGTTCATAAGCAGTAATTAAAATGAAATATTCCAATACATTTTAAATTGTTTACTAAAGATCTAAGATTTAAGGCAGGTAATTCATGATGATCTTATAACAAATATATGATATTCTGTACATTGTTTTAAGATTGTTATGTTCATTTATTATGTTTTATTCCTCCTGCTTTCATTAATATCTCTCATCTATCTTGTTATTTTTGTTCTTTACATTCCGATGTGTTTTTTAAGTTAGGTTATATGCATTTTTGAATAGCCACGTTTTTAGTTCACCATTTAAATCTCTTCCTATCTGGTATCATCCGTAACATCTCGGGTAGAGAACTCCAAAGCTTTGGACCTGTTATGGAAAATACACAATCTCTTACTTGAGTCAGATGTGTACTCCGTATAGTGGGAACAGTCAATAGTCCTTTATTTTGTGACCTTGGTGTTCGCTGAGACGCTTATGGTTGTAGAGTTAACCCTGCCCAATGGGACCTCCATTCTGACTAATCCAGGAACGGGGATTGATCCCTCGCCTGGAAGCAAAAAACTCTTGCGCAGATAGAGGTAGAAACTGTACACCAAGAGAGAAATGCTGTAGTGCTGAGATTTATTTAATTGTGCCGTTTCATCTGACTGTTCATCTCAGTAAAGCTTTCATTTAGGACACTTATCCAAGTGGCTCCAGCTTGGATTGTGGTCACACAGCACACCATAGGGAAAAATACCGCTCTCCAGAGACAACACAAAGCGAGGAAGTAATCCCTAGCACTTGGGCCCTAAAAGTTAACCCTTTCCCCCCATAAAAAGGATCACCACCCTGGGGAAGGAGTCTGTGAGAAGAGCTAGTCTGTGTATTCCAACCCCCTAATTTGTGGGTCAGTCTATAAAATTACAACTGGAGATAAGAGTATGGGGGAGTTGGTGGGAAGGGTGATCTCCTTCCCTTCTACCCTTTCTTTCTAAAGCTAAGAAGAAAAAATGCCTAAGAAACAAAAAAGCAATGCAAAAAAATCCCTTTTTCAAAAAATAAAACAACATAAAGCTATTAATAAAAAAATATCCCCCTTCAAAATAAGGTCCCCACAGCTGAATTCAGCCAGAACATTTACTTGTTATAGATCACCTCCTGCAATAAAGGAGTTTTTTTTTTATTTTTTGTGTCATTTCCACTGGAAAATGATATAAAACCAAACAATACGTGTCATTATGATTTCCCTAGGAAAGTAACAAACAGAAGGATGCCACAAGAGCGTCTTTTTCAAACTTTAATGAAGGAGACGTAAAAATAAAGTGCAAGTGCCTGACTCTGGCCGAGTTTCACCACCTATGGTGGCTGCCTCAGGGGCTACAAACAAACATAAAAAATGTTTAATAGCATAGAAATATCAAATAAATTTAAAAACATAAATAATTAAAAACCACACAGACAAGTAAAAAAATCAAATACAACAATCAGAAAACATCAATATCAATAAATAAATAAATAAATAAATAAATAAATAAATAGATAAAATAGTAATGACAATGGAAAGGATAAATAATAAAAATATAAAATGAATAGAAGAACACTGATAGCAACAACAACTAAAAACAATAAAACATCAGAGAATTCTACCTGAATATGTAAAGAACGTGTTCACGTGATGGTCCGGATAAAGTCAACACTATGGGGCGGATTTTCAGAGACCTGCTCGCGTAAATCCGCCCAAAACCAGGCGGATTTACGCGAGCAGGGCCCTGCGCGCCGGGAAGCCTATTTTACATAGGCCTACCGGCGCGCGCAGAGCCCCGGGACTCGCGTAAGTCCCGGGGTTTTCGGAGGGGGCGTGTCGGGGGGCGTGTCGTGGGGGTGGGCCCGAACCGCGCGGCGTTTTCGGGGCGTGTCGGGAGCGTTCCGGGGGCGTGGCTACAGCCCGGGGCGGCCCGGGGGCATGGCCGCGCCCTCCGGACCCGCCCCCAGGTCGCGTCCCGGCGCGCAGGAGGCCCGCTGACGCGCGGGGATTTACGCCTCCCTCCGGGAGGCGTAAATCCCCCGACAAAGGTAAGGGGGGGGTTTAGACAGGGCCGGGCGGGTGGGTTAGGTAGGGGAAGGGAGGGGAAGGTGAGGGGAGGGCAAAGGAAAGTTCCCTCCGAGGCCGCTCCGATTTCGGAGCGGCCTTGGAGGGAACGGGGGTAGGCTGCACGGCTCGGCGCGCGCCGGCTATACGAAATCGATAGCCTTGCGCGCGCCGATCCAGGATTTTAGCGGATACGCGCGGCTCCGCGCGTATCTACTAAAATCCAGCGTACTTTTGTTTGCGCCTGGAGCGCAAACAAAAGTAGGCTATTCGCGCTCGTTTTAAAATCCGCCCCTATGCTTACATCTCTATTAAGATAGATAAATAGGTGGAGGTCAGCTATATATTAATATGGATCAGTATCTATTAAAGACATGCAAGAAAATATTTTCAAAGGGAAAAAATATTAAAAAAATTTTTTATTGTGAACAAAAGTTTTATGAATTACATTAAAAACAAAAAATACAAAATAAAATAAATACAAAAATATATATATATAATTTTTAGTGCACTCATGTAATAAAAATTCTTGTATATAGTGTAATTTAATGACACAGTGTATTAACCCCATAGATCTTTTATATATATATCTCAGAACACAAAACATAATCGAAATGGAGAAAGATAACAAAAAAATATATATATGCTAATACAATGGACTGAAAAAAGTCAGAAAAAATAAATAAAATAAATAAATAAGTATGAAAAAAATATAAAATGTAGATTGAAAGAAAAATGAAAACGAGGGAAAATGAAAAGAAAAAAGGAGAAAAAAGGAAGAAAGAAAAGAAAGAAAAAGAAATAGATCCAGCTTATATTAAAAAGATGCTTGGTGAATTACTATAATCCAAAAAAACTCTTCATTAAAATAGCCAGAGTACCGGAGTGAAAAACGGGGGACTAAATAAAAATGAAACTAACAAATCAAAAAGTGAACTAATCTATACTATCAATGGGTATGACGTGAAAGCACCTTCCAAACACGTATTAACCAACAGCATTCGTCTCCTCTCAATAGAAAGTCACAAATACCATCACAGACAGGGGCGCTATTTAAAAATGATTTAAGCGCCTTTTGAATGTATCAATTACACTGTGTGAGTTATCTGTTCAATAGTACATGTCTGTATTCTACCTATATGGTGCTACTCTTACCTGTGAAGTATGGTGTTCATAATTAAAGGAAACAATAGGTGTACGTCGTGGTGTGGTGACATGAATAGTGAATATACATGAAGATTAGATCATCACAAAAACTATACAATTAAACAAATAATTTCTAAGTAGAATACCTTACTTCAACAGATTATATTAACGGTATCTCCTAACCAAGTATACCAGAGTGCAATAATAAACAGAAGAGACTGGTTCTAATGACTTCGTACTTTATTTAAAAAATGCAGTGCTCCGTGCTACAGGTGTTTAAAAATGAATAAGAGCTGACTTACATATCATGTGTACACCAACACGGTACGTCTCCTCTTAGTAAAATGTACAGAATACTAACGCTGATGGTGACGCCATTTAAAAGCGAATTTGGCGCCAAAATCATGTAAATCACAATAGAGTGTGACAATGACGTCATTGTCACACTCTATGCTATTAAACATTTTTTATGTTTGTTTGTAGCCCCTGAGGCAGCCACCATAGATGGCGAAACTCAGCCAGAGTCGGGCACTTGCACTTTATTTTTACGTCTCCTTCATTAAAGTTTGAAAAAGACGCTCTTGTGGCATCCTTCTGTTTGTTACTTTCCTACGGTTTCACTGGATCGCCTACTCTGCTGTTTTTTGGGTCCTATTATGATTTCCCTGTCATTTAAAATCACCAGCACATGAACTTACTTGCTGGTTGACATCATCTGATGCTCTCTCTTTAAGTACCGACTTCAAAGGAAGTTACATTTGGTGGCAGCATATAACTGGCCCTTTTCATACTGGATCAGATTTGTCGAATTCTATTCCTTTGGATCTTTGCCAAGAGACAGATTTGTCTCTTGTCATTTCTCTTGTCATTTCTTGTCATTTCTCTTGTCATTCTCTTGTCATTTCTTTTTAATAAGCATTTGAAGAAAGTCAATTGATGGGTTAGTGGAGCGAGTATAGGACTGATTGGAGCTTTTATAAGCTGGGGCAAATAAGGAGAGTATGTTCATATGAATTTATGGTATTTCCCCTTCTGGGTTTTATTATGTTTTATGTTGGATCATGTTATGGTTATATATTGATGGCTATGTTTAATGTGTTTTATCTATTTTATCTTTACCTTTTCTAATCCACTTTGAGCTCATTGTTGGATTGGCGAATAAGAAATGCCTTTAAAGTATATACATTATTTTATTCCTGTGCTGTTATTTTTCCATTAAAAAGCTAAAACACTAGAATTCTGTTGTAGAAAGTCTGTAGGCTACATTATTTAGATGGTGTTGACCAGCTTTGACATACTTTTCTTTTATGTATTTCAGCCTAAACTTAGCATGGCCAAATGCAGGAGGAACGTGGAAAACTTTCTAGACGCATGTAGAAAAATGGGTGTGCCAGAGGTAATTCTTTTTAACTTGGTCCATAAAATCTAGCTAATTGAACATTTATATTTTCATATATTTTGAAGATAGAGGAAAGCTACTATGTGCAATAGTTCTTATTTAGCTTTCAGGTAGATAGCATTTTAAGATCAACTGAGGTGGTTACTACAGAACATTACCACAGCAATGAAAAACTTGATGGGGTAAACCAAGGAGGCATATGTTGCAAGAGTGTTTTATGTTTGATAAGAGACACATATCTAGTCCAATAACAATTTAGTGCTTTAAGTACGTTACACTCTTGCATATTTTGTTCTGAAGTCTCCTGAGCTAGAGATACGAGTAAAACTTCAGAGCTGAGGGGCTTTCATTCCCTTACTTGTGATGCATGTTGAGTTTTTTTTTGTGTCTAGCAGAAATGGGACGTGCTAGCTTTCATTTAATTTGCTGATGTAAATGCCAACATGCCACTGAATGTCGCAAGTCACCATAAACATGGTTTTTGCTTTGTCACATGTAAAAGCTTACTGCTAAACAATGATTGTGCTCCTTTGCCATAAGGAAAGCAATTCATATTTGCCTACAAGGCAAGGTACCCGATATTAAATAGAAAGATTCAAGAAAGAAGTTGTAGATTAGTTTTTTGAATTTGATGCACTGTTCGTGTTTAACGATGGTAGTTAGTTAATCCTTGTAATTCAATCATTCAAGTATTTTTCACCTTTTTTTTAAAAGGACTTTTTTAAACTTCCTAAAATAAAACAAAATTCTCTCATCATTATCATTATCATCATCGTCATCACTTTATTTATATTCTGCCTTACCTCTGATCAGATTCCAAAGCAGAAAAAAGTAACTAAATACAAAGCTAAAGATTACAATAAACATACAATTGAAAACAATTATACAAAAATAGCATAACTACTCATACCTCTCTCCCTCATTGTTTCTTTTTTATGTTGAGTTGGTCTTGAAGAAAAAACCTACAGAAGCAGTTCAGCCTGAACTATATAGCAGTTCCCAGACAGTAGATCTGTGTTCTGTAGTGTGATTGCCAGCACTCCTAGCATTTGGCTGTCTTTGGAGGCTTGGTCCCTGTTTGTAATTCTTTTTGGCTACTTGTGGAAGAGAATCATTTCTCTTGTATTGTAAGCCTTTTTACACCAAATTACAAAAATGGCGCTGGGAACATTTTCTAGAATGAGCTAGCTAGGTACATCTATAGTAGCCTTGACTGCATTATTTTTGGAATAGTATCATGTGCGTGATTTAAGCACATTCCTTCTGTCACCTATTCATTACCCTGGTTTTCTTAGCCTGCCATTTCTGCTGCTCACTCTTCAAACGCGTGTGTTCTTTACAAGTGTACAGCTATTTAAACAACACCGGATACCTTTCCTTACCACAGCAAGGTGAGAGAAACCTGTAAACTGTAGATAAGGTGGTCAGAGAGCTCCACGTCGTCAGGGAGAGGCTTAAATCAGTTTTAATTTTCTCCGTTTCCTCTATGGACTTGTGGTCCTACTTGCCCCAAGAGAAACTGGAATGACAGGTCCATAGAGGCAATGGGATAAAATCCAGGACTAGCCTGAACATATTTTTTTTGATGATTTAATAGAAGATTAATGTTCGGAGAGAATAAACAGAATATGAGCAAAACGAAAGAGGAATAAATAAAAGAATAATAGAAGACGACAATTTTCCATTTCCCGATGTTGCACTGCGGCATGGGCTCCATCCCGCTAATGAACTCCAGCACAATTAGAACAGAGCAGCGGGCTCTTTCAGGGCCATGTTTAAGTTGTGGGATAAAGGCCTGAAACACTTTTTGCACAAGTTTTTGCCTTGTGGAAAATATAAGCCTTAAGCAAAAGTTGCTGTACAGCAAAAATTGCACAAGCAAAACATGTGAAGCTCTCTTTCAAGATTTTTGCACAACTTTCTAACGCATATTAATTTTACAAAAGATTTTTGTCGCATGGTCCAGAAATATAAAATAGGGCTTTTGTTTGCAATTTTGTTAGAACAAATATTTAAATGAGGTGGATGGCTGATGCAGTGAGCCGAATTTAAATTTTGAACTGGATTTTATTTTTTTTTGAAGTTTGGAAAATGTGGTGCAATTTGACAACTCATTTTGCAAATCAAAGGACTTGTGCCTTTATTGTGTTATGTTTTCACCCTGAGAGCAGCTCAGAAGAAGGAAGACTGATACAGGCAAGTCCTTTATCAGCTTTTACTACTAAACAGGTTTTAAATCAGAGCCACTGTGGTCATACAAAATGCCAACAAACTGATTTAAAGCAACTCAAACATTACTGTGTATGTTAAAGTGTCAGTGCCAATGGTAGGCACAGGGAGAGTCATTTTCAAAGGGACTTCTGCGAATAAAACTTTAATTTGCTTGCAGAATTGGCTGTTTTGAAAACTGCCAGGCAGATAAGTGCGTGTAAAATGGCAGGCATGCACCCTAATGGCCTGATTTTAAAAGGCCGGTGTGTGTTGAAACCGGGAGATATGTGCGGGGCCAGGCTCCAGGCACATCGCACACATTTTGAAAGGGCCACAGCCACATGTGTATATCCCAGTATGCGCCAAAGGCTGGCTTGGAAAAAAGGGGCGGGCTGGGAGCAGGTCTGGGTGGGATGTGGGCAGGCCAGGACAGTGCCAGCCAGCTCGCGCAACCTACTACTGCTCTGGAGAGCAGGTTTGTAAAGAAACAAAGAAAAACGTTAGAGGGGTTTTAGGGGTCGGAGAGGATAGGGGAAAAGAGAGGCAGGTTACCTAGGGGGGTTAGGAAGCTCCCTCCCAGTCCACTCCTATATTGGAGCGGACTGGGAAGGAACTGGGGAAAGGCACTATTGCGTTGCCGCTTGCTTCATATGTGCGCGCCAATATAAAATCGAGCACGCATGTGCGCGCAGGTAGCAGCTTCTCTAACAAGTGAGTGTCAGCACGCGCATGTTATAAAATCAGCATGTCCGTGTGCGCACACCAGGAACCGCACACACATGGACACCCGCATGGTTCTCTTAAAATTGACCTTTATGTACGCCCAATTCTAAGTACATTGGGGAGAGGCACATTCCAGAGGTGAAGTCTTGGGAGGATTGGCATTTATGCACCCTCCTTTTCTATTTCAAAATGCAGACGCGTAAATTACACCCCAAAAAAACTTTCCCTGCCCAAAGCAGTAGGTGTAACTTTGCACAGGTAGTTATTATGGGATAATTTTCAAACCGAATGCATGCAACCGCAAATTCGTGTGCGCTGTGATAAAATGCCCCTCTAAGAAGGTGATTTTCAAAGTCATTTATGCAGGGAAAAAGAGATTTGTCCATGCAAGTCGGTCATCAGAGAATTGCCCTCCACCCAACAGTGCATGTAGTTTTACCTGCACTGAAGGGGGCAATTTTTAAAAAACTCGTTTTCTTCAGGTGAACACATGCAAAGCATTTTGGAACACTCCCTCTTCATTTTCTTTGAAATACAATTAATTAGTTTAGATACACACATACAACCGCCTTTTAAATAGCAGCCATAATAAGAAAATATAAGATCTCATAGGAAACTATTTATTTCACTGACCTTAAGCCAAACCTCTTTATAACAAAAAATCTACAAAATGGCACTTCCCTGTGGTTTTGCTGGTAGATTTGCCAAAGGCATGCGTTTCTTTATTTTTATATTTACATTGCATTTTTTTCTGTGTTGTTAAGATTCTTTTGCTCAAAACTTAAATTTCCCTCAAGGGTAAAAATCATTTCTCCTTGTACCAGTTCCTGTTCTTCTCCTATCAGGTCTGTGTGAGTGTAATTGCCAGCACTTAGATCCGTATTTAATGGATTAGCACTCCCTACAGCAGGTTTTTTTTCCTCTTCCTTTGTTGATAATTTTGCCTGAGGTTGTGGTATTGGATCCTCCTATTGAGGACTTGGAGTAGGAACAGAGAGATTTTGTTTCCTGTGTTATCTCTGATTTCAAATCAAGATTTTTTTCTTGAAGTATATTTGTTAAAATTATAAACAATAAATTTAAAAAAAAATCATTTCTCCCCCAGCTATTGATAGTTTTGCAGTTTCTTTTGGATGATCTTTGAATTTGGAAGAGGACTGGCCTAGTGACTCGAGCAATGGGCTAGGAACCAGGAATGAAATCCCATGTCTCCCATTGAAACTTTGTGTGGCCTTTGGCAGATTCCTTTGCCTCCATTGTTTCAGGCACCCACTTATATTGTAAGCTCTTCAGGACAGTGTCTTAACATACCCGAGTACTTAGCACTATTGTACAGTCCTGCAACCACCCAGGAGCAATATAAAAATGCTAAGGGCCGGATTTTAAAAGCCCTGCGCGCGTAAATGTGCACCCCCTTGCGCGCGCTGACCCCGGATTTTATAAGATACGCGTGGCTACACGCATATCTTATATAATCCAGCGTACTTCTGTTCGCGCCTGGTGCGCGAACAAAAGTACGCGCTCGCGTAAATTTATAAAATCTACCCGTATGTATTATTATTTGTTTACAACCAAAGCACAACCAGCCAAACTGTAGACTGCGTCCTTCCTTTTAATGGGTAAATCACATTACTATTTGAGTGTCGTGGTTAATGAGTTTGAGGGTCTGCAAGCGCATGCAACAGCAGTCTAGAAGAAAACAGAAATTTGAATATAGTTCCTCTGTTCCTTGCAAGGCAGTTATTCCAAACAAATTAATGGTTTGCTCATCATTTTCAATACTAGGGACACATGTCTGTCAAGACTGATTTTGTAGTAACCCCCCACTGTGCCAAAATGTAAAGATTTTAAGAAGTTACTAAGCTATAACCTTAAAGGCTGATGTATTAAAGTGTATCAGACTTCCCACGTATATAAGTAAATGCCACACACTATTTTTTTGGGATTGCCATGCAAATGACCCTGGTAGAAAAACTACACATATAATTGTGAGACTTCAGTTAGTGTACATTATATTAAACAGGTGTTGAAGGGTTCATATTCATGTGAACTACATTTCATATCTAACTCTTTTCCCTCCTCTTCCAACCTTACTTTACTTACTAGAATTGTTATTCTATGTTTTTACTTTAACGTTCACAATGTTATAATAACATCTCAAAATTTCCTTGAATATATTTGTTCACTATGTAAACCGTTATGATGGCTTCACCGAATAACGGTATATAAAACTCTTCAAATAAATAAATAAATAAATAAATGTGCTAGTCTGTGAGTTCAAAAATGGTCAAGTAGGTGGACCAGGCTCTAGAGGTATCTCTCAGTGATCCTTCCTACTGGACAGGGAAACCCTTTCCCCTCTATACCTTGAATGAAGTTCCCCATATTGGATGTTGCTGCCTCTTCAGACGTCACAATTCACAGGCATCTTCCACCTGAGGTGGAACCAAACCCAATCAACACTTTGGATCTGTGGTTCCAATAATGCCAAATTTATTAAATATGAAACAGGGGTTTTCAGGTAGTTTCTCAGACTTCCACAGCAAGAATTAAAATAAACAGCCAGTCGCAAAATAAAAATACTTCAGCAGCACAACAAACTCTTCAGCATAGGGAATTTGGTTCGACTAAAGCTAGCACAGTTTATCAGTAAAAAATACATCACTTACTCCACATCAGAAGTCAGGACAAGTGATGAGACCTCTAAGGCAAGCTGTTCTCTTAGGTGTGATCCCTATGATTGCCTCTATGGGCTTTTCCCAAAAGAAGGCAGGCCATATGTAAGAGCAGAGTACAAGATATACTACTCCTTCCATGGATAAAGGTATCTCCATGGGTTTCTACACCAGGAAAAAAAACATGACAATCAGGCAAAAATCTGAGCAAATGAAGAGACGAGAATTGCACTGCCTCACTGCAGGTTTCTTCTTTTATAGCACTAGAACTCATACTATGACATCATCCAGCCTTAAAGGTATAACTACCATTTTTCACTATTTACCACTTAAATCAATGCAGCACATTACCTAGGTAGGATTTTAAACATAAATTAGATAGAGGTTAAGGGGTTAGAGAGGACCAGAAATGGGATCTAGGCCACACATGAAAGAGGTGTAGTTAAAGTTTTTGCAAAATCATGTTTGCAAAGCTATTTTCACACAAAGTTTAACTATGCACTTATAGGTAACAAGCTATTTTGCATAATTTTGCATCTTAACCACTCATTATCTTTGAATTAACATAAAATTTGGCAAGAGTAAAACTATGTGCACTAAGGGCCTCATTTTCTAAGGCTATCGCACGCTTGCGCTACCAGCGCAGGTGTGCGATAGCTAGAAATCGTAGCGTACGCCTGCGAAGGGGACTTCGGGGTGGAGTCGGCCCTGGAAGAGGAGAAGTCGGGGCGTCACCGGGGCCGACTCCATGAATACGACGCAGACAGCGAAAAGGTAAGGAGCCTTTTCACTGCCTATTTCGCGCCGAATAACTACACCTTTTATGGTGTAGTTATTCGGCGCGACGCCAGCAGCGATTGCACCACGGAGGTGCGATCGCTGCCAGCTAACGCAGGACCACCCCCCGCTTCGTCCCCCGCCCAACGTTATCGCCGGGATTCACTAAGCCTTGCGGCATTCAGTATTTGGCCTTTTAGTGCATGAAATAGCCTTGGTGAATTTTTGCTTCTGTTCTTGTGATATAGGATTTGACTGTATACTATATGTGCGTGACAAAAGCTGTGACTCGTGCTTCTTTAGCAGTTTGCTATTATACTAGCATAAGTGCCTGTCTAAAATGTCAGGAAGAAAAATCCATTTAAACAACACATGAATAAATGAATGAAACTGAATGTTTTACCAAGTTGGCAAACCACTTTCATCAGTCCGCAGCTCTGTTCCTCATTGAACATTGAATCCATTGCCTGCTGTTTCAGCCTGTCTTCTACTGTCTCTGCAGAATTATTGCCTTTCTATTTCATCCCTTCTACAATGTTCTATTTGCTGATTTGTTTCATTTTCTCCTAGACTTTCCAGGCCCTCTGCACTCAATCGTCCTCTGTTCTCTGCTTCATCTTGGTGGCAAATTGGAAGAAATTGATTTTAACTGTATTTCAGATTCAGTTAAGGAAGAATCTGGGGTTAGATAAAGAGAATAGACCCTAATTAAAATGCAGTCAGTAAATGTCCCAAAGAGTCAGTGCAAATATCGGTTTTGGAGCATGATAGAGTGACCAGTATACAAATGGAACAAATTATTTAGCTAGGTGCGCACTAGTAGCAGAGAGTTCTATAATGGCCCCTACACTATGGAACTCACTGCCACAGGAACTGAGGACATTAGAATACTAAAAGGCATTCAAGGGCTTGCTAAAGGCTTTTCTACTTAGGAAAGCATTTCTTAGAAGGGCAGACTGCTGGGCCAAATAACTGAGAAACATGTGTTTTATTAGGAGTAATTGAATCTTTTTATGTATGTGGAAATATTGTATATGTTTTTCTGTGAGCCACTTCGAGCCAAGGCATTAGCGGCAGATAAATGTAAATAAATGTGCATAGCATAAATGTAATTTATAGTTTGTAATTATATTGCTGGTGAATACATTAATCTAGCTATTTATTTACTACACTTAGGGCCAGATCTTAAAATCTTCGCCCGATTTTATAACATGCGCGTGCGCTACCGCACGCGCATGTTATAAAATCGGGGCTCGGCGCGCGCAAGGGGGTGCACACATTTATTTATTTATTTCCTTTTATATATCAACATTCGTGGGTACATCATGCCGGTTTACAATATAACTGAAGGAGGAAATTACAAAAAACTAGGGTGGGGGGAGAGGGAGCAGATAGGAAGAGAGAAGGGGCGAGAGAAGAGAGGGGAAAAAACATGTGCAACTTGCGTGCGCCGAGCCCAAGGGGAGCCCCGATGGCTTTCCCTGTTCCCTCCAAGGCCGCTCCGAAATCGGAGCGGCCTTGGAGGGAACTTTTTTTCCGGCCCCCCCACCTTCCCCTCCCTTCCCCTATCTAATCCACCCCCCAGCCCTAAGTAAATCCCCTCCTACCTTTGTTGAAAAATTTACTTGTGCGCCGGCGGGCTGCCGGCGCGCCATGCCCCGGCGGGCTGCCGGCGCGCCATGCCCCGGCACAGGCTGCTGTGCCGGAGCACTCAACCTTGCCCCAGGACTGCCGCCATGCCCCTGGTCATGCCCATGAACTGCCCCTTTTTGCAAGCCCCGGGACATACGTGCGTCCCGGCGCTTGTGTGCACCACCGAACCTATGCAAAATAGGCTCGGCGCGCACAGGGGCAGATTTTCTCGGGTTACGCGCGTAGCCTTTGAAAATCTGCCCCTAAACACCTAAGAATATTAGATTGATTAAGAGAAAGCAAAGGCAATGAACATGGGATTTCTTTTGCTTGCTCAGAAGTGCATGCTACTTTGACAATTAATGTTAAGTTTTCAAATGCTTGATCATAACAGACCTGCAAATGTCTGCCTCCTTGCATTTCTCAAATTTCACCAGCTGAAGCATGGCCACAACTTTTCAGTCTCTTTTCTCATGCTCTGGAGATCTTTTTCCATGCTCTTGGCTTCATTTCCTGCACGCAACAACATTCTCAAGTAGCCTGTTACCATATATTACCCCTTTTGTCAGTTTAAATGGAGGAGAGCATATTCTGTCTCTGCTATGCATTTCCTATGCGCAACTTAAACAGATAGGTAAACTCAGTCTTTACTCGCAGAAAGAGGAGGCCGCTTTTTATTAATAGGCAAAATAAATAAAGTCTTGCTGTGCATAAACTGGGGATAACAGCAACCACAGCAATCTGGGCCACAGAAATAAAGATAAGTAAAATGAAGATTGTTCTGCAGGGATATCCAGATTAGCTGCTGAATTACACAGACCGGAGAGGACAGAGCAGACCTGAGCTAACTGAAAACATGAGGAAAAACACTCAGGTTTCTCTGCTTCCAAGTCAGAAGTTAATCCTTCAGAGCCAGCTGCACTGAATACAGCAGAAGCCGTGAATGCACAGGCTGACCACTAATTAGCAGTATAACAGTAAACATGAAATTATACAGAATAAAAGCATGAACAATGGCATCAGTGATAGAATCAGAAAAGCTGCTGAGGAAGCAGGACGCTGTGAAAGTAGTACAAGAGTGAATAAATGAAAACAAACACCTGTGTGGACGAGGCAGAGGGGGTTTCCCTAAATATAAAAGGCTCCTGTCCTAGGGATTTACGATGTGGTGTGTCTGTATTTATGTTCTACTGCCTGAAAGTGGTAGCAGTCTGCTACTAAATATCAAGATAATTTTTTAAACCAATGAACAACATGAAATATCAATGGTCTTGTTAGGGAGCACTAGGAGAGCGGTCCCATTTCCAAGGGGATTGTGTGCCCTTGGACCACGGCACAACCCCAGAGAGCTTCAAGGCGGTACCAAGGCTGGCGAGACGTGTCCGAGCATGGGAGAAGACTGTAGACCAGGCCCCTGCTGACTGCACAGCCTTGGTGAGGCCAACCACGCAAGGTTGGTCTCTGAGTGGTCCTCCGCCACTCCAAGCCCTTTCAAACCAGCCGCTGGGTAATGGCAAAGGCGGCAGGCCGGGCAGGAGATAAGGGTGGATGAAGACTTTGAAACATGAAGACTCAGACAAGGAACTTGGAAGGACTCAGGTGAGACTTGGAACTTGGAAGGCTTTGGAACAAGGATTCAGGATTCAGAGGAAAGCACTGGGTGAGAACTGCAATGCAGTGCACCCTACACAGCCACCCATGGCTGCTCATGGACCACGCTGAGCGTGAGGCAGACTCCAGGAGTAAAAGTGGAACTTGAGATTGAAACATGTCGAAGATTCAGTAGAGGCCTGCACCAGTGCGCGCCCTACACAGCCACCCATGGTCATGGATGGAAGCAGACACAAAAGAATCCGAGAGCTGGAACGAGATTCAGGACAAGAGACCAAGACAGAATTTGGCTTCAGGCAAGGATGACCCTCAGGAGACTTGTGCTGCAGATGAGAAGAAGGCCTTTACCACGAAGCACCCTACATGCCCACCCACAGGGCTGGTCACAGACCACGACAGTGGCATGCCAGGAAAGATGGACGAGGAACCAGGGATTCAGGACATCAAGGCTGGATCATGGACATCAGGACTGGATCACGGAACACCAGGGACATCAGGACTAGATCACAGAACATCAGGACTGGAACACGGAACATCAGGACATCAGCAGAGACCAGGAATGAAACAACGAGGGATCCCATGAAGAACAAGGAATGCCAAGCCGGAGTGAAGATGAGAATTCCTAGGGAGGACTAACCCCTTGCGAAGGCAAGGACAGAGTAGAAGCAGGGCCCTTAAATAGGGCTAAAGATCAGAAGATGCCCAGGGAGGAGTCCAGGTGAGGCCCGGGGCATATCCGGCCGCAGGCCCTTTAAATGAGGAGAAACGATGTGGCCCTGCCCCTTAGGGGAAGCAGGAACAGGAAGCAGGACCTTGGACAGCGGCCATGCTGCCGCTGAGAAGCAGGAACGAAGCAGGAGGAAGCTGGGCCTCAGGGCAGGCCCCGAAGCTGGAGGCTCCGGCTGCGGGAGGGCTCGTAACAGGTCTTTTAGCATCTCTGACATTTCTTTCTTCTGGAGGAAAGGAGGGGAGGCTAAGCGTTCCCATTGGACATCTGATGTGCTCTGTGCTTCACGCCAGGTTCACGTCAACATTATTCTATCAATAGATTATTGCTGCCAGTGCCATCGCAATCCATTGACATTGCAGTGCACTACATTAGAATGGCAGACCCACCCCCAAGGGCTCCAGGGACCCAGGACTGTTTGGGTTGGTGCACTTTCACAGGCGCTGGCACAAAAGGGAATGATACATTGCTGCAAGTGTTTGCAGTGATGCACATGATGCTGTGGCAACTCACAGCATTAGAGAAGCTTGGCACGTTGGACCATGTTAGGTTTTCTTTCCAGTTGCTTACTTTCTGAGTTAACCATTCATCTTTTCTATGCATAGGACTACATGTTAGCACACTGCATACCTTGAATCTCAACTAAATTGAAAGCTAGGCTAGCTAGGCAAAGTAGATCTACTTAGGTGGCAAAAAGATCGGTTTGAGGGCAGAATGCAGTATGAGCATAGGGGACAATGTTCAAACTGTTCCTGCATAGATGCAAAATCCACCAGTTTTCAAAGGGAAAATCCAAGCGTATTGAAAATGGCCCTGGAAAAAGTACCCGCAGAGATATGCACCTGTTTGTTTTTTTTCCTGTGAGTACTTTTTCCTGTAAAAATAATGCAGATTTGAAAATGTGATCTACACGAGTTCTATCCTCTGACCTAAACGTGCCCCCAGGAAAACCCACTTTTTACCTGGCTGAAAGTTTGCCTGTTTTGGATTCTATTACTCAGTCTCCCAAACCTTATCGCATGGAGAGTTGCAGTGAAGGTAGATCCCTATCCCAGAGGGTTTATCATCCAAGTTTTGTTCCCCTGAGGCAATGGAAGTGTTGGTGAAGTGGACCCTTGGACCGAGAGGGAGTTGGCACTACCTGCAGGGAGGAGCCCCGCAGGTCCCCACCGTCAGCAGGCGGAACTAACTGTAGCAGAGGCCCAACTGGAGCTTCGCCAATACCATCCCAAGTTCCCCTTAGGTTGAGCCCTTGGGTGCTGGTGCTGGCTGGTCTTAGGAAGGGCCTCTGTGAAGAGTGGCAGTTAAGGCTATAGATGCAAGCAGTAGTTCAGGTGAGTGGTCAGGGCAGGCAGAAGACAGTAGCGTCCATTCCAGAGGCAGCAGACGAACCAGGAGTCCAAGATCACAGATGGAAATGGAAGACCCAGAGAGGATGCTGAAGAGACCAGGAGACCACACAGGATCACGGCCATGGAAAGACGAAACTAGGAAGCCAAACAGGAACACCAGCTGGAACGCAGGAACACGGAGTGGCAAGTAGCACTACCAGGGGTAGTCGACCTAATGCCAAGGCACTGGAGGAGCATCTGAGGCAGCCTTATATAGGATCCAGAGGATAATATCATCAGTGAGCACCGCCTGGCCATTCTTGCCACTGGCCCTTTAAATGTAGGGGAACACCCGTGCGCACAACTAGGGAAGCGGAAGAGAGGGCCCCGAGGTTCCAGCGGCATCCTGCTGCACAGGAGATAGGCCCGATGAATGGCGCGGTGCAGCCCCCTGCCGCGTTCAGAAGATGATGCCCACAGAACCGAGGAGGCACGGCATCGGGAAGCCATGCGGACGGTGCCAGCCGGCAGGTAAGGGAGGTGGGCTGTGGGACAGGCCTGTAGTCCTCCGAAAGCAACAGGAAGGCCAAATGACGAGCTCTAGGAGCACCTGTGGGAGAAACAGGATATGAACCCTGCCTTCCATGGTTCTCAACCCACTTCTCTAACCACTAGGCTACTCTTCGCATATGGTTTTGACTGGGTAAGGCCTGGGCAATTTCAGACAGCCAAGAATAAGGGTCATTGATAGAAATACTGGTATATAGACATGCATAGCTGCTTTTTTCAAAATACGTTATTGACACCATCTTCACTGAGATTTGCTGCTACTCATTCATAGCATAGATTAAAATGTATGGTAACCATGTTTTATTTTGTTTTGTTTCTTTGCTTTCTGCACACTTTAAACATGATGAACTACATGTAAAGAAGGTATTGAAATGTCACTGCTTATAGAGAGTGGAGGAGGAGGAGGAGCAACCTAACAGTTGAAACAGCAGGCTGTGAACCAGGGAAGCCAGGGTCCAAATCCTGCTGCTGCTCCTTGTGACCTTGGGCAAATCACATTCCCCTCCATTGCCTCAGGTACAGACTTAGGGCCTGATATAAGAACATAAGAACATGCCATACTGGGTCAGACCAAGGGTCCATCAAGCCCAGCATCCTGTTTCCAACAGTGGCCAATCCAGGCCATAAGAACCTGGCAAGTACCCAAAAACTAAGTCTATTCCATGTTACCATTGCTAGTAATAGTGGTGGTTATTATCTAAGTCAACTTAATTAATAGCAGGTAATGGACTTCTCCTCCAAGAACTTATCCAATCCTTTTTTAAACACAGCTATACTAACTGCACTATCCACATCCTCTGGCAACAAATTCCAGAGTTTAATTGTGCATTGAGTGAAGAAGAACTTTCTCCGATTAGTTTTAAATGTGTCACAAGCTAACTTCATGGAGTGCCCCCGAGTCTTTCTATTATCTGAAAGACTAAATAACCAATTCACATCTACCCATTCTAGACCTCTCATGATCTTAAAGACCTCTATTATATCCACCCTCAGCCATCTCCTCTCCAAGCTGAAAAGTCCTAACTTCTTTAGTCTTTCCTCATAGGGGAGCTGTTCCATTTCCCTTCTCATTTTGGTCACCTTTCTCTGTACCTTCTCCATCGCAATTTATATTTGAAGGCTTTTCCCCCATTCTGTCTATGGGGGAATAAAGCTTAGACGGTAACTTTTAAAAAGGCGAGCAGGCACACATATGTGCACATTCATCAACCCTCCCCCTTCCTTACGAGGCCTTTTGATAACATATGCGCGTATATGCGCACTTTATAAAATAGCCTAACTGCACATGCATGAGCATGCAATTTTTAATTGGATGGATGCCTATGTGTGCAAATGCTGCTTCTACCGCGTAAGTGGGGGAATTTTGAAAGCCACACGCTCCGACGCCATTAGCTGTTTTCCCAGTTCATTCCCATTTTGCCAAACCCCCCCTAGTTTAATAGACTCCCTTCTCCCCGTTAGACCCAACCCATAAAACCCCACTGATCTGTCTAGATCTTTTCGTTTTTCAACTTGCACGTTCTCCATAGCAGAAGTAAAGTTAGATGGCAGGGGACCCTGGCACGCGCTTGTGTGCATAAGTATTTCTACGCGTTAATTTCAAGTTGAAATTCAGGAATCCCCATGCCCCATCCACACCCCGCCCCTTTTTTGAAACTTTTCATTTGTGCACATAGGGGTAGATTTTAAAAGCCCTGCGGCAAAGCCCCGGGACACGCGTAAGTTCCGGGGCTTCATAAAAGGGGCGGGAGGGGCGTGTCTGGGGGTGTGTGTCTGGGGGCGTGTCCTGGGTCAGGGGGCGGTCCGAGGCAGGTCCGGGGGTGTGGCGATGGTTCGGGGGCGGGCCGGGACGGCGGTTCTGAGTCCCCTGGCACCGCGGCCTGTGCCAGGGGATGGTGAGGCGGCATGCGCAAGTTACGCCTGCATCAAGCAGGCGTAACTTGTACAACAAAGGTGGGGGGGGATTTAAGTAAGGCTAGGTGGTGGGTTAGATAGGGGAAGGGAGGGGAAGGTGGGGGGACGCGGAAGGAAAGTTCCCTCCGAGGCCACTCCGATTTCGGAGCGGCCTCGCAGGGAACGAAGGCAGGTTGCGTGGCTTGGCGCGCGCAGGCTGCCGATTTTGCGCAGCCTTGCGCGCGCCGACTCCAGATTTTATAAGATACGCGCGGCGTACTTTTGTTTGCGCCGGTTGCGCGAACAAAAGTATGCGCACGCGTACTTTTTTAAGATCTACCCCATAGTGAAAGATATGCGCATACATGGGCAGCTTTTAAAATCTTCCCGGTGTTCGCCGGCCCAACTTGTGCACATATCTCCCGGTTTTGACACGCACTGGGCTTTTAAACTTCACCTTTTAGTAAATAAGGCCCTCTGGGTACCTGGATGTAATCTGCTTTGAAGTGGCTGACCAGTTACAATAAGTGGAATATAAACTAAATAAGTGAATGCTTCTTGCTGCTGTTGTGTGCTATTAAGACCGTCACTGATGAGGTACTCCAAAATGAGTGCGGTAAGGTGAGCATTGCCAACAAGTCAGGTCTGTGTGGAGTGATGATCTTAAACAGTAAGTCATATTGATAACAGCATCCATTTTCTTAGGCACCTATAAATTTTATGTTTTTCTGTCTTCTGTAATAAATGGTGTTATTTTAATTTTTTTTTTTTAATTGTGTAGAGAGATTTCCCCACAGCCTGCAGTGAAACATCCCAACCTCTGCTGTGTTCCTGCATGCACACTGACAATGGACAGAAAATACAGGCAGAGAGGGTGACTGACTGGATATTTCTCCGCCCCCCACTGAATATACCGTATTTTTCGCTCCATAAGACGCACCTGACCATAAGACGCACCTAGGATTCAGAGGGGGAAAATTAAAAAAAAAAAAAATTGTGCTAAACCGGCTCTGCGTCTGGGCGTCTTATGGAGCAAATTAGGGGAGTGCATAGTTTTTTTTTTTCTCCCCATTTTGTTTTCGGGTCTGGGGAGGGCCATTTCGGTCCACTCCCCAGATCAGAAAATTTTTCTTTCTGTGGGAACCCCCAAAACCCCCCCCCCATCCCTTTAAATTAACAACCTCCACCCCCCTGACCCCCCAAGACCTGCCGAATTAATTTCCTGCAACCCCCCACCCTCCTGACCCCCCCAAGACCTGCCGAATTAATTTCCTGCAACCCCCCACCCTCCTGACCCCCCCCAAGACCTGCCAAACGTCCCTGGTGGTCCAGCGGGGGTCCAGGAGCGGTCCGGGAACGATCTCCTGGGCGTGAGCCGTCGGCTGCCAGTAAACAAAATGGCGCCGACGGCCCTATGCCCTCACTATGTCACTGAGACCGACCGCTGCTATTGGTCGGTCTCAGTGACATAGTGAGGGCATAGGGCCGTCGGCGCCATTTTGTTTACTGGCAGCCGACGGCCCTATGCCCTCACTATGTCACTGAGACCGACCGCTGCTATTGGTCGGTCTCAGTGACATAGTGAGGGCATAGGGCCGTCGGCGCCATTTTGTTTACTGGCAGCCGACGGCCCTATGCCCTCACTATGTCACTGAGACCGATCGCTGCTATTGGTCGGTCTCAGTGACATAGTGAGGGCATAGGGCCGTCGGCTGCCAGTAAACAAAATGGCGCCGACGGCCCTATGCCCTCACTATGTCACTGAGACCGACCAATAGCAGCGGTCGGTCTCAGTGACATAGTGAGGGCATAGGGCCGTCGGCGCCATTTTGTTTACTGGCAGCCGACGGCTCACGCCCAGGAGATCGTTCCCGGACCGCTCCTGGACCCCCGCTGGACCACCAGGGACGTTTGGCAGGTCTTGGGGGGGTCAGGAGGGTGGGGGGTTGCAGGAAATTAATTCGGCAGGTCTTGGGGGAGTCGGGGGGGGGGTGTTTGTTAGATTTTTGTTTGGTTTTTTTTTTATATTCGCTCCATAAGACGCACATCCATTTTCCCCCCACCTTTGGGGGAAAAAAAGTGCGTCTTATGGAGCGAAAAATACGGTATATAGGAAATAGATTTTACAGTGAACCTCAACTGAATTTTTTTCTTTCGGAGGGGTTAACCAGCAATGTTATCCCTCAATAAAATATACAATATCCCCCTAATTTTATGTTTGCTTCTTACTTATAGCAGTAGGTTTAAAATGATAACATACCAGCAATCATCTCAACATGAGAAAATGCAGTATGGCATGCTGTCTCCTCAAGTTAATCATGGCCTCAGAGGAATAAACCTAGATATGGCAGCTCAGTTCTAGAGTGATTATTTCATATCCTTTTGCTAAGATCAGTCCTGAGTTGTGAGCAGGGGATGGTCCCTTCTTATCCCTTTGATGAGCATGAGAACCTCCACCTGTAAGAAAGAGTATTAACGTTGTGCCATCCAACCCTATTGAGGACATGATAACGTTATGGCCATAGCCAAAGTAGGAGAATTAAACCTGTAGAAAAAAAAAAAAAGCTGACATTCCAAAACCTGCTGAACATAAGGAATGGTATTCAAATTAAAGAGCACATCTCTTGTTGTGCCCACAGGATATTTTAAATCTATTATTTTAACCCAGTGATATGAATAATTTTAGAACTTGGGTGCATTTCAGTTGGCCTTTGCGCCCCTAAATTTTAAAAGTGAATCTGCAACATTTAAATTAAAAAAAAGAAAAAAATGTCCTGCTCCAGGACACCTTAGAGCTCTGTTTGCTACCAGACATTTGAATTGGCTATGGTACCTGAGGATTGGAGGGTGGCCAACAAAATGCCCATTTTTGAAAAGGATTCCAAGGGTGATCCAGGAAACTATGGTGAGCTTGATGCCTGAGCTGTCCTGAAGAATGAATGAAATTACTGGATTTTCTGGCAAGACACAGATTAATGGGGTGGAGCCAACATGGATTTAGCAAAGGAAAGTTTTGTCTTATAAATCTGTTGGATTTTTTGGAAGAGTTTAACAAACATGTGGACAAAGATGAGTCAGTTGATATTTTTTATATCGTGCATCCAGATTTTCAGAAGACGTTTAACAAAGTCCCTAATGAAAGGCTCATCAAGGAATTCAAGAATCATGGGATAGGAGGCAATATCCTATTGTGGATAAAAGATAAGAAAGAGAAAGACTGAACTGTCATTTCTCTCCATAGAGGAGGGTAAATAGTGGAGTCCCCCAAGGATCTGTGCTGGGGTCGGGGCTTTTTAATATAAATTATCTGGAAAAGGGAGCAATAAGTTAAGTGATCAAATGTGCAGATAAAACAAGCCGATTGTGAAGAATTGCAAGAGGCCACTGCGGGATTGAGGGATTGGGCAACTAAATGGCAGATGAAATATAATATGGACAAGTGCAAAGTGATGCGTATAAGGAAGAATAACCCAAAGTATAGGTACACGCTGCTGAGTTCTGTATTAGGCATCACTGCCCAGGAAGAAGAAATTGGAATCACAGTGAACAATAATTAAAAAAAACAAAAAACAAACAAACAGAATGTTAGGTATTATTTGGAAAAGAAGGGAAAATAAAATGGAAGATATCATATAATGCCGCTGTATCAATCCACAGTGCTACTGCACCTTGAGTATTGTGTGCAGTTCTGGTCTTCCCATCTCAAAAAAATAGAGCAGAATTAGACAAGGTGAAGAGAAAGGCGACCAAAATAATAAAGGGGATGGAACGGCTCCTCTTTGATGAGAGGGTACACAGGCTGGGGCTGTTCATCCTGGAGAAGAGACAGCTGAGAGGAGATAGGATACTAAGATATAAAATCATGAATAGTATGGAACAAGTAAATAGGGAACCATTATTTAAGCTTCCCATTACCACTAGGACTAGGGGACATTCCATAAAGCTAATAGGTAGCACATTTATAACGAACGGGAGCAAATATTTTTCACTAGGCAGATAATTAAACTGTGGAATTTGTGGCCAGATCATGTGGTGAAAGCAATTGGCATAGGTGGATTAAAAAGGGTTTAGACAAGTTCCTGGAGGAAAAGTCCAAAAGCCACTATTAGCCATGTAGTCTTGGGAAAGCTATTGCTTATCCCTGGTTATAAGCAAGAAGGACTAGACCTGTTCTTTGGGATCTTAGCAGGTACCTGTGACTTGGTTTGGCTACTGTTGGAGTCGGAATGCTGGATTTGACTTCTTTGGTATGACCCAAGATGGCATTTTTTTTGTGCTTATATTTTTATGAGCAGTGTAAAACGAATTCACCTTAAAGGACAGTTGAGATAAATAAGCTGAACTTAAACATTACATTCGTAAGCATGACTAGCACATCGAGATGCCATTCAAACTCATGCTCTGTGTCAATGAAGTACTTTAAAAGGCTGTGTCTTGAGTGTAATCATCGGTCTTTTAGCGATCAAAACTTCTTTAGAAAAACTTTTAAATTGTGCAAGTAAAATCGCTTAGTTTATAAATTAAATGTCTATTCCTTCAAATCATGCTGTTTAAGCTCAGCTTATTTATCTCAACCATTCTTTAAGGTGAATTAGTTTTACTCTGGGTATATTCATTTTCACTAGACTGGGTTTGTTGAATTCTAGTACTGTCCTAAATTTTTATGACAGCACCATACATAGTGTAATTCACTCCATCAAGTGGTAAGAGATAACAACTAGAGTTAAAAGAAGGTAACAGAGCTTCTACAGTTTAACCAACAGGGGCTTTCTTTTGGTGAATTGGTACAATTTTTTTTAAACCTACTGTTCTCATAACCATGCACTATCAGACTAGAGTGGATTTCAGCCTTGGGATACAGACAAACCAAGAAAATCCGGTCCTAAAATGTTTGGCATACACATTTTTTTCTCCAGGCTTATAGGGGACAGCGCAAGAAACTTAACAACTTTTCTTTGTAGTGTAATGATTTGTCCTTGCGTTGCTTGCTAATACATTTGTTGTTCTTCTTGCAGTATGATAGGTTAGCAACAAGTTAACACTTTCATTGTAGGTTAACGTGCATTACACAGAAGTAAGGAGGATACTATATGCAATGCATGATGGAAATGTTTAAGGGAACTGAACCATCCTATTTTCCCTTATCCCAAGAAGATTGCTTTTCTTTTCTGTTGGCGTCTCTTTTAATTTTCTGCCCTGTTTTCTCTCTGTTCTGATGGCTGCCCTGGGGATAGGCTGACCTCTGCTCTCCGTACGACCTCCTGCAGCCGAATATTCACTACATTCAAAAGACTGTTGACGCACTGCTGGCATGTGGGCAGGCAAACCCACAATCAACACCTTCCTTGCGCTCCTGGGATCTCCTAGGCCTTTGCCTTATTCACATACTCTTTTTTGTCTTGATGTATATAAGCTACCACTGGAATGCGCTAACAGCATAACATTTTTTGCATGCAAAAGTTTTCAAACTTTTTACCTATGACCTGTTTTCAAATACTTTCTTGTATTCCTTCTGCTCCCTCTTCCTCCTGGCTCCAGCTTCCACTCCCCAGTTAATAACAACTATGAAGCCCTTGAAATTAAAATGCAAACTTTCCAAACTGTGCTAGAGGTGATGACAAGCCTTATTTCTGGTTTTGATGCCTTTGCATGTTTTCTTGCTCACTCCCGGCTTGCTTTCTTCCATACTGCCTGTTTACTAACAGTTTGCGCGAGAAAGCAAAAATCAAATTCATTATTTGTGGTGCTTTTTTGCCGCCTGATGTTGCCATTGTTTCCTTTCCAGCTAACTGCCATGCCACTCAAATTTTAAACACTTCTCCCCTAAAACATTTTGTAGGTAATATGGTTAGTTTTAGTTAAAACAAAAAACAAAACAACAACTTTGAAATTCCAATATTAGCTATGTTGTGGCACCCTAGGCAATGTAAATTGTGCCACAGTGTCACATGTGACGTGATACTGGAATGCATCGTTATATTTTATGAAACCTTTAACAAAAAAACAAATACTGCTTACAAAATGTTTTGGGCAAAATGTTTGCTCTAAAATGTAGAACATGTTTTGTCCCTGTCGTGAATATGGGTCTGACTTCTTTTTCCCACAAGTCAGCAAGTATCATCAGTTTGACACTGGCTGAGCATCTGGTGAATCCCTGAACATATTGCCAATTAACCCCCATGGCACTGGTGAGTCAGAATCCCCTAAAACTACTGGCAAATGCACTGTGTACAAACGCATAGACTAGAGGAAAAACCAGGAGATTATTTTTAAGGAATGTGAAGAAAAAGTGCCTTATATGCATGGATGATTAAAATTTTTCCAGCTGTCCAGATAAGCAGTAATTATATGGTTTGTACAAGCAATACACACTCTGCAGTAATAACGTGCAATGGAGTTGCCATTGTACCCTACGTAGGTAATGACAGCAGCGCACCCACATGCAGCCCATCCAAGGACATGAAGCGAGAGTTGCAAATAAGCTACTGAGGTGTACTCAATTTTTTAAAATGAATTTTGCAGAAAAATGGAAGTACAAATCTGGGCAGAATGTAGAATAATTATAAGGCATTATTATATTCCTGTGGTGCTATCATTATGCAGAGTCCAGTTACAATCTGCCTCTTCATCACAATTTTAATGACTTTCCTAAGGTCGCACAAGGACTCCAGCCTATAAAATTCACAGGTGCATGAGTCATTGTGTAAAGTGCTTAAATATCTGTGGGTTGTTTTTTGGTTTGTTTTTTTTAGCATGAGAAAAAGGATGGCTTGAGATGAATATCCCTGGCTCTTTAGCCATTTTCCACAGCTCAGGATTTTTGCAGATTTTCAGGTTGCAGTGCATGGTAGATAGGAGTATCAGTCCTGGGTCTGTAGGTTCTCAACTTTGTGCTGTAATCATTTTATTACACCACCTGATCACACTAGAACAC